>NC_090209.1:19958721-20323721 GCF_033026475.1 Channa argus
AGACGTAGGAAACCAGCCAAGAAGCGACGTGGGAAGGGCTCCACAGATTCCAGCAGTAGCATTCATAACTCTGTTTCATCTGAGCACATGGAGATGGACAACAGCCCTGTGGCTTCAGAGGATGCGGATTCATTAAATTGCACTATAATTCAGCTGGATGGTGAAGGCGAGTTAAGGAGAAGCAGGGTGGGATCAGGCGTTGTGGAGGAAGTAGATGAAGAAGGGCTACTAAGGCTCCCAGAGATGACAGACACCTCTATGGACAGTGTTGGCCAACCACTTCGTGATGTTGTGGACCAGCTCAATGGGGCTTTGGATAGGGAGGAGGCCTGGGAGCCCCTCGAAGGGGATAAAAATGGCAAAAGCTGTAACCAGGGCCTAGAGCCTCCTGCACAGCAGCCCTTTCGGGAGGATTCAGGGGGTGAGCCCCCTGACCCCTCCCAGAGAGAGGTATTTGTCTCCCCTCTGGCCACAGCCCCCAACTGCCTGGAGACCTCTCCCATGCCTGCAGACTTGCACTGCTTTACCTCCAACAGTCAGGGCTCTGCTCCCACAGGTGGTGGCTGCAATGACTCTACAGAGCATAGCCAGTCACAGACTCTTTCAGGTTGCCTTGAAGATGAAAGCGAGACAAAAACATCAGCAGGACAGGAACCCAACATGAAGGAGGTTGAAGACCTACAAGGAGACAAAACCGATGAAAATACATTTACCAAAGAAGCAGAACAACAGCTAAAAGAAGAGAGGCTTAGTCCTTCAGAAAGTTCTCACCCTGCAGAGTTTAAGTATGAAGTTTATAGAAAAGCAGTTGTTTGCTGTTTCAGTGTTGTTTACTGTGTCTAATGTTCTTTTTATTGGATTTTTCAGAGTGGACAACAATCATTTGTTGCTTCTCATGATCCATGTATTCAGAGAGAATGAGGAGCAACTCTTTAAGGTGAGAAAGTACTTATATCTTTTATACACCAATTATTTGTACTCTATAACAATCAAATGCCAAAATAAACTTCAATAAGGCAGTTCAATAGTAGTAGCTTTAAGCAGGCCTGGTTTGAAAAGAAGTGCTCTTTGCCCATCTTTAGGTTCTGGTTTTAAATTTAAATTTGTTTTGACACTCAAGAAGTGGTTTGACTGTTGCTCAGTGGAAGTGTTGCAAGGCTCAGTTTGCCAAACGCATTTTTGTTGTTCCTACTCAGGCAGTAGTTTTTTGTTTTGTTTGACATTGAATCAAACTGTGAAAACATAAAATGCAGATTTATTCTGTGTGTTGTTAAATAAACACGTATTGAGTTTGTGATAAGTGATTAAAAACCAACTACTGCTAATGTGCTAAATCCGCAAAGCAATCTATAGTCCGTTATCTTATGTATTTGTAGCAACATTTTTCTAGTCTCCTTACTAGTTGCCAGGACCCATCACTAGTGAACAAATGAATATGGAGGTTTCCAACTGAGTTTCTTTATCTGTGATTTCAGATGCTAAGGATGAGTACAGGCCATATGGAGGGGGATTTGCAACCTCTATACCTCCTGTTGACAGACTGCTATATCTACCTGTTAAGGAAGGGTAAGGGGCTGAAATCCAGGCATTTATTTGCTTTCTTTGGTAGGAAAGGTTTGGGCCAACTGAAAATTTGGGATATACTGACGGCAAAAGTTGTCACAATATGTGTTTACAAATGGAAGATAAGACATGAGCTCTTGTATTCCTAAAATTCAGGGACTAAAATGGCAAATTCTTATCCTCGGTCAATTTGTAACAATTTTGCTACTTTAATACTGTAAGACATGTATGGTGTTCCAGGATGGGAGGAAAATCTCATTAAGAAGTTGGCAAAAAATAAATCAATAATATCTTTTTTCACAGGTGCAGCAGAGAAACCCTACACAGTAGAAGATGCTGTTTCTTATAACGAGCTGGACTATATTTCAGTAAGTGTCCTTTGCTACAAGGGTTTGTCATTTTTCTTGTTCTCCTTTTAACTTTTAAAGGGCAGCAGCTTGATGTTGCAACACATTGACATTGTATGTTTTATGCAGTACTGCATTGCCCCAACTATAAATTTAAACTCCTGAATGTAAAGCATCCATCCATCCATTCACCCATTATCCAAACCACTTATCCAGTTTAGTGTTGTGTTGGTGTTTGGAGACAGCTGAGTTAATTACATGATATTTATGAAGCTTATAGACTCAAGAAGGATGTGACTGCTAGTTTTTTGTTGAATAAAGTGGCAGTAATATTATTTTTCATCTAGGTTGGCCTTGACCAGCAGACAGTGACAGTCGTTTGTACCAACAGACGAAGGAAATTCCTATTGGACACAGCTGATGCCTCACTAACTTTGTGAGTGTACATTTTTAATACTGCCTTGTCCCTCAAAATGCCACATAAACATTATTCTACACCAAATTTTCTTTTGCACGTCTCTGCACACAAAATTGAATCTACGCATCTGTGCGGTTATAGCCTTACGTGTCAGGAATCCTGCAATAAAACGTGCATCATTTACATTCAAGATAGGAAACTCTGGCACAATCCCACCTACTGTTTTAGTGCACAGACATACAGTATGAACGCAATTTTGCATTACACTATTGACTTAACGGGGCAATACTGAACATGCGATACTCACAATACTTGTTGCAGCTTCTGACCTGATGCAGTTCATTCTCCTTAAATGCAGGTGGTTCCTATCTGTTCTCAAGTCAGCCATGGTGAACGGTTGTCGTGAGCCTCCTTACCCCTCTGTTCTCACTGACGCTACCATGGAAAAGCTGGCGCTCACTAAGTTCGTCTCCCAGGAGTCTCATTGTGATGTAAATAAATGTTGACTTGTACACACATAGGAGCTCTCCATCACAGATCAGGGTTTTAGAGAGAAGGCCAACATGCATGTAAAATTACTTTCATCAAACTCATAGTTGGTGTATTTCATTTTGGTAATTTTTAAAAAATTAAATCTTTAATAAATACACGAAAAGGTTTTTAGAAAGGTAGGTAGGTAGTTTTTAAAAATACTGCAGTGTGCTACTGAAAATGGTTAACAGTAATTTATATTATGAGTTAAATTATATTAACTAATGTACTTAGAAATACTAATGTGTTATTGGTACTGTCATTGTCACTGGATTACTATTGTCATAGTCTTTGGCTGAGTTATCCCAAATGGGGATGATTAATGTTTCTATGTTTTTCCAGGTATCTGAAGTATCGATTAAGTTTTATTCACTGGTCCACTGGGAGGATCCTATGGACATTACTTTATCACCACAAGGAGGCCCACCAAGCTCTGGTTTAATTTCCAGCACCAAGGAAGGGGCTCTGCAGTACCGCGCTGGAACCACCTATTTAGGCAAAGAGTTGTGGAAAAGCTGCTACCTCGTCCTCAGGTATGAGCAGGTCATGTGCATCAGTTCCCCAGTTCAAAGGTAATTTTATATTCTTGTAAATTACATTGGACTACAATACCAATATCCATAGTACTCCTTCCCCATTCTAACACTTCTGTTTTGGTGAAAAATGCCAGACATATTGGAGCATATGTTTCCTTTAGCGTTTCACTCCTTTCACCATCTGCTATTGCTATGCTAAGCTTTGTTTGTGTGTAGAGCATAGCAGGCCAACAGGTTCCCTGTCAGTCCTATCTTAAGAAAACACTGCAAAATGTGCAGGAATATTAAATCTACGGGCTAGCTTGATTTTGTATTTGTAATTTTGAAGTAAATGTCTGAAACTGTTTTCTGTCAAGCTTCTGTTTAAAAAAAAAAAAAAAAAAAATGAAAAGATAAAAATGTTAATGAACTAAAATCTATGTAATTTTCCTGCAGTAATGGGATTCTGTACCTGTATGCAGAAAGAACTGATGTGACACCTCAGCTGTCAGTTACTATGGGGTAAGCTGCAGCTGGCTGAAAATTATCTTTCCTACCTAATTGGTACTCAAAGCACTTTTTTTTTTTTCACATTCATCCATTCACACACTCTTACACACCAATCATGGCAGCTGCGATGCAAGATTCTCACGTGACCTAGAAGCAACTTTGTGATCAGTGTATTGTCCAGGGGGTTTGTGACCAACTCTAGACATGACGAAGCAATAAAAGTGGGAGACTTATTTAGACTTCTACGTGGGACTTTGTGTCAGTTACATTTTCTTTCAAACACTAGGCAGACTTTGTTGTAAAAATGGGGTGGCGTTGCCCCATTAATGATCCCTCCTTTCATTCAACTCTTCACTTTGCTTCGTGTTCCTGTCTGCAGCCTATGCGCAGTTGAAGAAAGCCGATTAGAAACCTTGTTAGGTGTGTACATGGCAAAGAAATCTGCATTCTCCATCAGTAATTTACCTGGGGAAATCAGGTTTCTTTAATCCTCAAGCCAGATTTCAGAAACCAGTTATCCCCTTTATATGACAGTTAAGAGTCAGTATTCCAGACAGAGCCAATTGTATACTGGCAAGTCCACATACACTCACTAACTGGGAGATGTCAGAATTTCTTCAGTTTAAAAGGCGTGTGGCTTTTAATTTCCCTGTGAATTAATAATTGTCTATCTGTCTTTCCATCCATCCAATCTTTCATTCATTCCTTTACAGAGGAGAGCATTGTGGAGGCTGCCGGCGGTCAAACACAACAGAGCGTCCCCATGCCTTCCAAGTCATCCTGGCAGATCGCCCCCCACTTGAGCTCAGTGCCAACAATGAGCTGGATATGGCCGACTGGATGCAGCTACTCTGCCAATCTGTCTCCAAAGGGGTAAATATTTTTCTAATGTTACGTATATCTTATGCTGTGAGAGTATTTTTGTAGAGCAAATGTACCTCAAACTCAAGGTAAAGGTTAATCAAATGAAATAAAACTCAAGCATGTTGGAATAGAACAGACTGTGCACTTTTTCTTATGACAATAACACCCATTGTGTACGTTATATTTAACTCAAGCTCCTCAAACACGAGTTGGATTGGTGACTGCACACCTTGACAAATAATCTCGGTGGGCATGTACTGTGCTGGAGGTACAGGAGCATTAAAACTTAAGGTATAATTCAACCATCCTATCCCCAGGTCATCCCCCAGGGTGTGGCCCCCACCCCATGTATCCCATGTTGCCTGGTGGTGACAGACAGGAAGCTGCTAACTTGCCATCAGGACTGTCAGACAAGCTTCTTTCGTTCCCTGGGCAGCGCTGATATTCCTGATGTGACCAATGTCAGCCTGGAGACCGACAAGGAATACTGCATCATTGTGAGTGCCTGCAGCTCCTCCTTATGTTTGTTTAATACTTAGTATTAATTAGTAATCTATACCATGTGATGTGGTGACTTAATGTGTAGAGCTTCTGGCTGGGAGCCCATCTAGCAGTGTGTCATTGAGCAAGACAGTCATCACCCTGGGCAATTGATTTCGTATTGATTTCTGAACAGATCTGTATCTGGTGGTCGTACTGTATGTTTCAATCTATGTGATGTTTAGGATTCAGCCTTCACCGTAGTTTTTTTCCCTATACTTTCTCCCTCTGTTTTGTGGGTAGGAGTTTTCAACAGATAGGGCCCAGTTCCTTCCTCCGTGGGTCATATATTTTAGCTGCTGTGAAGAGAGAGATCGACTACTGGAGGTGCTTGACAATGCTTGGAAAGCAATTTTCCAGGTTGGAGGATGTTGCAGAATGATGACAATTATAATATTAATGTCACAGAATATTAGCATGTAAGATTGCAAATCTAACAGCTACTGGCAAGGCTTTCAATGGTGGAATCCTCGTGTGTGCTCTCACTTTTCACAGGTTGATCTTCCCCACAGAGATGTGTGTGATACATCAGTGCAGAAGCATTGCAGTGAGGCCCTTGCCCTGATGAAGATCGCCTGGCAGAGAGCAGACAGTCTGGCACGAGGCAGAGCCCAGCGTGAACCCTGGTGCTGACGGACACACACATATAATTCACACATACACTTAGCTGTGGGTACAAAATGAGACTGACTGACAGTTACAGTCTAATATAGTTCCATGGTAAAGTGCGAAAGCAAATAGTGGATTTAACAGTTTGCATTATTTCAAGTCCATTGAAATTCTAAACTGAAAGCCACAGATCAACTTGCTATATGGTGTAAGCTTGTGACGCATATCTGATTCACTGATAAAATGTTTTCAATTTTCAATCAGAAAAAGATGCATTAGTAGCAGTGCAAATCGCACATCATGTTACAGTGAGACATTCTCACTTGAAATGAAATTAAACTAATGAACCTCGTGCAGAGTAAGAGTATTTTGCTTGAGCCTGGCAATGAGTTACCACTTTTTTCTTTGTGTTAAAAGAAAAAAAAATTAGAATGAAAGGAAAGTTTGTTGTCAGATGGTGTAAAATGTTTTGATAGAAGAAGCTGAAAAATGCACAAGATAAGTGTTCGGTATGGTTACCTTCCTTGAACATTCAGATATTAATAAGTTCTTTAAAATATTAATCTGGATGATTCTTGGGATGTATACCAGAAAAGCCATATGCAGCTCTTTACACTCTCCTATATTGCCAAGTTTTTTCCCTATATCAATCATTAGCCTCCCACGTCTGTCTGAACATAAGTCACTGCTTGTTTACAAAGTTACTGAACCCTAACTGTAATAATATAATTCTAAAGCAAATATAGTGTTATACTGTATCAACACATAGTTACTGGCTGTTGTGTATATTTTCTTTCTATTTTTTTTTTCCGTTCTTGTTCTCATTCATATCCACTGAATTAGTCTCATATTGCACATTAGCTCCAAAGAGTAATGATCTCAGTATGAAGTATCACTTGCACTATTACATGACACGCTCGTGGCTGTGGGAATTGACTTTACCAATGTGTTGTCATCACTCATGAAAATAACTACTAGGAAATTCAACAGATTTGCCATTTTCTGTAATCTGTAGAGATGAGTGGAGGCTTTCATGCAGAGTTGCACGGTGTTATTACCGATAGGTTTTGTTTATGGTACCTGTTGTGGCTTGGTGTTAAGATTTTAATGTGGTGTTTTATTTCCATTTTCAAGGAAGTGGGAACAATTGTTACTAAATTATTCAGCTGATTGCAGGCATTATATTGATATTCATTCTTATGTCTGCTTTAGCCGAAGTAATTTTCCCTTTAGTGGGGGCAAATATCAACTGACGGATGGTCTGACTAAGGACAGACTGACGGTTATGTGTTGTCTTGGATTCTTTTTATTTTACACAAGTAATTGTTGGGGTAATGTCATTTTCAATACGATCTGGCTCCTCTATTAGGTGCTATACACCAGATTAGAACCTCCTGATCCACATTGGTCTTCATTTAGTGCTAAAGGATTATGTTTAAGGTTAGACAATTCTTAAATAGCCTTTCAGCTTCAAGCAAGTGAATCAGCAGATTAATAATTAACATATTTATATCCTCTAATATTAAAGCATTTCTTGGACAGGATAAATGACTTGAAAACTGAAAAATGTAGCCTTTTTGTAATAATTGAAGTCCGTAGATAGTAATGCATGTCTTACAATGTGTCTAACATAAGTACTGTTTAGAGTATCACTACTTTGTTTGTAACGGTGCATAACTCTCATTGCAAGGTAAATGTGTAAGGTTTCCCTTATCCAGCAATGACAATGTTGCCGTTTTGACAACTTGTAGTTAACTGGGGAAAAATGGCCAATTGTTTGTTTCCCTACACTGAACAGTTTATCTGACTGTGCTTAAACAATCATTTTACATTACAATTGAGTGCAAATCTTTGACATTTCAAAAGGAAGAGGATGCAAAGAGTAAAAATCTTTTCATCAACCCATTTTATGCACATTCAGCTAGTAAAAATGTTCATTCAGAAGTAACAAAAAGATTTAAATAGTATAAACTATAACAAGAAAGTTATAGTAAAGTAATGAATTATATCATTGCAAACATTTACGTCCCCGTTTAGGAAATGTTCTTTAGAACCTTGTATTTTTTCCCTTTTCCTTCTTAACCTCCTCAAATCTTTTTGGCTACCCTCTGAACAGTGTTTATGTACTTTCAGGTGTAATTATGCCCCATTTTTAATCACATCATTGTTCCAAGTGTACTAGATTGCTTGGGTGTCCTGCGTGTACAGAATTCTTCAAATCTATCCCCAGGTTTTCCAAGATATTTAAATCTGCAGTCTAGGAAGGCCATGGTAAAATATTTAACTTATTTGTTTTACTGAGCTGACTTTGCTTTGTGCTTTAAATCATTGTCTTGTTAAAAGATTGACTGCCTTTTCATGTTTAGCTCTTTGACAGATGGTAGGAGGCTTTGCTTAAGATCTCCAGTCCCTGATGCAGACACATACCCACAAACCATCAATGAAATTTAGTCAGGATTTGACTTTAGTCTAATTAGACCACATCATTTTGTTTCAAAACTCATTTGGTTTGTCTCCAAGTGTGCTGCCTTATGTCTAGAAGTAAGTAGTGGTTTCACTTCACTAGAGATGTGGGCTTTGATTCCAGTGGCCTCCCAGTTGGATTCATGCATAGCTCTCGACCAAGTCTCCTAGTGCCTCATTCAGTTACTTGTCTTGGTCTTACACTTCTTGGAAGAGCCTTAGTGTTTCACCTAGTGCCACTCATCAAACATTAAATGTTGACTGTCTTTTTAAAGATCTGACTGCTGATTTTACATGTTAAAGGATAAAGTTATTTACCTGGAGAATTTATCTCATTTATTATTGGGCTAAAATAATACCTGAAAGTATACAAATGCTGCTTAGGGGACACCAAAAGAGGTTGGAGGTTAGAAAGGCAAAGGGAGGACATAAAGTGTTAGAGAACATTTCATAAAGGGAACGTCAAGTTTTGCACTGATAATATTTATTATATATTAACACAACTTTTTCAGCTGAATATGCATAACTTTTTTTACTAAACTGTATGCCCTTGTTTTTTCTGTGGACATGTCAAAACGATGCCGTGATGGGCGGGGTATCAAACCTAATACTCGTAGTACAGACATAATGGTTCTTTATATTATATTATATTATATTATATTATATTATACAAATTACAGTACTGAAAAACTAGTGGGTTTTTTTTTTTAACCAAAACATTGGTACCAAGTAGGTGTTCCTGATGATAAATCCTGTAAATGATATGTTAATTATGTAAATTTATAAAAAATGTTGTTATCCGTCTCAGTCACACTTATATCACACACTATTATGTCAGCATTAATCAGTGCTTTAAGCTTTTCTAAGTGCCGGGTCTCAACAATCCTCTGCTCTTAACAAAAAAATCTAATCTCAGGTGAAAAAGGGTATTTCAGATTCAAAACCTTAAAAGTCACCATGCTTTTATTTTAATTGCTGCTTTTTTGTCTATGATTCAATCATTTTAAATCCTCTTTTCTATTTTGGTTCCATGCAGCATTATGAAGTTATTTTGCGCACAGAGAGAAGGCTGCAAAGTGATATGAATTTGTGGAAATGGGTTTATGTCCCTTTTAATAATTCAGTCTGTTCCAAAATAGGAGTTTTAGACCAGAGAGAGATGAGTTACAGTAGTTGGATGTACTTGAAGTGTTTGTTGGATTATGCTTTTAAAAAAAAAAAAAAGAGTTGTGGCCTATGAAGTGTATATAAAGTTGGTCTTTTTGAGCAGTGTTTTGAGTGAGAGACATTGCTGGCCAATGATGGATAACTTTTCAGTTGTGCATTGTGAAAAAGGCGCCTTTTTTGATTTTGTTTATACATGTTGTATTATGTTTAGGTATTTTATTGTATTGTAAATGGGGCACTAATAGAATATAACCGACTAAAAATTCACACAAAGATGTGCATGTCCAGAAGCTTTTATACTCTTCATAATGGTAATGAATGTACAAAGAAAAAATCATTGTGATTGGACAGCATAACTGAATAAACTGAAATGAAACCCCGACTCCTGTTGTGATACAGGTGTTTAATTTTTAAAGCATTGATACTGTTACATTCACATTTCTGTTGTAGGTAAAGCCAGTGTAACCCTGCATGTTGAAAACATAAGAACAGTCATATTAGACTTAAGCGAGGAGATGGTAAACGCCACCATGCACTGCAGTCAGTTATCCTTGCAAATGTGCGTGCATTGCGCAATAAGACTGAACTGCAAGCAAATGTGTTTCATATCTATGAATATCAGACTGCTTCCATTCTTGCTTTTACTGACACGTGATTGAACAAAAATGATGATAGCGATACCCTGCATATAGATGGGTTTGGGTCACCTGTAAGGTTGGACCGAGTCACTGAATTGACAGGAAAACAACTTAGAGGTGGCGTTTGCCTCTACATCAATCCTCACTAGTAGAAAACAATCAATCAATCAATCAATCAATCAAACTTCCCACAAGAGTTTTTGTTTGTTTTGCTTTTGCTTTAAATCCACCCCAGGGCAAATGCATACATAGCCACAGAACATATCAAAATTCTGCTAAATAAATTTGAGCTGATATTCCCAGATGCCCCTAAATTCATCAAAAATCATTGAGTGGCCTATTTGATCTCTTACCACCTGCAGTACCTCCTCTTATGTGACCTGCAGACTTTGAAAATTGCCCACTTGATTTTTCAGGACTCCTCCCATATTCTGTTTGCTCGTTTTGAGTGGCTCCCCACAGGACATAGACTTCGCTGTCCTGGATGTAGGACACAAAGGAGGAAGACAACTTTCTTCCCACTGACCTATCAGTGGTACAACTACACTGCCTCACAATTTTCTTTTTACTGATTTTTAATTGTTATTATTTAAAAAAAAATATCTATCTTAGAAAAATGCAAATTTCATTAGAAGAACTTTATAATTTATAAAGTTCTTCTAATGAAATGTGTCTTTTCTGTAAAGGTTGTTTGTTGTACTGTGTGGGTTGGTTTTGCATCTATTGATTGACAGTTTATTAGCTACTATTATTCCCTTTTTAGAACTGTCTCCAGGGCACAAATAAAGTGATTTGTATTGAATTGAGAACAGGGACCAAAGATTCACAGGTAAGAAAAAAAGTACTGTATTTGGAAAATTTAACTTTTACGCAATTGAACCAAAAATGTAGTCTTCATTGTGTACTTTTACTAACATCTGTAGTGTAAAGCATGTAAAACAATAGTTATCTACAAACAAAAGGCAATGTCCTGTGATATATCTGTGGATGGGATACTGTTGATTGGTGCCAATCACTCGGTACCTATTAATATCCAGCATATTTGTTGAAACAGAAATTTCCCTTACTCTGGCATTTAGAACCAATGCGGACAGTGTTCAGAAGTTTGCAATTCACACAATGTGCCACTAGAGGTCATATACAGGATGTAGTTTCTCATTAAATCTGTTTTTAAGCTGTTCATAGGTCTATGGGATGTTTGCTGTATTGTACTGTATACATCAAGCAGTCACAACATTAAAATCATCCCCCTAATGTGAAGAATTCTCCTCAGGTTTATGGCACAAAGACTTGAGTACATATCTTTCAAGTCCTGTAAGTTAGAAGAACTCCCACCGTGCATTCTGGTGCTATCTCTTCCCGAGGTATGTGACATGAACCCGGCTGTCTACATGATGCAAAAGGAATTAGGATTCATCTTACTGTAGTTCCAGTTAATTAGAACTTTTAAGGAAACTGCATAGTGATATTTTAGAAAGTGGTGTGTCTCCAGCTTTGTGGTAGCAGTTTGGAAAAGGCCTGTTCTGTTTCATTATGACTGATGCTCAGATGCACAATGTGTTTCCATACAGAAATGATTTCCTCGGTTTGATGTGAAAGAGACATAGAGCCCTGACTTCAGCCCCCAACCAAACCCTTCAGGATGTACTCAGATGAGCCAGGGCTAAAGGCTGCACAGTAGCTGACCTTTAACAATACCCTTGTGACTCAATAACCATAACTTTATGCAGTCATTCTATGGAAAGTAGATAACAAAATATGTAATTTGTGTCTCTCAAGCTTCCTTCTCTTGGATTGATCATATAGATTTGGGTTTGGAACACTTAACCCATATTGCAGATGTTATTAACAATTAAGTATAAAAATAAAAATAAATGCATACATGCATCCAACACAGCATAGAGCAGGTAGTGTTTACAGCATATTGATCATCTTTTCATAGTTATCACTGGTCCTGCTCATATGCATTTATATTATTTTTCGGTAAACTTGTGGTGTTGCCTGTATTGTTTTCCCTGCAGTAACAATGCAGATCTTGATCAGAGCAGAAAGTGTTCTTGAGTTTCAAGAGCAAAGGGAAGAAGAGAAGTAAAGGCTTATTGATTCCTTATAGAATTGGAAATGTATTAAGAAGACAAAACAGCAGGAGATATGATCAGACTTTTACAAATGTAGTTGTCATTGGCGAAGAACAGAATATCCGATAAATCTACAACGTAGCACAGATTTTAAAACAAAAGGTGCCAGACCTGATCTATGTAGCAACATGTAGAGGAGTCCTTGTTAGTGGAGAAATGATCACCAAATGACTCAGCAGAGAGAAGTTTTCAGCCAGGGAAGCCAGACATTGTCTGGTCGATGAGATAGATAAGAAAAATAGGGAGTTGCATCTCTTTGGGAAGTTCAAAGGAAGCATTAGAGTTGGAGGAAATTAAATAAAAAGTAGATAATGCCATCTGGGGCTCTGGAGCAGGAGCAACGGCTAACAAACCGTTAAACCAGTCAACTGCAGAAATGTAAGTGTTGGGTTGAATTAACTGCATACTGATGATTCAGAGAGATTCTGTCTACACTCACTTAGTTCACAGAAACAAACCTGAGGCCCTCGTCAAAATAAAAGTGATCTCATACTAGTTACAAGTGCAAACTGTGCTGAACAGTGCACAAATTAACACTGCGCACTAGTGTGATCCTCTTCCTCCTCCTAAGTACACATTAAAGAGCAACTGCAGCAATTTCATTTGAGGTTCATCAGAGATTATTATTTTTTTATTAATATGGGTAAAATTAAAGTAGAGGTGAAATTATCTGGATTTATTGTCTGTAGTTTGCGTCAAACTCTAATAATGCTGGATCTCATTTACTATAACTTTAGCAGGACACATTGACTTGAGTGCCCCTTTAATTGTGCTGCATAACTGATATTCCTCTTTACAAAATGTCTTTATTTTCTCAGAGAATTTACAAAAATAAAAAGAAATGTTAGTGTAAAATGTATAGTCCTCCCACCCAAATGCTTTTATTTTCCTGTATGTTTCTACTGTATTTCCTATTTTGTATGGTCTGTGGAGCTGCTCAGAATCTCAGTTGAAACTGTATCGACCGAGAAGACCCCTGGAAAAAGGCAGTCTTAAAAAATAGGAAGATTCCCACTGCCACAATTAGTTTTAGTTGCAATGCTGTATTTCAGGTGATTGTAGTTTTACTGTCATCTAGACATCAGTCAGTATTTCTACCCTTTAAATGTTACTAAAACATTCTCTGCTTTTGTGCATTTGCTGTGCTCTGCAGTTTTTCTTATGCAGTTTTAATACCTCATTCTCCTCTAGCCCTATACGTTCCCGATTCCTCCAACTGACTGCCTTTTCCTGACCCCCTTTACTCTTGCCCTCTCTATTTTGATTGCAGCAGTGCAGCGAGCTGAAAAGAAATTGTCATCTATGGTGCAGATGCATGTACAGGCTGTCAGATCAGAGGATATCTGTGTGATAGCCAAGAGTCAATCTTGGCTCTCATGTCAGTGATGTTATCGTACGAAAGGGAATAAACCTTAAATGATGGTGTTTATATTGTTTTAGTACTTGAGTGAAACTGTGTGTACATTTTAGAGACAACTACATGAAATGTGCTAAATGGCTTGTATGGATGAAGGAAAACTAATCAACATCAAAATGTAAATCTTTCACATTGAGTGTGTTAGAGAGAGAGCTTAGATGTCATTCTCATATCCTCTGCCCCTCGCTGACTTTTACATTATTTATGAGGTGTGGGTGTGTTGTACTGTAGGTCCTGATGTACATATCCATTCGTGCAGGCAGCAGCTGGTACTGCTGCCTGCACGCTAGGTCCATTACGGTATTCCACAGCTATCTACCAGTAAAGCAGAGGAGCCCGACAGATGCAGAGTCTGGGAAGAGAGAGAGGCCAAGCAGAGCGCAGATTGTTGGAAATCCAGATCAATTTAGCAGCAGCAGGCTTATCTCCGCTGGAACAGAGGTACACAATGAGCCTCCCCCCCCTTTTCTGTGCCTTTCTTCACAGCATCTGTGAAATGCAGTGAAATTTCATGTGACTGCTCACTATATTAGTCCAGCCACAGGACTATTTGTCATCCATCATGTTGAGGAAGGGAGACAGAGAGGTTCTCCTCGATCTGGACTATGGAGGTGAAGCACAAAACACAGACGGCTATGGAAGTCTGCAGAACGGGGTGTTCATACCACCGAGATATGTAAGCACCCTTTTAATCTTCCCTTCTATAATTAGTCTCCTCTCTGCCTCATCCCTTCATACTTTACTGACTTCTCATACATTTTGCAGAAGACTTGGGAGGAATTTTTTTCCTCTATGTTTTTGATTGCTCTCCATAACACTGCAAAATGTTCAGGGATCATTTTCCATTGCATGTTTTGAACTCAATACTGCAAAGTGGAAGCTTTTATTATGCTTATTATTAGTATTAATATTATTATTATGCCAAATACAACAAAAGGTTTAGATGTAAGAAAGTGTCAACAGCTCACAAAGGTTTTTAAATGACAGATTTTGATAATAACTGCGTGGATGGTTTTAGCTTTCTGCAGCAACTGCTGATGATGGTGTGGATGGTGATGATCCTCTTTATGTTCACGGTGATGCAAGAAGTAAGCAGCCAGTTCCACAGCTGGGGAATTTCTTCAGAGATGGAAGAACAAAAATTGGTAGGTAGCGAAAGCAAATATTTGATGTCCCAAGCTCACTGATGAATGATAGTTGATCCTTTTGTTTAACCTGTAAGTTAAAAGCATTCTGGTTAATCTGGCTTTAGACTTTGTACTAGTTTGGGAGGTCCGCTCGCGGCGGAAACGGCGAGGTAAGGGGAAGAGTGAAGCCAGCACTAAGGAGGGAGAGGCTGTGCCCTGTGAGGAGAATAGCAGGTCTGAACGAAGAAAAGCACAGCTAGCACAGTGGAGGGAGAGGTTTGTTCAGAATCTGGAGACTGCTGGATTACTCATGGAGAAGGTGCTATATATCGCTGTTGTTGTTATTATTATTAGTATTATTATTATTTTCAAATCTCATTATTTTTGTTAACTTAATTATTATTAATTTCTCTATGTTGCCTCTCTTTCCTTCAGGAGGAAAAAGCAAATGAAAAGAAGACAATACATTTTCTGAAACTTAGTGCACCCTGGGATTTGTTGGTGTGTTATGCTGAAGAACTCTGTCTCAGAGCTCCACTGCAGGTTGAGACTGCTGTTTTATAGTTAAGAATTATAACATTGGAAATATTCAAGGTTTTTAACTTTTTTTGGAAGTGCATGGATACTTTGTGTAGTTGCCATGCGTCCCTCAAAAACTTTCAGAAATATTTCAAATTGTATTTTGATATTCACAGCCCCTAGATAATGTGTATATAATTTAAATAAACCTTTTTTGCACCATTATAAAGTTCAATTCATTTTATTCTTTTACAACATATTTTTGAAAGCTATTGGATGAAATGCCATAAAATCATCAAGATAAATTCAGGGGCCCCTCAGAATGAATTATATTATAAATATATTACTTTTGTGTTATCTTAATTCTTTCAATCAGTGTAATTGTCAGGTCAATATTTGTCCAAAACTTTGGTTAGTGATCAACAAACCTCTGACATTCCCATCACTTGATGCAGTACTTTGTGTGGTGCTAATTAGCAAATAAGCAAATAGCAAATATTTGCTTGCTAAGGTGTTAAACTGATCATGTTAACACATTACACTAAGTATATAATGCATAGTACACTTTATATCTGCTAAACATTAGGACACAGCTCAAATTTATTCTGGTGCATAAAAAAAAGCATGTGCTGAGTAGAGTGCAAAGTTTAGCATGTGTCAGACGGTTCTTAGTCATCTTTACTAAGATGTGGTTTAGTAAGTGCACTTATTGTGTTGCATTATTGACTGATCTGCCTCTCAAGATTTGTTTGACACCCAAAGTGGATATTATATGCCCTTTTGAACAAATGCACTTAATTCACTCCAGTAACACGAAGTGTCACCAAATTGAATTAAATTTTAAGCATTGTGTTTTTCCCTGTAGGCACAACCACATCTGGACTTGAACACATCTGCTCGGGTACTGAAAAGACTATGCATACCTAATGTAATGAGAGAGTCTGTGCCAAACAGGCCAGTGGACTACTACACCTGTGCCTTTCGCAAGTCAAAGCTGAGCAGGTGAGTTCTGGTTAACTTTGGTTGGTGACAGGATTACAACACAATAGCACACATTGTACTGCTGCAGGATATAGTAAAATTGTAAATGATTCCAGATTCCTTGGCTGTGACAACCATGAAACGTACTTCACTAATACACAGAGACACCGTGTTGTGAGTTTCAAGACTTCAACTACAGTATGGATATGAATATATTTGTTGTGTATTTTGTCTAGTGGAGCAAGATTTGTGGTTTATTTCAGGTGTATGAGATTCTTTCCAGGACGGCATATGGCAAAAGGAAGAGGGCTGAAGTTGGCGTGGACAGACTTGTAAATGAAGGGGCGTACACCGGGGCTTTCCCTTTGCACGAGGTCAGATATTATTTATTTGCTTTTAATCTTTTGTAAACCTTTGTATGTTTATTTTTTCTTACCAGCATCCTGGTT
This sequence comes from Channa argus, assembly GCF_033026475.1. Taxonomy (NCBI): domain Eukaryota; kingdom Metazoa; phylum Chordata; class Actinopteri; order Anabantiformes; family Channidae; genus Channa; species Channa argus. The sequence continues at coordinate 19,975,518 of NC_090209.1, forward strand.
TTGTAATTATTATTTCCACAGGGCCCTTTTCAGCTACCAAGGTTTGAGATCCGTCCAGATGAGATAAATCAGAGGCAGGTTCTTTACCAATACTGGGCCCGCTGGTGCAAATGGTACAAATACCAGCCACTGGATCACATCAAAGAGTACTTTGGAGAGAAAATTGCATTCTACTTTGCTTGGTTAGGTAAATGAACATTTTTATTCTGACTTTTGATACTGGTCAACTGCGAGAACTCCAATATCTCTAACTTCTGTGTAAATATACAACAAATAATTGATTGCATATATATTACTCCACTATGATTATGACACATTAATCTTCAATGACAGACCCACATTTCTTTACACATTGCATAATATATTGAATGGAGATCACTTTTAGCCTGGAGACAGAACTCAAATCACTGCCTACATCCCAGATGTTATTCAGCTAAGTCACTTGTGTGCAACCAAGTTATCACAAGTAATGTGAGATCCAATCTGTATCTGGAAGGTCCAACAGCTGGTTTGCCAATTTTGCCCTAGGGTGCAGGCAGGGCAGATTTTACTTACAGTACAGATAAATGCCCAATACCTGCATGTTATTAGCTGAAGTGTTAACATGAGAAACAAGTAATTTTTTTGCAGAACAAAGACATGAGTGTAGCACACAGGAGCAAACTGAAAATGTAGGTACAAGCTTGAGACAATATGCCTGCAATGGCTATCTGACTTGTTCATCAAGGACATTCCAGTAAGTGCATATCCCCCTGCATCATCCTAATGGAACTTTATGTCTTTGCAGGTTTCTACACAGCCTGGCTGCTGCCAGCAGCTGTAGTTGGAACCCTGGTCTTTGTGTCTGGGGTCATGTCTATGGGAACCAACACACCAGCGTGAGTCCACACACTACACACAAAATACATGCTCAATTGTGTGATACAAAGTAAATGTCGAGAGGCAACATAGCATCACAAAAATGAAGGGAGAAAACCCCCCAATGGTGGTAACGTGATGCTCAAAATTTCTTAGCCTTAAAAATCTTAAATTTCTGGAATTCCCAAAACAAACAAGAAGCCCTTACATAATTTACCAGTTACTGTCATTCAGTGATGCATTATTAACAAAACACAATAAGATGTTCTGGGATATCATATAATGTTCAATTAAGACTGCATCGATATTAACTCAAAAATGACTGCTGTTATCTTTTGACAAAATGTTCGAGCAGTCTCTTGGCTTCTGCTCGCAGTGATTATGTAGTGATGAGCATGCTCATGTATCAGGTTTTGGGTAATCATGCCCATGCTGTTTCACCCTTACTTGGCAGAACCGATTACTTAAGGTGGCTAATGTTTACTATATATGCACTTTCTATATGTTCTAACTCTCAGAACTTGTGAGTGAGTTAAGTAGGTGAACTATTTCTTGGCAGAGAGCCTCTAAGTCCACTTAATTCCAGGTGTCTCGTTGTCATTGAAGTTGTCAAATTTGTTACCAATGTATCTGCACAGACACAGCCCAAAATCTGTGTTTACACATTATACTGTATCTGATATCTGGCACTATAGTCATAGTTCAGCTCTGTACTTGAAGCACAGGCATGAGATTAGCATTGATCTAATCATCTTATTGTCAGAAAGAAAGCAAATCAGTGTATTTCTCAAAATGTATCCCTAAAGGAAATTGTTTCAGACACAGTTGCACAATTTGAGATCAAAGCTTAATACAGTTGGTTAACTTACACAGCACTGTGGATTTACACACTTTAAGTCCTAATAGTCATCAACTGTTCTGCGTTAACCCTTTCGCATCCTTCCACTGGTTTCAGTGACATAAAATCCATCAGACTATAAAGTAACACGGAAGCTTAGAGAGAATGGAGGACAAATCAATATCTTGGAAAAGAAAACAATCAAATGTTTTAGACTTAGAAGGTTCATTTGTTCACAGTGTAGTGCAGCCATTGATTAGTGGAGAATGAATGGAGAGCAGTCTTGGAGCAGCCATCTCATGTGATAATGGACAATTAGTGCACAATAATCTCCCCATTACTAAAGTAAGGGAGATGGATGACTCCCGGTGACACCAGGCTTTATTTGTGCAGTGTGTGTAGTCATGGTTTTAGGATCTTGCTTAATAACTCTAATAAAGTAAAGTGCTGGAGCTGTGTGAGAGTGATTTCAACACCTTTCATCTTTTTCTTTCTCACTCATCCTGGATTTAGTAGACCCTGTGTTTGTGTGCATCACAGTGAAGTACCCCAATCCCTTAGCTTTCACATAAATATCTGGGTATGTGTGATGAAAGGCCCAAGTGTCTCCGCTTATGTCCAACCAGTTGGCCACCTGATTAATCAAAATCTGAAAACCAGTCTTGGTTTGAGGCTTTAAAACGTGTCTTTCTCAACTGTAGCTGATCTGTGTTTATTGTGTCTGAAAACAGTAAAGAAATCTGTACCAGCGGAGCCAATTATCTGATGTGTCCTCTCTGTAATACATGTAAGGCATGGAACATGTCTGAAATCTGCACCATGGCTGAGGTACTCAACTTTGCAAACATTTAATGACTAAATGCAAAGAGACGTCAAGCTCATATGTGTTTTAATTTATGTACTGTATTTGCAGCTGGGCTACCTATTTGACCACCCAGGTACAGTCCTCTTCAGTGTGTTCATGTCCTTCTGGGCGGTAACCTTTCTGGAGTACTGGAAGCGAAAGATGGCAACTCTGGCTCATCACTGGGACTGCATGGACTTCCACGAAGAAGAGGTCCCCTCTTTCTTGCTTGCTTTCATGATAATACTGGTCATACAGTTTATAGTTCTTAGTTACAGTATGATGGGGGCTAGCATTCCCAACAAGGTCCATCTGTTGACATTGTGTTGAGTTCCCATGTTTGCATGAATAGGGTTGTATAAGAATTTGGTGGATCACATTCTTTGGGTTCCAGAATGTGTGGTGTATAAGTTAAATGATGCCTTCACTGATATTGAACCTGCTTCTTGTGGTTCGAGTAAGAGTATCATTAATGCCATTAAAGTTCCAGCTGACTTCCCTACATGACACAAATGTCTTTTCCAGAGCTCCTTCAGATGATATCATCTAAACTGCTAAAGACGAAAAACTCCTCCAGGTGATGTCATCTGGATTTCAGCTAGAAGTATAACACCATTAATGTACATTTACATCGTAAACTAAAGCCATAGGAAGCAAGTTGAAAATTGGTGTAGTTGCCCTTTAATAAAATCGGATTTTATTAAATTTGATTTTATTGATCTGGTTATTTTCTCATCCTGGGAAACTGGAGCAAGCAACACAGTAAAAAAAAAAAAAAAAAAAAAAGGTTGTTATGCACCTCTAGTCGCTGCATCTAAGGTTGCAGCAAAGGGTGTGTCCATTGATTCTGATGCCATCACTGTGTTCCCACAGGAGCGTCCTCGACCTGAGTTCACAGCCATGGCCCCAACTATGGAGGAAAACCCAGTGACTGGAGTCAAAGAGCCTTACTTTCCAGAAAAGACCAGGACGTCCCGTATTTTTACTGGCTCCATGGTCATCATTATGATGGTGAGACAGTGCTTTGGCAGCTGAATTTGTCAAAGTATTGGAGTTAACAGAACATTTTCTCTTTGTGGTCAAAATGATAAATGTGATCTTTATTTGATCCATGTATTGGTTTTCTGGTATCACTAATTATGAGCATAACACTGGCAACTCAGTGTCCCCAACTTCTTAGCACCGTAACACTATGCAGTTTGCATGATTATTGTGACTAATAACTACACCTACTGTAGGTAGAATCACAAAATGAATTGATTCTCATTAATTATCCACCAACATCATTTCAAACAAGTTTATTCTTTTTCTAACAGTCAATCTTATCATCTTTGGTTTCAGGGGACAATCTGATCTTAGCATCTTTTGAACTTTCACTTTTGTTATTCTGCAAAGAAAGTGAGGTGGGGTTTTCACCTCAGTGCTATTCTGTTGAATTCTGCTGTGGTAACTGAACCCTTTTCTAATCTTGAATCTAGGTCATTTGCCCACAGGGCAAGATATGACCTGATAAACTCCACCACGTATTGCATGCTCAGTCTCAGGATTACCTTGTTTTTGGAAAGGGATCTGAAAACTGTGGAGCAGTTTTTCTCCATCCTGGTGGTGAATGGAGAAATTGAACATTTTTTTTAAAAAGATGCTTTTGCTTAGACATAGTCTATAAAGACACATAGGATTAAGCAGTATCCATCCAAAGAATTCCTGGTTTTAAGGTTCAGAAAATGTTCTTGTTTTTGCATAATAGCCCTGTGTCTTTCTCTCAGCTCTGTGTGGTGATGATCTTCCTGGTCACAGTGGTCATGTGCCGCGGTATCATTAGCATAATGATGTTCCACACTGGGAGCCCTGTTCTGCGTACAGAGGTATATCACATATATCAAAGGGTGTGTGCAGTGGATGTTTGGATTTTTTCTAGTGTTTATCTTTAAAAGCATTCATTAATTTATTGCTTGAAATCTTTGTTCTAAAGACATCAGTTCATGACCCTCTTCAACAGCTCCTCTGAGTTTGCAGACCGTACGGTCATTTGTGTAATGTCCTCCACAGGCAGGGACAATAGCCAACATCTCGAGCAGTATTGTGAATCTGGGCCTCATCCTGTTGATGGGCAGGGTCTACACTGCATTAGCTGTGCAGCTCACTAAATGGGGTAGGAATCAATACTGCTCTCTAACACCTCAGTTTAGAGTGTTGTGAATTGATTTCAGCTTCTTGTCAAATCTTTACTACTGTAACTAAAAGGTGAGACTCCTCAAAGAGTAACAATGAAAAGTATAAAATATTATTCCGGTTCAAATGAACACTGTATGTCCTTGTTTTCTTGTGTCAGAGATGCACAGAACCCAAACACAGTATGATAATGCCTTCATCTTCAAGGTGTTCATCTTCCAGTTTGTCAACTTCTATTCATCTCCCTTCTATGTGGCTTTTTTTAAAGGCCGGTGAGTCACAAGTCACTCAGATACACAGAAAGATTCTGTGGAGAGCAGATTTTAACTGTCTTACTTCTGTGTGTGCGTAGGTTTGTGGGTTACCCTACCAACTATGGGACGTTGTTTGGAATGAGAAATGAAGATGTGAGTCCCTTCCTCAATTGTATACTGTAGCCTATAAACTCAAAAGAAATGTCATAGGGAGAATGTATAGACCTTGTTGTTGTTGTTGTTGTTGTTGTTGTTGTTGTTGTTGTTTTTCAAGAATGGAAAAGCAATCTCAATTTTCCACTTTTGTATTCCGTATGTGTGTCTTCATATTGCAGTGTGGTCCTGGGGGTTGTCTCATTGAACTGGCTGAACAACTTTTCATCATCATGGTGGGAAAGCAACTCATCAACAACGTTCAGGAGTTTATTATCCCGTATGTTTATAGACCAGTGTTGCTCTCGATCAGAATGACATTTATCATTGTTTATGATTGGGCTGACCTCTTAGAGCCAGAATAAATAAGTAGCATCATGTCAAAATGTAAAGCTTGTATAAAGCATTTACAGTTACATGATTTATCTATGATATCATCACTTAAAGCTTTGCATCAGGTTGCTCTGCATCCTGATTGCAGCTTTTTTAGTGCAGTAACAGTCACTACTGTAGCTCTGCAGCACTGTCTGTGTTTCCAGACCCAAAGCTCACCACACAATAGAGCAGATTCAGGGCAGATATACAGATAGCGTTTAAAAATATTCAACACACAGTTCCTTCAGATTTTGACCCCTTGCTGTTCTGTAATGCAGCCCTTCCCTCATCAGTGTCATTGAGTTTGTAGTGGCAAATTGGAAAACCATGCCTGACACACACAGATCCGAAACTGACTGCTTGCAATATTTGATTACTTATCCTGCTCCATAAACACAGATAACATGCAGTTTTGATACTTTATTACTGCTTTCCTTAATTCAATTGAGCTACTTGTTAGCATCCAGCCATTTTGAGCAAGACATGTTGTGCATGAACATAGGATGAGCAGCGCAATGTATTCTGTACATATTGTATGAAATTATTATTGATATCTGTGGTATCTAGCTACAAGTTTGTTTATCTTTCTGATGAGCCACAGGGAAGGGTACTCGTCTAGCCTGGACAACAGCTGGTACTCTCATGGCACTAATATGATTCTGATTAGGCAGAGCTGTTTCAGAGAGAATGAACTAATACAGTGCCAATTACAAAGCCAAAATAGAATGATCAAAACCTTGAGAACAGCTCCAAACTTTAGAGAAATGAAAAAAACAAAAAACAAAGGCATCATCATGGTAAATTTGCCTCAGTAATCTGTAAATTAGATTTTGCATTCTGGGTGTACAAAATGTAAATGTGTACACAAGCGAAAGGCAGTGTGAAATATGTGAAAGATATAAACCCAGTCTCTAAAACACAGGCTTTTGTTTTGTAGGTGAACCTCACCTTCATCTGTTCAATGTAAAAGTTCTACATTAACACTTTGTTGTTTATTTTACATTGACAAGTATGCTTTTTGTCTTTGTCCTGGTAGTAAAGTGAAGGCCTGGCGCCAGAAAAGAACTTTAGCCAAAGTGCTGGGGAATAAGGTATCCCATGAGTTTCATCGTTGGGAGGAAGACTACCAGCTGGTGGAGTATGAGGGCTTATTTGAAGAGTACCTGGAGATGGGTCAGTATCTATTACTCCTGATGTAATGGCATTGGGTCATGTTGAAGATATGTAAAAAAAATACAAATATATAAATAAATACCCAGTGAAGAAGTTCAAATACTCTGCTGTACTTTATTGGAAAACTAAAAAGGACTCGTTGTGCTGCAGTGCTTCAGTTTGGTTTCATCACCATCTTTGTGGCGGCCTTCCCTCTCGCTCCACTCTTTGCTCTCCTCAACAACTGGGTGGAGATCCGTCTGGATGCCCACAAGTTTGTATGCGAGTACCGCCGACCAGTGGCTGAGCGCGCCCAGAACATTGGTGTCTGGTTCAACATACTGGAAGCCCTGTCACACCTGTCCGTCATCGCCAATGTGAGTAGATGGAAAAACAATGTCCACACGAGAGTTGATAAAAATCTCTTACGTACAAAATTGCATCACGTTCTTCTATTTACCATTTGCAGGCCTTCCTAATAGCCTTCACATCGGATTTTTTGCCTCGTTTGCTCTACCAGTACAAGTTTGGTAATGATCTCACCGGATACGTCAACTTCACTTTGGCTTACGCCCCACTTAACTACACGGAGTACCCCATGTGCAGGTATGCTGATTGTCTGAATGCATGTTACTGTATATGGGAATGTGGATTCACTCTGTGGTTGAAATTCAAAAAATGTTCGCCTGAAAGGCGCTATTTTTGTCTTTTAATATGTTTGCCTAAATCTCAGAAAACATTTAAATGTCTAAAAAAATCAGTTTCACTTTTAGGTTAGCAGCCCTTACGTCATAGATTTGACCAACAGAGGGTAGAATTACAGGTGTTTAATAGTAATATGCATATTATACACACAATATGTTCTACAATAACAAAACTTTGTTTTTAGATATAAAGCGTACAGAGATAACAATGGAAACTACACACTGTTCTACTGGGAGCTTCTTGCTGTCAGACTTGGTTTTATCATTGCTTTTGAGGTACAGTATGAGGCAACTGCTCTACTTATTCTATTTGTTTTATTTTGCATGTTTCACTGGCCATTGAGGTTGACTTTTTATTAGTTTTTTTTACCTTTTTACCCAGATCTGGACCTACTGGTCATTAAGCTGTCTTTGAGTAAATGGTTTCCTTAGTGTGATTCTGCGTGGTGTTCACAAATCATCATTTATATCCTTTAGCTGACTGTTATGTCTCCTTACTCATTTGTCTTTCTGTGACAATTTTTCCTTTTCCCTCTTTTTCAAGTTTTTTTGTCTAGCTTGTTCCTTCACTTCATCTTCCTTTCAGATGTGTTTACTGTAATTGTCCAGTTACATCCATCACTACTTTGATTTTCCTTCCTTTCTCACTTCTCTGTCTGGTTCTCTTCTCTGGTGTATTTACACTGACCTTTCCTGCATTTACATGTAGCTGGCTCTTTAATCCAAGGTGCACAAGTAAAATAAACTTGAATTGATATTTATTTACTGAACAAATTCCCCACAACCAGAGCTAAACATGACACACATGGGTTTGCAGTTTTCCCAGGGACCATTGAACACAAGAAAAGTAATCATTAAGATTAGGATTGAAGTAAAAGCAAAAGAGAAAGTAGCATTTAGTTATTTATAGTATTTAGCCATCAGGGAGTTCTGGAGGAACTGCAGACATTTTAAAGTGGTGAGGGTTTAAAATGATAAAATAATATAAAACTATCAGAAAAGTCATTAAATCTGGGAAGCTCTGGAAGAAATGTACACAGTGTGGCTTAATTTGATTTATTGTTTTAAATCAAAAAACAATTTCCGTGTCAAGATCACCTTCACGCTCAAGCAAAAAACCTTTCCACATCGTTTACATGTGATGTCCAGTTATTTAATTGTATGTTCACTGGTCAAATGTCAGATATTGTGATGGGAGAGGTTAGTATCTCGCTATCTGCATGTCTCGCCTCCTCCAGCATGTGGTGTTCTTTGTTCTGCGGGCCATCGACTGGATTGTTCCTGATGTCCCAGCATCTCTGGAGCTGAAGATCAAAAGGGAGCGCTACCTGGCCAAGCAGGCTCTGGCTGAAAACCAGGAGGCCCTGTTGGTGAGTCGAGGCCGAGGGGCCATCCCTGCCACTTCAGACGTCTCCAGCCCAGGTCAGTAGAACATGGGACACACACACGTTTCGACTCCAAGATTTAAGTGTCATATCATACATGTTTGACCTTGATGTTGTCTCTGTGGCTCCAGATAGGTGGTCAATAACACAATATGCTGGCAGTCCTCACAGGTTACACAAAGTATTAAGTATGTCACTGAGACTTGTCATTTTCCATAAATAAATTCCACATTTTAAAGCTTTTAAAGCCCATTCAAAGCTCCTACACAATCCTACACATAGCATTTCCAAAGCACATGTGGCCTAACTAGCTGTCATAAACTTGCTACTCTTTACCTTTTAATGATTGTGTTGTGTAACCTGGGCAGAATTGGAGCCAAGAATATCGGTGTCATATGAGTTTGATTACATTCATAAACCTTGTGGACTGATGTTTCTTGGCGTTGTTTATTTCCTCTGTCAACACTGCTGTCAAAGTTTAACAGAATGATGTTACAGAATGATTTCACTGGAATAAAAAAAATCATTACCCTTTAAAACCGAAAGTAAAGACTATTTAAATAAGTTTAAATACAAAGTTTATGTTCTGCACTGGAGGATTGGAGCCTGTTCTATTCACAGTCTGCTTATGGACAATAAATCATCAAAGAGTACACAGTCATCCTCATCTGTGTGTGTGTCCCTGTGCTCTGACCCATGCTGTTGTTGTGTGTCTAATGTAGTGAATGTTGGCTAGTGAAGACAGGTGAGTATTACAGAACTACACACAGTAAGTAAAATGTCATTATTTTCAGTAAAGGCAACAGAAATGATAAAACCAAAATGACACGTTATGTGGCATTTCCTAAAGTGCCTACATTTCACGAAAATCTACTGTATGCTGTCTGGAATGGCCCACTGAACTTATCAGCCTGTTACAATGCAGCCAGTCCATCCCCAGGCAGTGTAACACCCATTCACACCACATCTCATGCGACCCCCAGTGACACACATGATGGCCGGCTAGGACAGCAACCCACATATGACCTCTGACCCTTAAATACCTGGGACTCTCGACAAGTCCCAACTAAAGAGGCTTTTCAGATAAGAGATGAAGCTTCAGTTCAAGGACCTCTATAAAATAAAAAAAAAATACCATCAATCAACATCATGGATGTCTAAGAATGTCCACAGACAGTGGAATTCAGTCACCTTAAAGCCAAAGGTACATACACTACTGCAGTACAGTTACGCTTAGTATTTCCCGCCACAACATATAAATGTGATTTTATTTCTCAAAACTTAACTTTTGATAGAGTAAACTGCTACACTGCTTTATGTTAAACAGAGCTGAACACATTGTGACTTCAGCTTCATACTTAACACACAGACATGAACATGACCCTGACTTTCTAGTATCACTCTAATGCAAATAAGCACTGGCTATAAGTAAATATTGTCAATGATGTGTCACTCTTTTGATCAGCACTGAATATACCATAAGGAGATAGTACAGTGGCATCTACAGTAGCTGTAGTTTAGTTGCATGTTGCAGCAAAGGCAGTCGATGTGTCAGCATTTTTGTTTGTTCCATACCTCTTATACTAGCCAGTCTGACAGAACTAATACTCTCTTCTGTCTCTCTGCTCCTTCCCCATTCCTTCTATGTCCAAACGCAACTGCACTGCCTCCCCTGAAGCAAGCAACGCGTCCTTTGGAAACATGATTTAGGACTCAAGCGTGAAAAAGGAGTGATAGAAGAGAAAATTAAAGAAATAACTTGCATAACATGACCGAACTTTCATCCTTAGTGGAATACTGTCTTTGCTCCGGGATTCTGTCATCATTTCACTAATGAACACTACTGCACAGATGTTATGATAAGCAGATTTGCGGAAGAATACACTTCAAATTTTGGAGGTTGATAAACTGAGCGATCTTCATATGTTTGAGTCTTGTATCAATCTACCTGCTTAACCACCTGGGTACTGGCCTGCAGCATTTGGGCCCTTGCTTGAGTTGACTTTAGTAACTACACAGTCTGCACTCAAGGCTCTTTTCTAACTTAATGGTACCCAAAGGGCTTTACACTGCTTCTCATTCACCCATACACTCACAGATAGAGAAGCTTCTGTTTGGCTGGCTTTCCCCCTCCTGGAGTAACTAACCTCGTGTTCAGTGTCTTGGTCAAAGACACTCGAAGTGACAGTCGCAGCCAAGAATCGAACCAACAAACCTTGGATTTGTGGATGACTGCTCTACCTCCTGAGCCATAGTCACCGTGAACTGAAATGAAAACATCTTTAAAAAGTCAGATTAATCCATGCATTCATTCATATTCTATGCTGCTTCTCTTGTTGAAGGCAATTTGTTCCATGTCTCTACTGTTGCTGAGAGTAATGCACTGTTACACAGCTGTGATAAATACCAGTTGGAGCTTGTGTCTTCCTCACGAGCAGCACTACATGTGCATTTGTTTACAAGCTGAAGCTATTACGGAACCAACAAAGAAAAGCATCAGCGGCCAAACAATGATGCTGAGTGACATGTTACAGTAGTTTTACAGGGTTTTAATGACTCTAGATAATTTTAATAATTGCCACATTGAGGAGTAACACTAACAGCAGCATGATGCAATCACTGTTTCTGTGACAATCTTGTCTAGTATGATGTGTGTGCTAACCACAAACAAAACCTGGCAGTGATGTATAAAAGTTATTTAGTAAAATTGAGGGCTGTGACGAATTTCATCCTCTGCACCCTTACAGTTATAAATTACAGTTACTTAGAAGTTACTGGTGCATGTTAAATGGCATTTCATTACTTTAGGTCTTGGGTCTTAAATTTAAGAGTAAAATGTACTAATGTAACTAATTTGAAAATCTAAATTCCGACAGGATCGACCGTAACGACACCACATCAATGTTAGTAATTTGTTGTGCTGAAGTTGCAGCAAGTTTTGGTAATGCTATCTTACTGTTGTAATGTGTGAGTCAGAAATAATTTGAGGTCGACTAGAAAGTGTGTACCCAAATACAAATTCGTTCAAGACAGTGAATATTAAATTGATGTTATTTCTTTATTTATTTTGCAGCGGGAGAAGGTGGAGGAAAATCTAGAGAGGTGGAGGTCTGCTCTGGAAGGCAGAGGAATGATAGTTAGAAGCAGCAAGACAGAATACAGGTGTGACTGAGAGGGACCCAAGTGGATCGTTGAGGTTACAGGGAGCAGAGGTGAAGAAGGTGCAGGACTTTAAATACTTGGGGCCAGAGGTTCAGAGCAATGGAGACTGTGGAAAAGAGGTGAAGAAACGTGTGCAAGCAGGTTATAAAGGGTGGAGAAAAGTGTCAGGTGTGTTGTGGGATAAAAGAGTATCAGCGAAAATGAAAGGAAAAGTGTTCAAGATGGTGGTGAGACCAGTGATGTTGTCCACCTTAGAGACAGTTGCACTGAAGAAAAGACAAGAGGCAGAGCTGGAGGTAGCAGACCTTAAGATGTTGAGGTTCACTTTGGGAGTGATGAGGATGGACAGGATCAGGAATGAGGACATCAGAGGGACAGATCATGTTAGATGTGTTGGAGATAAAGTCAGAGAAGCCAGATTGAGGTGGTTTGGACATGTTCAGAGGAGAAACTGAATATATCAGTAGAAGGATGCTGAGGTTGGAGCTGCCAGGCAGGAGGTCTAGAGGAAGACCAAAGAGGAGATATAGGGATGTAGTGAGAGAGGACATGAAGTTAGTTACCAGTGTGACCAGTGTGAGAGAAGAGGATGCGGAGGACAGGGTTAGATGGAGGCACATCGCTGTGGCGACACCTGAAAGGGAACAGACGAAAGGAAAAAAAGAAAATTGTAGTGTAATTTTTTTTAAAAGTGGTACAGCGGTTCACACTGTGTGAAAATAGATCAAAAGTATCAGTGTGGGTCTGAAGATTTTCTATATTTCACTACATTATTTTCTTTTAATATTTGCAACTTAAATCCTGCATTAATTAATTAATTTATTTTTTGCACGAAGACTGTTGAGTAGCTTCACTTTGGCCAAAATGTGGATCAAACTCTTAATTTTGACTTGCAAGGTGCATTTTGGTAGGAAACGACTAATCACAGACCTTTTTTAGATCAGTGGTAAATGACAAAAATATTTAATGCAGCACCATGTTTATTCTAAAGGGCAATAATGAAGTGTTCTGAATTTACCACTGCCCTGATTTGTGCATGTAACTGCCTGTAGTAACAATGGCCAAGGCTCATTGTTATCATAGTATTTAAATATATCTTCCACGCTGATGTAGAAGAACAAAGAAAAGTTGTTGGGTTTTTTTTTCTGAAAATTACAAGAGGGAACTATATCTACTCTCCTGATTAGCAGGAGGATTTCTCTGCTTTATGGTTTCAATTTTCTCTTATTTAACACAAATCGCTAACAAAAAGCAGGCTGAGTACTTCTCTTTACGGGTGAAATGAGCCTCTCGTGTAAAAGTGGTGGAGTGCTCCTTTACTTTGACTTTACTTTGACATCGTCTTCGTCTGCTTGAGGTTAAAGTGCACCTTTCGGTTTATGACTGGCTGATAACATGCTTTTTTTATCTTGTTAATAATAATGTTGTGAGCTGTTAATACACATTATGTGTTATCTGCCCAATGAAAAATGAAAAATCTACAAAACAACAGACTACAATGTACTGTACATGCACATGCACATGCACTTCTGCTGCACAGGTCCTTAAATGTTTAGCATGCCTGCTCTTTATGCACAGTGTTTATGTGGGGGGGATTTCTGAGTTGCTAATGTACATTACAGGAAACAGGAGTGAAACCTCTATTTGTGCGTGAGCTGTTTTGAATTTTAGACCAAAATAAACCTAGTTCGATGAATGCAAATGCCTCTTTAGCAATGCCTCATACATACTTGTTTTACTCACTGTGCTTTTGGGATGATTCTTCATCTATTTTTCTGTCTTTCTCACCAATCTGCAGACAGATAATTGATTTATTAGGAGTCAGAAACAGACAGGTGTTCATTAAGGATTTCTCTCTTCCTCTCCTCTGATCACAAACTCCTCCAACAGCCTTGGGCAACTCGGGACTTTTATTTTATACTTCCCTCCTGTTCTTCCTCACCCCTGTTTCACCAGACTCCTCCTGTCTCATCCTTTTATATTAATTAATTTATTATTATTGGTCACATCGATCTTCAGATTGTTATGATTGCTGTGCTGTGCGTTCTCCTGCCATGGCCTGCAGGAAGAGTGAGTTAGTACATGTCAGCAAGCACAGGTATGCGCTGTGGATACTGACTGCCTTATTCACTGGCTGCTAGATTGAAACGCCCACATGCAGAGGCTGCAAAACAGAGCTCCAAATCACCTACAAGGTAACAGTGAAGTGAACAAAACATTGCAGCATGTACATATGAAGGACATTCACATGAAATACAAACCTACTTTTAACACCATATTTTATTTGCATTTTTGATCAGACTGATTCAAGTATAATGCAGAGATTTGTGATATATCTGAAATTGGCATCATGATATGTTTGCAATAGCTATATTAATAACCATGCATATTAATCAAGCATATCATCTTGTTGCATTTGCACTGACTTGATAAATATTTTGTATTATTATTCAGTTCTATGTAGAATCTATATTACATTGAAAATATTACTGAATATAATATTGATTAAAGTGACTAAGATGGACAGCAACATAGAAATAGACAACATAAAATATCTTCTACCAGAAGATTTGAATGCAGCACTATGATCGACTCCCACTGTGAAGCATCAGACCAACGGGCTGACAGTAACAGTGATGCTTGAGATGAAGATAAAAATAAAGATGAGCCAAAAGGAGAACGAGTTTGGTGGCTAAGATCAAAGCATCATGGAGAGATGATAGCCAGCTGTCAGAATTGCAGAAAGGCTTGGTGTGAAAAGGGATACCCTAAGAAGTACAATAAAGTGACCCTGAAGACTGCTGAGCAAAGATTCACAGCCCTAGCAACCCAGCTAAAGAGCTACACCAGAGACATAAAAGCACAAGGTGTTGTCCTTTATGCCATCCTAAGTGTACTCTTAGTGGCAGGGTAATACCGAGACTGGAGACTGAACGGTACTGGAAAAACATGGGAGAAGGAGGCATCACATAAAGTCATTGCTCAATGGCTAGTGGACCTGTGAGCAGGCCACATCAACCTCCCTGAAAGAGATCCAGTAACCATCAAAATGGCAGACATTCAGTAAGGAGTACCACATACCGTATGAATACCTGGACAGCACCTGTTTAAAAGACATTTTCTACTACAAGACATTGTAGTGAAGTACTTTTACTTCTGTGCTTTCAGTAAAATGTAGACAGTCCCCTTATTACTTTTATTTAAGTCAAAGATTTGAAGTGGTTCTTGTAGTGTAGAGGTTTTTAGGTCAATGCCTGAGTTTGTATACTTCTACCACATCTGTACACAGAGTATCATGTAGTATTACATTACTGTGTTATGGTGGATTTGTATGAGAGAGGGCTCATCCTGTTACTAAATGGTTTCCTCAGTGTGAATAATGAAACAAAAGGACAATCAAAAAACATTTCTCAAGCCTTCCACAAATGGGGTCAATTAGACCTTTGCTACCGCAAAGTAAACTAGTGTACCAAGGTAACCCCACTCCCCACCACATCACCCACCACCATTCTTTTCATGTTTGATTAGCGAAAATAGTTGATACAGCAGCAAGCGGGGAGCACTGAAAGAGATGAGAGTTCAAGCATGCCGTAGCAGCTTCTTTCTTTCAGCAATTCACACTCTGACGTTTAGTGGAAGCTGCACACATATGCATTTGGACCGGATCTAAAGTGCAATGTGCATTTGTTTTAAATTGTGTAAATGCACATCGCATACAGTACAAGAACTAAAATGCATACACTTTTGCAGTTAGAGTCATACAGTTAAATATGTGAACACTTTGACTTGTGCACACTCCCACTGTGAAGTAACTTTGTTCCCCACCTGGTCTGCACCCTCTCTCCCTCTCTGTTGCTTTCTGTCTCAAAGCAGGTTCTGAAATAAGACAAAATAACTATTAGTGTTAGAGGAAGGGCAAAAGAGAGGGGGAGGAGAAAAAGAAAATGAGAGAGCACTTCCCCAACAGTAGCAGAGAGAGACAGAGAGGGAGGGAGGGAAAAGTAGACAGTGGGAAGGGAGAGCAGAGGAGCTTAGAGAGGGGATCTGCATTGTAAGTAGCTCTGAGAGCAGCAAGTGGTGGCTGTTTTCCAACCTGTTTTTTGTTTTCTCAAGGAGGAGGACAACAAGAAGACGGATAAAAATGGGCAGAAGAGCATAGATTTGAAAAGGCTGAGCTGTGTGTTTTTGTAAAAAGTAGTTGGAAGGAGGAAACGGCAGGAAAGAAACCAGGAGGAACACAAGGCAGCAATGGATAGCAGAGTGGCTCGGTCTGACCCTGGGATGGCCTGGATTCACACACTGCTGCTGGCCACCATCCAGCACACACACTAGGCTGCGGGGACGCCAATAAGGTACAGTTCCAAAAAACCGAAGCTGTAACTCTTTCACACCAGAACAAGAGAAATGGAGAAACTAGGCACAAATTTCACCACCACTTGTTTAAGACGTTTTCCTCGAAGTTTGAGGGTTTTGCTGCTTGGAGTGAAAGTCGAGCTGTGGTATTTGCCTGAGAGTGTAAGCTGTGAGTGAAGAGTGTGCTTTGTGTCAGGTGCATTTTGAGTATCTGACTGTATCTACAGTACATGGTCTGGAAACAAATAGGTACTTTTTTCATAGGATACAGGTAGAAATATAACGGTAACAGCTACTAACAAAACAGGTTAAATACATTATTTCAGTACAGTGGAATACAGGATTAGAAAGAGACTTTTTTCATTTTCCTGCAATGCAAAAGTTAGAGAAATCCATCTGAACTAGATGTATAAATCCTGCCAATGGAGACATTTGATTCTGTATTAATTTATTCTCCTGGAAGAAGCTGCTGCTTGCATCAGACAGTGCAGAGTGAATGTGATGGTTACAGTGCAGCAATGAGTTGTTGCAGAGCAGGGCAGGTAAGTGCATGTCTGGAGTATGTTGGATGAGGGGTTGTTAAAAACTGTACATGGGTGATACTTGGCGCTGCAGCTCACACACACTTATCTTTTCTCCTTTTTGAGACATTTTATCGTAAGACTCAAGCACCTTTTTCTGCCTGTAGCTTCAGGCGATGAAAGAGCCTCGGGTTTTTAACTGAGGCATGTGTGTGGATCTGTGTACCAATGTGCTCTCACACATGTGAATTCAGGTATTAGTTAACCCATGACTGTGTGGTTCCCAGAGGAAGAAGAAGGACACAGTAATTTGTGGTTGTTTCACTTTGTCTCAGTGTGTGTGTGTGTGTGTTTGTTCAGTAATGTAGAGGAGACGGGCTGAGCTGTTGACATTCCTTCATGAGGGATAAACAACAGCACAAATATATTTACTGGCTGAGTTTAGTTTTATAATACTGCAGAGGTTGTTTGCTTCCTCTCAACATGGTGACTGTGACCCATGTCCATTTCGGATAACCACACTTTAGACTTTACATCTTCCAAACATCATCAGAATGGGGGTGAGCTAAGGTGACGGCTGATGCTGGCTGATGAGTAAGTCTATTGTCATGCGCTTTGACTGCTGCTTCTGTGTTTCGATATTCATTATATTTTGGCTGGAGCAGAAAAAGATACCGGGGGTGTTGATGATTTACAGAGGTATGTCTGTACCACCTGCACGTTGGGTAAATGTGCAGAACAAAGTATAAATCAGGACCTTGAACTGTTTTACTGCACTTTACTACGGGCTGGAAATCCCCAGCATGATGCCAGATTTCTGATGAAGCTATTTACTGTTTACAATACTCATCCAATTGGATAAATTCGACTTACGGTTACTGATTTCCTATAACTAGTAGTAGCCCTCTACTTGGTATTTGGTGTCACTCAGCATGCAGACTTTAGCTCACAGCCCCTCCCTGTTCCCACTTCCTCCCTCCCACCACAACTGTATGTCTGGAGAGCACCTGCCCCATCACCTGCCACTCAGACAGTGGGCTGTCTGAGTGGCAGGTAGCGTGTGTGTGTGTGTGTGTGTGTGTGTTGAGGGGAAGCGATCCAGGATGACACACCTCACCCTCATTCCACCCCTTACCTCCCTCTGCTAACCTTGAATGTGAATGGTACCTGTGTACCTCAGGTGTATGCATTCATGTGCTAACCTGAAAGTGACTTTGTGTCTATGTCCTGTATTTTGCAGTCACCTATTTTTGTTGAAACTAGGCTAAAATCATTAGGCATCTTTGATTGAAAGCAGCCTGCCCTTTAAACATCAGTGACAGTGATAGGAGGTTCTGTCACTTTCCTAGTATTGTGGCTTGTGTCCTAGATAGCAGAGGCTTTAATAGCCTATAATAATAGTCCTTATTGGCTCTTGCGTGTGAGTTTCTTTGTTTTGTCTCTTTCTTCAGGCTGCAGTGCACAGAATCTGTCGTTTATTAGAATGTGCGTGTCAGAGGCCTGTGTATGAAGGTTTAAACAGACATGAGGTTAAAATGAGAGCCCTGAGGCAATGTGTGCAAAGCACTACTACCCTGGCTGCACACCTCTGCAGCACTGTAGCCCTCAGGTAATGTCACATGGTGACTTAGCAAATTTAAGGCGGCATGTTTCACATTTATACTCATGTTAGATGTTGCTTCTTTATTAAAATGCTTTTTTGTGCCTTTTTATGTGCTCTTCCTGGAAGAGAAAAAACATAAACCAGGTGTTTCTCTCACGTGTGTCTTCGAGGCCTCTTAGCTCCCTTTCAATTCATCGCTCTAATCCTGCTGACACTGTTGGTATTCATAGTTTGGTTTTGAATAGTTTAAAACTTTAGCTCTGGGCTAAAGCAGTCTTGTCTCTGAATGGTCAGTTTGTTAGGTGTGCTCTGCTTCTACCTTATCACATTTCCAAACAACAAGCACCCCAGTGAATGGCTTGTCCATACGTGTCCAGATAATAAAAGCAAGAAGTGGGGTTAGAGGAGGAGCGATGTGAGGAGAAACTGCTCGTGCTCAGCTGGGGAAAGTGGAGCAGGGAAGGAAGGAAGACAGTGCGAGTGAACACAAGAGCAGATGAATGCTAGGGATGCATCAGCAGTTTGTTGTAAAGTAGGTCAGCCTCTTCAGAGCTCAGTGGCAAAGGATCTGATTGGAATCAAAGTGCTCTGATTGACAGTTTGAGTACAGCAAACCCTGGCTCCTTTTTTTTTTATTAATTTAAGCCAGATGGAAAAAAAAAGGACATTAAACCAGTGAAAACACATGCATGGCTGTCTTACTGCAAAGGCTCTCGTGCTGATGCATAGACATCAAAAAGAATCATATTTGGCTTTTTTAGATTTTGATCAGTGGAAACATTCAATGTATGAGGTTTGTTATATTGTACATGTTCAACATTTCAACAAATGCCATTAAAATGACAGCCCATGTCCCAATGACTTTGTTTACCACATTAGATGTTTAGAATATGCTCAATCTTGTGGGACATCAGTGCTTATTTTCTAGCCTCCTGTGTCAAAAATCCCTGGAAGTCCCAGCAGTTGTGGGAATAATCCCGTCAGTCCACAGTTTCTCCGTCATGGAGCTTTGGTGAAAAACACAAGTGTGGCGTTCTAGAAAATCTAAATAAAATCTTAATGTCACCTGCCTAAACCTTGTAAATCAGCATAACTTTTCTTAGAATCTCACTGTATACAGGTAACTGTCATCACTCAGAAGGTGGTGATTATGAGATTTTCTAGATTTACTGCGTGTCAGACCTGTGGCCCTCAACCGACTTGGTTGCTTGTGCAATTTATGGTAAAGCACTTCAGGATATTTCCATAGGTTTGTCAATAGGTCCTTTGTGTCTTTATCGTTGTTGTGTGTTTCCTGTACTCATCTGACTGCAGTTAAGTGAAGGGGGGAGTTAAAGGTCCAATGCCTTTGCGTTTACATGTGAGATGGTCACCATTTTGCAGGCTTCAAAATTAGAGACTGTTGTTTGTTTATTTCTGTTAGCAGGAAACCCACTGGGTGAGATGAGGTCCGGGAAGCCCTCTCTACGTCTTGTCGCTTTCGATAAAGGCTGATCACCTCACACACACTCACATTCAGGTGTGAGGGTGTGTGGTAGGTCTGTGCGATTGTAAGCCAGGTTATCAGTATGCATGCGTGGTGTCCCGGAAGGTTGTAAGTTGCCTGTGGGTAAGTTCCCCCCCACCCCCCGCCCTCCATCTGCCTCCTCTCTACCCTCTGGGGTGCTCACCTGTCTCAGTGGGTGGAGGCTGGAAGAGAAACGAATACCAAGAAACTCACTGACCTCAATTCACTCAACCTTTCTCACACCATTCAGGCATTTGATCTCACAAAAAATGCAGATTAGCGCGTCACTTTGACATCTGCTGTGATTTCTGTGATTGGAATTTGACTCTCGCTAAAGAGTTAGTTTTGTGTGAGTGATTTACATGAAGCCCATTAAAATACCAAGAACATTCTCACCTTATCTAGGTGGCATTTAGGTATACATTGAAATGTCAGACAGAATAAAATTTAATCGACATTCATCACCATTGTCAATCAATAATATATACACAAGAAGAAAAGCATTTCCAGAACTGATGTGGAACAACTGCACACACATTTAAAATGAGGTTTACTGACAGATAAACTGCCTCTAACAAGCGTAGGAACTTATTGCAAAATGTTTTAATTAAATTATTAAACTGGCAAAATCTGTGTTGTGCATTTGAAATTGAAGCTGTTTTAGAATACTCACCGTAAATCTACAGCTGTCCCCCATTCAGTAAACAGGAGGAAAATGCTATTAACTCAGTGCTAGACACAGCCTTTCTTACACTGTGTGGTTTCAACTTTATTAGATTTTAATGGCTGTTTCAGTTGGCAAGTTATTCACTGTCCCAGCATTCACAGAACAATTTACAATACCTGGTTTTGCAAAACACCGAAGTTGGGTGGATGGTTTTCTGAGAAGTGACGCTCTCAGTGATGTCATGTCTTGTCTCGGTAGACAATTCTGGGGCTCTTAAGTCTACTGCTTGGCAATTAGTGGTCTGATGTGACCGAGTTAAATTGTGATCTCACACTCACACTTGAGCTGGTCGCACCACACTGTTAGGAAACTCGAGCCTGTCTGACCAAACACACCAGACTTGCGCTCATGGACAAAAGTTGTTTTGGGGGGGGAAGGAACAGATGCTGTGATTTTTCAAAACAAGAAAAAAAAAAGTGTATTTTGCTTAACATTTTTACAGTGAAATGTAGCTGGATACCTCAACTCTACAAACTGCTCTGAATGATCCCTCAGTATGATTCCTTCAGAGAACGTTAAATGAAAATAGAATTCCTCCCATAACAAATAGCTTACAGGGCTGTTAACATTTCTCAACACAGCTGAGGAAACAGATTTGAGATGTTCTGTGTCTATTCTTGCCTTGAGTTGAGATCAGACAGTTGACAGGAAATGGGGGAAAAAGTAGGAATCACATGCATCAATAACTGCCAGCACACCAGAAAGTTGACCTGAAAGATAAACTCTTATTTGTTTGATTTGACTTCATGTATTTTTCGCGGACGACGCAATTGTTTTGGCTCTGGCACAGTAGATCATGTCTCTACCTTTCCAATCCTGCCTATAAGGCTTTTTCATTGGCTGTTTTTCAATCAGATAAAGTAGCTTCAATTAGGTCATGTCAAATGTTGCTTAGTTGTAGCAACACCAATGTTTCTAAGTAAGTACAGCAATATTGTAATTCAGTATAATTTTTTAGAAAGTTCTTTGTTTACCTTTTATTATACAATACTCTCTGTGCTTTATACAGGTCCAGTATTGATGTATGACTGATGTATCTGCATGACCCTCTGTACAGTTTATTTTGTATCTTCACCAAGGCCTTAACAACAGCCTTGGTAACTGTGTAAACGGGAATCATGTCTTTCTCTATAAACTTCGCTATCATCAGAGCAATTTCCTGGTGGCAATTTTATTCACATTAGTATCTGGTGAACACACGTCTTTTGGCAACTTTTTGATTTCATTCCCTTTTTCTGCATGTTTCACCTGAAGCCTGTAGAGTTTACGTCTCTTTGATTGTTTACAATCTGTAGCATCTGAATAATAAATAATTTTTTAAATTTCATCTTAAATTCAAAGCTTTGCTGTTTAAAAGATGCATTTTGTTTAACTGTGATATTGATATTAAACCAATGTTTCTTACCAAACAGGCTTCCAACTCCAGTAGGTACAGTAGTAGTACAGTAGTAAGTGAAATATCTGACCTGGAAAATTCTATTTTAGCCTGTATAACATTCACTGAGAGGTAAAACAAACTGAGGTGACCATTGCAAAAGCAAAACAAAAAACAAAATAAAATGGCACCTAGCTTCCAAAACTACTTATAAACCCTATATCTACCACATAGACTACACAAATTACAAACACACACAGTAACTAATCATAATCATAAGTTTGACAGTATAAGACCTCAGGGGAGCAATGTAACAGAAAAGCCCTCTCACCGCATTTGAATTCCAGGTCAGGTAACATTATCAACCCTAATCAACCCTGAATCACCAGTTTTGGTGTTCTGTGTTTCTGCATCTCTTCTTACAATCTGACATTTATAGCCTGTGTGTGTGTGTGTGTGTGTGTGTGTGTGTGTTTGGTACTGTGTCCCAATCTGTAAAGATAAAATAGTTATGACGTAGTAAACAATGAATTCAATTCAACTTTAGTTATATAGCACCAATTCACAACAAAGTCATCTCAAAGCAGTGTACATAATAAAGTCAAGACTATACAGATATGTAAAGAAAACCCAAGAAATCCCCCTTGAGCAAACGTATAAGCAACAGTGGAGAGGGAAAAATCTCCAGCAGAACCAGGCTCGGCGTGGGCGGCCATCTGCCTTGACCGGTTGGGATGAGTGGAAAGTGGAGAGAGAAAAGAAAATAGCAACAAAATTCATTCATTGGTCGGGTTTGTAGGACCAATAGCTGCGCACTGGAAAGCCCACAGCTCCAAAGCAGGGGACACCAGCAGAAAGAGACAGTAAAAGGGAGACAGAGAAGGAGAAGGACAACTACAGGACAGAGAAGACACAAAGTTAATGTCATACAGTGGTGGCATATAAATGTTGGTTGAGAGGGATGAGACAAGGAATGAAGTTCAGTGCATTGGGGGGTGGGTCCCCCAGTAGTCTAAGCTCATAGCAGCATGACTATAACTAACTATAAGCTTTATCAAAGAGGAAGGTTTAAGTCTTGTCTTAAAAGTAGAGATGGTGTCCGCTTTCCTAAATCTGAACTGGGAGCTGGTTTCTCAAGAGAGGGGCCTCCCATTCTACATTTGGAAATTCTGGGAACCACAAGTAGGTCTAAAACATGTCATAGAGTTTCATTTTTTAACTTAAATTATTTATTGTACAGATGTGCAGGGTACATTAGTTTTTTGCAAACGTAACTAAACAATAGAAAATAATGCATTTTGTTGTCGACTGTTTTTAGATGTGGTGAGAATTTACAGCATCAGGAGAGGAAATGGGTTACAGTGTTCATAGGATTATTCTATTTTGTGTTTTACTCTTTTCAGCGGTTGACCGCTTTTATCAACTATGCATTGTCTTCCATGAAACATTAAGCACCTTGCATCCTGCCTCTTAAAAGCATCACACTCCCTGACACTAGAAAAGCAAACAGTGTGGAAATGTGTCTTCACCTTTCATGAACCACAAACAGCTCCAACAGTGAATCCATTTGTTTTAACACCCTCATCTTCCCTTTAGCATACATCAAACAAACCTAAATTATGTGATTACTCAACATTTGGCTCGGCCTTGAAGCTGAATCAGCAATAGATTTATGCTCATATTCATGCGATACACTCCATTAAAGGATTATTCTCAGACCTCAAAGATGAAAAATATCACAATTAAAAATGCTCTTTGTATGGCTCCTGGGATTAAAGGCATACCAGAGTGCCATTCATTAGCTGCCGTATGCAGACACCTTGTCTTAGAGAAGCCTAGTGAAATTACAGGGGGGAGCTGCTGGCAGCAAAGTCCATAGCAGTCACAAATGACACCCTACTATGACAAGGGAAATTACATGTCTTTGGAATTGAAAATTTAATAGCCTGATATAATTGTATCAGCTTGAAGAATGCAGAGAACGTGTAATCGGATGCTCGTATTTTGATAAATGTTGTGGTGAGGCTTCTTGCCAGTTTTTGGGATCTTTGATGTTTTGTTTTTTTTACACAAATGAACAGATAACTAATTTCATGCAAAGAGTGTGGTGATTTACGACCACTGAGGTGTTTGAGGAGGATTATGCAAACATTCATTCATTAGGATAGTGCTGATAGATAATCATTGAAACTAAAACATAGTTTTCCTAGTCACTACACAGTAAACAAGGAAATAAGTCATATTTAATCTCCTGCGACAGACTTTAGATAGAAGGAAACAAAGTTCAGATAATACTGCACATCTACAGCAGGATTATAGTTTAACCAGCCAGTAATCACACCCAGACACCAATAAGCTTGTGTCATTATGCAGCAGTGGTCTGAATGTGTTCGTATGGCTCAGTGGCTGCACTATACGGTGACTGGATCCGTATAAGCAGTTCCCACACCCTCTCAGGTGTCCTGTGCTCAGGGCAGCCTGGCCCAGGTACTCACATAAAGGCCTCCTTTGTCTGAAGCAGGGAACAGGTAACCATTTGTGCTGGCGCTGCTGTGTGTGTGCTCGTGTGTGTGTGTGTGTGTGTTCGTGCCTGCGTGCGTTTGTCTGCGTGTATAAGAGGCAAACAGAGAGATAGTATTGACTGTGCTGCCTACAGTACCATTGGCACAAAAGCAGGTGTGGCTTGTCAACAGCCTCATATCAAAGCGCACAACTCATGTGCGCTCAGTAGAAAAACATTGTAAACTATGATTCACCAGGAAAACAAACACCATTATAAACAAAGTTGTACTTTTCAGGAAGAAACAGCACACACTCACCCTTTTGACAATAATTATGTGTTCAGTTTAATGTGATATTGCTAACTGTAATGTAAAAGTCACATCTCAAAGATTTACAGTGTTTTTTCAGAATTTAAAAAAAATCTAAATTACAAATAAAGATGTATTATTGAAGGGTATATCTTATTCATGACCAAGAGTGTGTGTGTGTGTGTGTGTGTGTGTGTGTGTGTGTGTGTTTAAGAAGTGGTTTAAAATTAATACTCACTGTGTGACTGCATCCAAAATTTTTAAATTCTCCATAATAATGTTGTTTTGATTGTAGCAGGACATTACAGTGTATGTCAGTGTACAGCCTTAAACAAAATTGTTTTTAAGTGTAAGTTTGGTTTGTGATATTTTGTGACAGTAGAGTGAAACATGCCAAGTGAAGTGGTGACACAGCTTTGGTTACAGGTTAACATTGTTCTTGTTATATTAACCTTTAACTCACAGTCGATTGTATTATTTATACATAAAATAGACCAGTACAAGTGTTTTTTTTTCTCAACTAAACTTTCAGGAAAACATCAATTTAAACATTTTTTTAAATATAGGACAAACATATCTGCTGAGATGCTCAAAATGTTCTGAAATTGTTCCTTAATAGACCTTTTAGTGAAAATTATTTAACTCCAACATCAACAAAGAATATTTGACCTTCTATTGAAACTAGTTTTCCATGCCAGTGGATCTGAGCACCCTGCTTTGTGGCTAAGCTAATGTGGTACCTTGACTATGTTGTTCACAAAAATAAAGCTGACGTGATTTAAAAAAAAACCTAAAGTGGTGCAGTGATGGCTGAATGTGGCAGCTGATTCACACTTTCAGTTGCATGTATATGTGTGAAAGTGTCATTACTGTATGTATCTGTACAGGAAAAGCAACACTGAAAGTAGCCAGTCTAATTGGCTACATAACCCAGTGCTTCACAAAAACACAGACGTATAAGATCTGCTTTATATTAATTTGAACAATTATCCAAAAAAAAGGTCATATTTTTGTTATCAGTTGCTGCTATGCAACTCTGCACTCCTCTCTTTGTGTGTGTGTGTGTGTGTGTGTGAGACATGTTTTATGTTAGTGTGCATCATTCATTTTACCCGGTATTTAAGTCAGACATTGAGGATTACCAGCTCAGGAAGCAGGATGGTAAGAAGGGACTGAACTGGTGTGTGTTTAAACAGCCTGCTGCTGGCTTTCCAACAGACGCTGATCAATCTCAAAAGGTGCCCTAACATAGACAGACACCCAGAGTGATAGATGGGAATAGATCTCAGGTGAAAAGTGAGAGCAGTGAGGATGTGCAGTTGACCTCTGTCTGTTACCCTGCTGTGATATTTCTGTCTGTGTGCATGTGCGTGTGTGTGTGTGTTAAGTACAGGGGTAGAATGCTGTGTGCAGAGAGGTCTTTAATTAAAGCAGGAAGACACGGCTCAGCAGACACATTACATCAGATGTGAGTGTGTGCAATTGTGTGCCCGTGTGTGAAGGCTGGATTTGACTGAGAAACCTCCTGCGCGTGTTAATAGCACCAGCATGCATCTTGCTAATTCATTGTGTGTGTGTGTGTGTGTGTGTGTGTGTGTGTGTGTGTGTGTGTGTGTGTGTGTGTGTGTGTGTGTGTGTGTGTGTGTGTGTGTGTGTGTGTGTGTGTGTGTGTGTGTTAAACATCTTAAATGGGGCTGTATGAAGTAAAAATGTACACAAACCACTTTAAAAACTCATAGCTAAGCATGAGGAGTTTAACAAACTTACATCACACTGCACACTGTTAATTATGACTGACTATAGTGTGTAACACTCAGTCGAATCTGTGGAATCTTCTGGTGAGTCGTTAACAGTGTGTTATGTGCAGTCGACCGTGTTTGATTGCAGGATAAGTGGTTTGTTTCTGCATTTGCTTAGACTGACACACCAGGTCATTTTGGTGCTCAATCCACATCCATAAAAAAGTAGACATTTCAGGCATCTCGGACAATGTACAACCCCAATTCAAAAAAAGTTGGGAGAATGTGTAAAACATAAATAAAAACACAATGCAATGATTTATAAAACTCAACCTATATTTTATTCACAATAAAACATATATGTTGAAACTGAGATAATGGCCCATTTAATGGAAATTATTAACTCATTTGAATTTGGAGGCTGCAACACAAGTTAGAACAGGGCGACATTTACTATTGTGTAGCATGTTGTCACTGCATCACTGCATGGGCTCAGGAACACATCCAGAAATCGCTTTCCGGGAACATAGCTGTGCAATCCACAAATGTAAGTTAAAGCTGGATCATGCAAAGAAGAAGGCAAATGTAAACACGACCCAGAAATGCTGCTGCTGCCAAAGCAAAATGGAAAACTGTTCTGTGGTCAGATGAGTGAAAATTTAAAATTGTTTGTGGAAACCATGGATGCTGTGTCATGCGGACTAAAGATGAGAGGGACCATCCAGCTTGTTATCAGCAAACAGTTCAAAATGCTGCATCTGATGGTGTGGGGGTGTATTAGTGCCTATGGTGTGGGCAGCCTACACATCTGGAAAGGCACCATCAAGGCGCAGAAGTACAAGAACGGTTTAGATCAACATATGCTCCCATTCAGACTACATCTCTTTCAGGGAAGACCTTGCATATTTAAGAAAGACAATGCTAAACCACATACTGCATCCACCACAACAGCATGGCTTTGGAGGAGAAGGGTTTGCGTGCTGAACTGGCCTGCCTACAGTCCAGACCTTTCACCAATACAAACATTGTGGTGCATCATAAAACAAAAGATCAAGTAATAATGGCCCAGAACTGTTGAGCAGCTAGAATCCTGCATCAGACAAGAATGGGACAACTTTCCTCTCCTAAAACTCCAGCCACGGGTCTCCTTACTTCCCAGATGTATACAGACAGTTGTTAAAAGACCATGCTACACAATAGCAAATGTTGCCCTGTTCCAACTTTTTTGAGATGAGCTGCTGCCATCAAATTCGAAATAAGCAAAAAATGTCTCTTTCAACAACTGATATATGGTTTATGTTCTATTGTGAATAAAATGTGTTGATGACTTTTGTAGCATTCTGTTTTTTATTCATGGTTTTCACATCATCCCCACTTTTTTTTTAATTGGGGTTGTTTACATTTACACAACAAAAGATAATAGCACAAAAAAAAAAAAAAAGAAAAGATATTAACAGGTATGATGTCTTCATGGCAAAGGTCACTAAACCAAATTTTGCTAAATATCCTTTTGTGTTGTCTAATCTATATTAAATGAAGCTGAACATTCAGGGAACTTTTCAAAGGGCAGTGAAGGAAAGTAACAAAGTATATTTATTTAAGTGCTGTGCTTATGTATAATTTTAAAATATTTCCATTTCCTTTTCTACTACACAGCAGTAAACCCGTGAACTCAGTGAGGCATCAATACTTTGAACCAATAACATCATATATAATAATGTGAAATTAGATATTTTGCATAAATGGTCATTCCCCTACTAGGTTGTTTTTAAGTTATTAATGTTGTACTTAACATTTAAGTGCAGCAGATTGTGGCACTTAAGTGGAATCGTCTGCCCAGTGGGAACTTGTGTTTCAGTGTAGCTGCACTCTGCAACTGAAGAGATTGAAAACACACCAACAAAAATGCAAATAACGGACTTCAGTCAGCAAAAATAAGTAAATACAACAAGTTGGTTCTTATTTTTCCTATTCTGGCATCAAATAACTTGATTATTATGCAGAATTTTTTACCTACTGTATAACATTTTGTCTTATTATTCCAGTTACAGTACATAAGCCATCTGTGAAGTTTTTGTCTGGATGTTCTTGGAGTGAAAAGACTGTATTTCTTTGGGTTAGATCATGTATCGTCTACATGTTGATATATTTGAAATAAAACAACTAAAACAAAGAACAAAATTAATGAATGAGATTCCCTTTCCGCCTTACTATGTTATATCACTACATAGGATAAGGTGACTATATAATCAGGCATGTTCTGTGATAATACATCAAGAATTTGTTGTGTGTGCTTTAGGCATCAGAGTTAATATTGATTCTTGAAAAACATCGTAAAAAATTAATGGAGCTTGAAGATCAGTTTTACTTTCATCTCCTTTTTTTTTTTTGCAGTTCCCATGCATTTGTACAGCCATGCTCCCTGGGTATGGATTTTCACCGTTTCCTGATTTCCAACCCCACCTTCACGCATTTCGCTGTCGAAGAGAGAGTCCCAGCATGTGGATCCCCGGCTCAGGAGAGTCCCAGACTCCGAGCGAGGCCCAGGAGGACAGGTCTCTGCTCCACCCATGTCACCACAAGCATGTCGCTGTGTGCCAGCAGGAAACCTTGGCTTTCATTGAGCTGCAACCACCAGTGACTCCCAGACTAAACGGTTTTGGCTCTCCGAGGCAAACTGTTATTCCTGAGGCACAATGTACGACACACTCCCCACCAGCGAATGGTTTCAAACACACAATAAACGAAGTGATTGACCAGCGGAACAGCTGCCACAGGACAGACAATGAACATGAGACAATGCTGAATTTGAATTGTCACACACCTGCAGGTGACGATGAACTTGAGTGCCACAGTGGCATCTGGACCACCGTGCAGGAGCAGACTGAAAAGCCAAGATCTGTTACAACTGTATCTCGCCCCCTCCATGCAGCTCTTAGCCTCCCTCTGTCATTCCCTCTGTCCTCTCTATACGCAAACAGAGACTCCTGGGAATCTCAGTCACCTTGCTCACCATCCCCGCCTGAAGGTCCTGGGTTTCAGAGCCTAGAATCCCGCCGGCCACAGAGGAGAACATCCCAGTGTTCACTGAAAGAGAAGTCTATCCGTGAGTGTGGCCTTTAGTTATTTATGGACAAAATTGTGGATTCTTTATACGCATCATCTTAATCAAATAATTTTTTTGGTTGCTTGTTTTCAGGGCGAAAGGTGCAGGTTTATTCTCCAGACAGCCCAAGTGATGAGTCTCTCAGCAGCCCAATCCTGGATGCAGACTACATCTTCCCTGGACCTTTTGCATCTTTCCTGGAGGAAGACCTAAGTGGAATATCTTCCCTGGAAGCCATTTCAAGCCTCTCATCAGAAGATAGTGTTCCAGATCTCCCAAACAGTCAAAAAGATGTTTTTAGTTTACCTGCAGAACCACTGCACATAACTGAGGACTCAACAACAGGGGTCGGGGAAGACAGTGGGGGTGTAGAAATGTCAACTGCCACAGGAGGAAGCGTTTTGTCACGCAGCCGTCAAGGGGACCAAGAGCGACGGCGGTTCTCAGCTTCAGAGCTGATATCTAGGCTGCAGCTGTCTCAGAGGAAAAACTCTTTCACTTTGAAGCTGGGGAAGTCGCTGTCAGCAAGAGTAGCCTCCAGAGACAGACAGAACTCCAGCAGCCTCAGTCCTAGTGCTGACTGTGAGTAGACAGCACACCCAGCATCATGGGTAACATTTCAATAAATGTTGGTCCAAAAGAAACCTGGAGAGATGTGAACCTCCTGCAGCATCTCACTGGAGATCCTCTCCCTCCCCCTTCTGTGTACTGTCTAAGGAGTAAAATATTTTTTGTGTGCAGCTTTACTTTCCTATAAAATGTGTATGTTACTGACATTATTTAAAAAGAAGGGGAGCTTTAAACACCAAAGAATGTCAAGAAAATGCTGCAAAACATTTAAAAAGGCTTTAAATGCAGCTATTACTGTACAATATCTAATAATAATGTCTCTTGCTTCTAAACCCCTGCATCATTTGCTTTTTTTACTGTTGCAGATAAGTCCAACTCCAAGCACCGGAGCTCAGGAGGCTCTAGTGATAGTGCCCCCCAGAGTCCTGTGGGACCCTCACCTCCTTTGCAATGCAATGACAGTGGGATGCCTTTGCACCGGTGGAGCACAAAACTTGGGTAAATATAAAAATGAGTTGTTCATTTTATTTATTTCTCTGAATCTCATTTGTCTGTGCAACAGACTTTCATTATTGTTTCAGAACTATTGTAAACACATCATGGAGCCACACCACTGCACTGGTTGGCATGATTCTTCATTAGGAAAACACGGGGTCTAAAGGCTGAGGCCGAGCCTTTCTCTTTATAGCGTCTAAAGTACAAAAACGGTCAACTGTTTTTCAACAACACAGTTCTAAACCACAGACAAATAGCCTAAAATACAGTTTCGGAATTAGGGACAGTGCTGAGAGTAAAATTGTTGGTTTGAGTCTGTATGATGTCTTCAAAGTAACAAAAATACAGAATGTATTGAATTCATTTCTTTTTTTCTTTTTTTTTTTGGCAGGATGCGAAAGAAATCCATAGAAGATGACTCAGGCACACCTGCAACTGTTGCCAGTTCAAATCGCTTGTCACGGTTTTTGCCAAGTTGTAAGTTTCCCTAAGATGTTTTTTTTTTCTGAAACATTTTCCCTTTGTCTACCCTCTTACTTCTCTACATGTTATGGTGTCTCTCCGTCTTCCTCCTGCAGTGATTCTCTACCAGGAGTACAGTGACGTCGCCATCAACAGAGAGATCCAGAGGCAACAGGGGAAGGAGCCTGGCACAGAGGAAGAGGGGCTAAGGGACGAAGGTTCCGATGGGACCCCGTCTCCATCTAATCTGTCTCCATCCAGTTCCTTTCGGTCTTCGCGAGGTTCAGCTTTTGCCCTGTGGCAGGACATACCAGATGTCAGAACCAGTGGTCAGCTCGACAACTTCAGCAACGAGGAGCGGAAGTTACAGGAGGTGAATAAAATGTTTCAGACTGTTTTAACTACCACAGCTGTCTGCTGATTTGTGAAGCTGAAGTACTGTTTCTGTCTCGACTCAGGCAAAGTTTGAGCTGGTGACTTCTGAAGCCTCATACATTCGCAGTTTGACAATTGCAGTGGACCACTTCATGTTGTCGCAGGAACTCTCTGAGTGTCTTGGAGCTCAGGAAAAACAGTGGCTCTTCTCCAAGCTGCCGGAAGTCAAAGATGTCAGTGAGAGGTGAAGCAATATGCAGATGATGTTCCTTTATTCCCCGTGTGGCAATAGTGTTTATTTTAACCTCTCAGGTTTCACGTCTACTTCTCTGAGTGTACTTCCTGCTTCTGCCCTGTAGGTTTCTCCAGGACTTGGAGCACAGGCTGGAGGAAGATATTCTGCGTTTTGATGTGTGTGACATCGTCCTGGATCACTGCCCAGCTCTTCGGAGGGTTTATTTACCTTATGTAACCAACCAGGCATATCAAGAGCAGACATACCAGCGTTTGCTGTGAGTAAATGCTTTCACCATAAAGTATGTAAACATATTTCCTGCTAAAGATCATAAAAATGTGTCCACTATACTCAATATACTCTCGAAAAATTAACTGTGGCATGTCCTGTCATAGCCCATGTCCTGTAAAGACTAGGATGTATGTTTGCCATGTTACACTAGTACCTCCAGTCGTACTAGTTTGTTTCATCTAGCCACAAGAATAAAATTGTTGTTGTCGTCTAGCTGTGTGGACAAATCTAATTCACCAGATAACCTTAGACACATTTTCTAAAGCCAGTTATGATACTTACCAATTGTCCATGTGTGCTCCACTCCATCCACCAACAAGGCACTGGCCCAGGCTGTCAAACAGGTTTCATAGCTCTTTATAGCAGGGGGAAATTAGGCTATACCATAGGGGAATGTAAGTGACCAGGGTTTTATAATTTGCACAAAATAGTCTTTGGAGTAAATAAGATCCATCGTTGACTTTCTGGTGTGAGACTGTATTGTATGGAATGTATTGAAGAAATCTTAATTGATTGTGGTTTGTCTTTGTAGGAGGGGCTTCTGGTATACGATGCCAGAAGTAGAACCTCCTAGAGAGTGGTGCTGCTGCTAGTTGCCCAATAGCAATGGGCCTAACTTAGTTTTTCTCATTGTGTTGAGTTTCAGTTTTATTTATTTGATTTGGATAGTTTTAGGTTTATTTCATTGTTATTTTTATAATTTTTTATATAACTTTGTACACATATGCAGTTTGAACTGCTTCTATGTCTGGTCCACTGTAAATAAATCTTACACTGGTTGAAGACACATGCAGGGCCACTCGGCCTAACTCTTACATGTTTACTTATAAGATATTATTTAGTCTTCTTCATTGTGGTATTTTAACACTAACTATTTTAGTGAATGCAGGAATTTACATCTGTAGTGGATAAAAATTGTTTCATGCCTGGATGTCCATAATTTCCTCTAAGGGTGTTCAGGTGTTGTTTTACACCTGCATGACTTAACTTGCACATGGTTCATTTTAAGTACTCTGAGCTTTTTTTTTCTTCTTAGGTTAAACTGCAGGCTGGAATTTTCAGTGAGTTTTCCTAAAAGCTTTTTTCTAAATTCCCACATCTTGCACTTTTAGGCACGACAACCCTCGGTTCCCTGGCATCCTGGCTCGTTTGGAGGAGGACCCCATCTGCCAAAGACTTCCTCTGACCTCTTTTCTAATCCTCCCATTTCAGCGGATCACACGGCTTAAAATGCTAGTGGAGGTACATAATTAATCATTCACTGCAGAATTCATGTTTGGACTTGAAACCCAATTATGTGAAGCTGTAAATGTGATGATATTGGTACCAGCCAAGCATTTTGCCAGAGCATGTTTTGCCTCAAAGAGTATTATTTACTCTTTGGTATGTCTTCAAAAAAAGTATCTTATTTTTTAGAATATTCTAAAGAGGACGACACCAGGCTCTCGGGATGAGGACACTGCCACAAAAGCTTTCAATGAGTTAAAAAAGGTAGTGATTATCGTCCCTAAAGGACACTTGGATGAGCAGCAGTGTTATCGCTGCTGTGGTAAAACAGTAATAACCCTATTAATGTGTGTCGTCTTAGATCATCAAAGAATGTAACTCCAGTGTGCAGTCGATGAAAAGGATGGAGGAACTTATTCACCTTAACAAGAAAATTCATTTTGAGGGAAAGGTGATTGAAGTCTTCAGTGTATTTCACATTTTGTCTCAATTTTTTTTTTTTTTAAACTGTGTTTGTTATTCTGCAATTTGTTAAAGCTCTTTTCTTTTTAGATCTTTCCTCTGATCTCTCAGTCACGCTGGCTGGTGAAACATGGTGAACTCCTGGAAGTGGACACTCAGATGATGACCATTTCTGGATCCAAGCTCAAGTTACCCACCAAGCCTGTGTACCTCCACCTGTTCAATGACTGTCTGCTCCTGTCTAGGAGGAAGGAGTGAGTGACATACAGTGAATATACTTAATAAGACACTATTTTTAATTACTTCTGACATACAAATGAACATTACTTAAAATATCTTTTAAGTTGAAATGTGGGGCGGCAGCAGTTCAGTTGGTAGAGCGGCTGCCTATCGACCGGGGACAGAGGTTCGCGTCCCACTGAACACTGTTTTACACACTGCTCCTATAGTGTGGCCCCAGCCTAAGGAAATATCCCTGAGCTGCTGCCAGGCTGTTTAATGTGTTTGAGTCACAGAAGCCTTTGACAGCACCCCTATCCATTATTTCTACTTAAACAATTTGAAAAGTTACATGCTCCAGCTCTAAATTAAACATTTACACATGGACTGCATAAGTTTTCTTTTTTTTTTTTTTTTCGCAAACCCATGCACCTTTAGAATATGATGCTACACATGTTTGCATTAGCGATGACATGTAACATATTTATGCATGTTCTTTGCAGTACATGGAAGTTCATGGTGTTTGTCCATGCCAAGATAGGACAGCTGAAAGTGAAGGATCTCAGTCAAAAGCTGCAGGGCATCTCAGGTTTTATCTTTCACTTGCAGCTGTGTGAAGGCCAGCAGCTCAAACACCAGATCCTGCTCAAGTCACACACTGAGTGAGTAACACCACTTACTCAAAATACTGTCAACAATGGATTTACTTCACCAGACAATGCTCTAAGTGCCCTTTTTTGGTTTTGTGTCCACCAAGGAGTGGGAAGCAGAGATGGATTACAGCAATGTTTCCATCGGATCCACTCGAACACATTGGGCAGGCCAGTGAGAACGATGGTCAGTAAAGAGCTAAAAGTCTATTAATCAATGACATTTTTGAGCTCCCACTCATCCTTTTTGTCTCCCCCCCCCCTTTTCCTCTTAGATATATCCCAGGTTCAGTGCATCAAAAGCTACCAAGCCCAGGAGCATGATGAGTTAACACTGGAAAAGGCTGACATTCTTCACGCTAAGACCATTACAAGTGATGGTATGGTAAAATAATGTGCATTCCCGCTTCTAAATTTATCAAATCTATGGACAACTCAGGAATGTTTTTTTTTTTTTTTTCTACCAGGCTGGGTGGAAGGCATCAGACTGTCAGACGGGGAGCGGGGCTGGTTCCCCAAAACGTACGTGGAGGAAATCACAAGTCGCAGCGCGCGACTCCGCAACCTCCGGGAAAATATACGCATCAAATGTGTCACAAAGAAACTGGAGGGAGTGGCCTAACTGTTTTACTACATGTGTATCAAAGGTACCTTTGAGTTGATGGCAATCATTGCTTTTTTCTTAGGTAATTTTCTTTCCAGCGCGCTAGCTGTGAATACATTTTTGAAATTATATGTAAGGCTTTTACTGCTCCCTTACAATCTTAATTTAAGTCTGTTCACAGCAGGAAGGTTTTGTACCAGTAGTTCCTGAACTTTGTAGGAGCATCTGCATAATGCATCTGAAATTTCAGGCATCTCTATGGTAAATGTGAAAACAAGTATGTACATTTATTAGCACAGCAAGTCAATTTAAACACATTTCATGATAAACATTTACCTTTAAACATCAGAAACTAACAAACTTGTCACTTTAGGCTAATGTACAATTTGTCACTACTTCTTTTCATCCACCATGTCTAATTTGTGTTGTCCTGTCCAGTAGATGCAGCCCAGAAAATCACCTAAAGCAGATTTTGCGCATTTGTTTGTGATTTTCGCACAGTGCAACACTGTAAAAAATATATATAATACTACCAGCTTTGTCCTTTAAACCCAGAAAATTAACTATGCATTTACATTAACCTATGTGCCATATGTGCATGTTTTAGCTTCATATGTACTCATTTAAAAATGGATTACTCCGTTTACCACCAACTAGTAAAAGTTAAATACTGTATGTAAATTTACTGTACTGCCACACAGTAAGCACTGTGCTCCAAGACTCAATCATCCACATCGTTTCCCCACCTAGAAATCCTCAAATGACCAATAGCACAGTGTTAATGAACCACTATAATCAATGTTTAAATGTAAATTTCTGTCCTATACCCAAGTTGTTAGTCATAATTTAAGTGGATGCTGTTGCAGCATGTGTATTTATACTCCTCTGGCTGGTTGTTCTCTAAGGAGATTCTAAATGTAAATTAAAAAGTAATTTCTAAAACCACAATATAAATACTGTAATACACTGGATGTTTACTGGATTTCTCCACACTACTGTAAATGTTTAACCACTGAATTAAATAGATACTTAATTTTATGTTGTGTTGAATAAATTATTTTTAACTCTGCACATTAGACTTTTTAATCAGTTTATTGTGGACAACATTTTAATGTCTACTGTATATTTTCAGTTCTGCTTAAGTAGCCTTCATAACTCCACAATCTCTATATCAAACATTTCATGGACTCTTAAACCAGGTTATGGCCTTGTTTCTACTTGTTCCCACAT
Organism: Channa argus; assembly: GCF_033026475.1. Lineage (NCBI taxonomy): Eukaryota > Metazoa > Chordata > Actinopteri > Anabantiformes > Channidae > Channa > Channa argus. The sequence goes on from NC_090209.1 coordinate 20,011,976, forward strand.
GAAGGGGACGTATATCTTTTCAGTCCCTCAGACCTTTAAATAACATAAATAACTAAAATAGTTTAAAGTTAGAGCTGAAAACATTTTCTCTGCTGCATCATCATTTTGTGGGAAACAAAATAATATGTACACTATCTACACATTTAATATTAGATTTCTAAGTACAATTTAACATTCTGGTGTGTCAGCTGCATGCTTTGATGTGATGATGGTCGGCTGTTACGATTGGTTCCTGGGATTCCGTCCTGTTTCGGTGCAGCTTTGGCATGATCGGAGGTGCGACCTGACTCAAAGTAATGTGGCTGCTTCTGTCTGGCTGGACATCAAAAACAAAAACCTTAATGAGGCATAGTTGCTTTACTTTGGCACATGTAAATATTTCTGAAAACAGCTTCAAAAAGTATTTTTCCTTGAATTGAGAAAATTATGACAGACTAACAGTTCAGTGGGGTAGATGTCCAAATCAAACTGTATTAATCTACTAAACAACTTCAAGGATTTTCAGAATAATCTGTGCTCCCAGCTGTATTTCCATGGCACAGCCATTAAACAAAACTGCCAAAAACATAAACCACTTTATGCTGTTGATCTCAAACAAGTTTGTACAAGTTGATTTTCATACCAAACCAAAACTAGCAGCTGCCCAGGAGATAGGAAAGTTGCATGTAGAACTCTAAAGCAGTACAGTGTGTTAGAAATGATGTGTAGTAAATGGGTCTTGGCCTGGGGTCTGGGCTACAGTATGTTTACAGTACACCTTAAGTGGCCCCCAAGTGACAGAGACCTGATGTTTTTCACCAAAATTGAAGAAGCCACATCTAATGTTTTCACGTGAGATCTGGTTCACTTTGACACAATTTCAATGTGAATGTGGTTCAAGGGAACCACCATATTAAAAAAATAAATAAAAATGTGAGCATTAAAGCCTGTAATGTGACTGTAGCCTTGCATTAACATATTTTAGACAGTGGGGGGCACCAGGAACAAGCTGTAAATTATTTGTTTTAATGTAAACTTCTTAGTTAGCAGTTGCCACTTGCCGACATGCCGCTGTACTCACTTTTTCAGCTCTGTTTTGGTCACCCCCAGCTAAACCCAATGTAGCTTCCCCACTAAATTAAATAATCAAAGTGAGAAATTGGAATCTGATAGACCCGCCCGCCCACAGCACATACTGTATATTGTTACTGTGCAGAATGTCTCAGGTTGTAGCTAGAACATGTCTGAAAATACGAATAACGGTTAAATTGTTAAACCTAAATATAAACACATTTTATGTCTATTTCCCTACTGTAAATGTATTAGTATTGTTAATTTAACGATCGATCGGATTACTCTTTGGAATTAGAGGTGTCAGTGTTTCTCGTCAACCTTGCTCTTCCTCTCAGCTCTACTAAGCTTTTTAGCTTGTTTTACATATATGCTCTACAAACTCTTGCAATCAACCTCATTTGCAGCGCTAGAAGAAACACAAGTAAATGCTAATGTTTTTCCATATGTAAGAAGGTACTGTAGAAGACTCAATATTACAATATGATATGTCAGATATTTTTGCTTTCAGGCTGTTCTGTTGCCTCCAAATAGATAACAGATTGTTGTATTAGTGGATTATTTTAACAATATTAAAATCCGTTATATTCTGTGTGCTCACCTCTAAACACCATACTAGTAATTTAGTGTATTTCTGACCTGTTGTAATTGGAAAATCCAGTTCTGATAATCCTCCAGGCATGTACAAGAAACCTGCAGGGGCTCCACCAGCTCACCTAACACAAAACAATAATTTTTCGAAGTGAATGCATTACTCACTGCAGTGAGTTCAGCTATAAGCCTGCAATACAGTTAGCTAAAATGTTTGCACAGTATTAGTCACCTATCAGCTCAAACTCCAGGTGTCCAGTCAACGCTGACCTCTCCACTGCTCTGATGCTGTATCGGGGCAGTCGGCCCTGTTAGACAAGTCACAGAAAGAACGAGAAGGTTTACAATACTTTTTACTTCCATTAAATAATAACAGAATTGAGTCCATTCACCTGCGTTTCAGGCAGCAGGTTTAGGTTACGAAATGTTCCACCCTTGCTATAGGTTCATGACATTTGTCAAACGAAAAAGGCCTGTGTTATAATTATGGGGACACGTAGTTGCACCACAGAAGTTGAGCAGGTGTTATTAGGGATTTTTTTCCCCATATAATCATTCTACGCTACCTCATATCTTATATTCAGTCGCTTGTTGTCGACTGACAACAGCAAGACATCTTGCGGGAAGAGAACCATCAGCCTTTCTTGGAGCCCCTGCAACAATAAAGTCTCTATTAACATCCAACACAGGTGACAAAATAGGGTGAGAACAATATCTTTTATGACCATTTACTGTATTTCTATGTGCCCCAAGTAAATTTAAAATTAAAATGTGGATTATTACAACTTAAATATATATTCTGTGATCCTAATGTTGGTAATTACAACAATGTATTTTCTAGACTTGCTGATGTGGCAACTTCACTAAAACAAAATCTGATCTGATTAATTGTTATCAAAATTATCATTTTCAGTTTATTTCCAAATGGAGTGGGTCAGGTTTCTATTGTTGTTTACAACCCATTTATTATGTTTGTTGCCACTCTCGACTTTTGGACACTGGCAGTTTCAAGTATATAAGAGAGAGAAAATACAAATAGAGAGAAAATTACTGACAGAAAATGAAACCTAAAATGAGACCCATAACCGTAATTACCCTTTAGCATGAAAACAAAACAAGTCTATGTTGAGATACTAGTACAGTTCTTTTAAATAAGCATCACCATAAACAAACCGTGCCTCTAATGAATCAAACAAGTTTAACAAGGAAGCAAAAGCATAGATTTTTCACTTTAGAAAGGTTAATAAAATACAGTCTCATCTGGCACAATGTGGTACAGTAAGGGTGGAAATCTGGAGAAGACAGGATCAAAAAACAAATGTTTCTCTTATTTTTAAGCACAGGTGTCGGCTAAGCATTTTTCAGTGTGCCATAAATTCCTGTAAAAAAAAAAAAAAACACTATATGACCTCTTGCTATATGTATCTCAGTACCAACAACAGCTTAGAAGCTTCACTCTCATCAACATGTGCATCAGATTTAACTTATCACAGCGTGGTTAAATGACACCAACCTCCTGAACCTGCTGAACAGCAATAATAGGCTGATAAGAACTGATAAAGTCCCACGGAATGTTGCAATTACATCCTGATCTGGTGCCATGTCAAAGTTCTAAAGAAATAATAATACAGCTCACTTTATTGATGGAGTGTGAGAGAGAACTGATTACCTGTCTCTGTGAATTAATATGGACGATAGATAGGTATACTGGCTGACCCATGTGCTGTATGGGGGAGCCCTCCCACTGCCATACTGGAGCTTGTAGTAAGTATTTTTTCAGTTCTTCTCTCTTCCATTGCTCATCACATGGTAACTAGGCCGGAAGTATGTGAACAAACAATCAACCACAACATAAACGGCCACCATAACAAGTAGAACTACAAACAGATATGCAACATTTAATTACAAGATAGGAGAGAGCGCAGTGAGAGGGATTCATGGTTTGAGCTATCGACTTGTATCTCCTGTCTTCTATGTGCTGCATCCACATCTGTAATTCGGTAGCACTGGCACACAGAAACACTTTTGGCTCCACCATTGGACCTGAACAAAAGAGAGAACAAACATGTTCATGCTCAGTACTGAATACTATGTAGTCATATGTTATTTGAGCTAAATAATTTCCACTGACTCACTGCTGATCTCAAACATGTGTTTTGAATGTGACGTGTCGAGGTCCTGGGAGACAACTTGGAAGGAAAGTCCAGAAAGGGGAAGGACGCCCTGTGATATAAAACAATTCAGGTCTGTCACTATAATTCCTCAAAACAAGATTATTAAGCAAGAAATGTCCAACAGACAATAAATGAAAGTTCATGCACATCTACATAGACCTACTCTTTCAATTTGTTCAAAATTGTTTTGTGAGCTAAAGACGACAGCAGACAAAACCTGTTTAATTGTTCATATAGGCACCTGGCCATTGCTTTAACAGCAAGTTACATTATTTGTGTCCAGCATTCATGCAAATGAGCTACATTTTCCAAGTAATGTAAGTTAACATAAATTTCATTTTCTTTTCCTTTAACATTTACATTTAGTCATTTAGCAGAGGCTTTTATCCAAAGCGACTTACAAGTGAGGTACAAGGCAAGCAAAAATCTAAGTCAAGGAGAAAACATCAAAACATCCTATCAGAAAAGTGTTCACAGTTCGCAAGATGCAAGTGCGAGAAAGAGCAGAAAGGATTTTATTTATTTTTTTTGTCAAACAACCCTTTGACATTTCTGAGCAATAGTCTTTCTGAAGTTATAGCTACTAAGATTACCTCATAAATGAAGTCCTGTCGAGAGTGGTCAAGAGAGAGGATCAGCAGGTGAAAGGAGAACAACACCAGGAAGTTTTCACTGGTTCCCTGCAGAGACACACATAATGCAACATCAACACTCAAATTAACAGTTCGTTAATTAATCGTCAACTGCGTTTATATTATACTTTAAATTTTGAACAGCACTAAAAGCTGTCAAAGAGCTTAAGTGGAGAAACCTCAAAAACACTATTGCATGCAACGAGCTATTAAAAAGGGGTCTCCAGGTTGTGGCCTTCCATAATATTTCTGAGGACCGTCACATGATCTTAGGGTGGGGTTTCAGGGGATTCTTGCCTCCGAATGTGCGTGGTGCCATGTTACCTTTGTGTATCTGTTGTAAAGAGACACCAGGGAGGCGTAGATAATCTCCCCATAGGTGTGGGCAGGCTGACCCTCCCAGCCGCTGATTGGCTGCTGTGAGTAAATCCTGAGCTGCAGCTCATCTTTGCTCCTGCCCCACAGCACCACCTGCAGACACACAACTCTATTAGCTCAAGTATTCAGCACTGATTTTATGATTTTTGTGAAATTAGTCGTCCTTTTTAATATCAGTTCATCAAAAAAAAAAAGAGGACAGAGCAGGACAGTTGCGTTTGATTTTTAATTGATCTATTCCAGATTCACATTTGAGATTTGAGATTTATCTCTTTTCGAGAGGGTGACTATTTTCTCCAAGTTGTTGTAAACCTTGTATGCTTTTTGTTCAAAGTAAGAATCATGGGATTGTCCCGGTAGATCGATGGCTACAATGCCACATAACTGCAACTTATCTGGTCCAAGTCCAGCTGGAGACCTTTTTTGTCTCTAAAATACAGGTTCGTGTCACAAAACGTTATTACAAAAAAATAAGGATCCTAGTGTTGCCTCCTCATATTACTGCTCAATTTGGGACTTATATTTTTGGCTACCCTGTTTTCACAGAGCAAAGACTCATGCATTTGAATAAAATCTTGCACTATGAGAGGGATCTGGTGAATTTAAAAAGTGTCTTTGAGGAACACATTAGGAATATATTGGGTTACTTGTGGTTTGGATTCTTGGACAAGTTGTCATTTAAGTAGAGAAAAAAAAAACCCAACCCTTTGTTTTGCAGTGTTTCCTCCCTCCTTTGTTTCCTGTAAAGTTTGAATCACAAACAGGGAATGGAGCATCTCTTACTTGTCATGGAAATTCCTACAGAGTACATACTATTTTGGCTGGCCAACAGAGTGGAAACTGTTAATATTCATGGGAGATACATCTCACCAAACTTGTTGTTGCCCTAATAATAAAAGGTGTCAGTGTTTGTTCCCAAAGTGAGATATAAGCCATTGTCCTACTGGGTAACTTGCATGGCTAAAAATTCCACTTGCATCTTTGTGTGTGTGAATGTGCAGTGAACGTACAGTGTCTTCTTCAAGTTGTCGTGATGAAGGGTACGATGGAGGCGGTGACAGCTCATCTCTGCTGTACCTCACTGACAGCTGTAACCTGGTTTCACCCAGACTCCACACCCTGCAGAAACATATCACATGTGAATGCCAACATTTACTGTCATTTAACTGCAGTCACTGCTGTGGGGCCACAACGGCTCAGTGGTTACCTTCATGGGCTCACTATACCACGGATGTGGGTTCAGTGTCTGATGCTTTCAGTGTGAAAGCATCAGACACTGCTTGTTCTGATTAGTTTTGCCCTGCTGTTCAGACACTGACTATAGATTGTCCAAACTCTTGAAAGAAAATTAGAAGAGCAGTCAAAGAAGCAGCCCAAAAAACAGCTTACAAGCAGTCAGAGAAGAGACAGATCCACTTACATTTTGTTACCTTTATCATACTACATACCAAGAAAGCAGGTTTTAATCGTCTGCTGCTGTGAAAAAAAACACCACAACAAAAGAAAGATAGAAACTAGTCACAACTTTTCCTGTAGCAAAAGGGGAGGGGGTGTCAATAAGATCTGACAACTGCCACGGTGTTAAAAAGCTGTGATCATATTAAACTGGCGTTTTGACTCAGGAACTCATGTCTATGATGAACTATATGGTGTAATTTATTAAATTCTCCTTCTGCAAAATCTTTCTCCATTTGAGAGATCAACATTTGAATTACTCACCAATAGAGCTTAAAGTGTTAAAACAAGTTAAAAACAACATTTTGTGAGGATTAATCATGTACGGTAACCATGGTTGACGTGATGCTTGACAATGAGTTTTCACAGAAATGTGATTGTACCATTTAAAGTGCTTTTTTTTTACGATAGAGACCAAAGACTCTTTTTGCTCTGGTCTGACACTGATGCTTTTATCTTGACTTGAAAACATAACAACAGGAAACAGATAAAAATAAACAAACAAATTGTGGATAGTAGGGGAAGCAGATTTGAAACTTTCAAATTGTGGTATGAATTAGTATGCAAATACTATCACTTCCTGTTGGCAAGAGTAGACACAACTGCATGAAGGCTGTTCTTCTGCATGCACTCAAACTATGACTAAGTAAAACATTGGGGCTCACCACACTATGTGATCAAGTTCGAGACTGTACATTTTTATCTTTTTTGTAAAATAAAACAGTGGTCTGCAACCAACCAGTCACACATAAGCACAAGTAGCCACTGTTGAGATTAGCCTCTTCTAATCCTCCAGTCCTGGAAGCAGCAGGGATTCATCCCGCCCTGACTCTGTTGTAAACCCCTGCTGCTGCAGCCATTGTCTTACATTAATCTACTAATCACATCAGTGCAGCGTCACTGAGCTCCCATGTTCATGTTGCGTAAATAGGAGCCAATTAGTTCTCCTGCCTTGTTGTTCTGTTGGGTGCTGACAGGTGGAAATCATATTGATGTAATCTGTTCTTATGCGTGTTCTTGTGGCAGTTGAAGGGTTTAAATTAGAACTTTATCTTCACTACAGAATCTAGAAGTTTTCTGTGAGAAAAGACATCCTGTCACTGTGTGAAAACATGCACATCCTGGTATGAGTAAATGCTCTGCAGCCATGACCTTGGTTACAAAGTTGAAGACCCGATCTTGGCTTTTGCATTTTTAGCTCCATAACGTAAATCAAGGGAAACCACAGAGGTTGAATGAAAAGCTGAAAAAGGATGGAGCCCTTTCCCTTTACAGACTGTCACCACTTCCTACTCCAGAACTCAGGTACACAAAACCAAATTAACAAACTTTAAAGATACAGCTATGAACCTAAGCACACAAAAGATTACTTAATTTTTATTTTCAATAAGTTAATACTGATATATCTTACTTTCACTGTAGTATTTTGTATGAGGATATAAAAAAACTGTTATAAATGTTAACCACCACGGTCTATTTTTTGAGCATGTTTAAGCTTTAAAAAGTTAACTTGTATTTGTGTCTTACCCTAAACCGTCTCCAGACAACTCCAGCAGTTCAATCTCATCAGGGCCCACCTCATCCACTCCAGTATGCCTCTGGGTCACACTACAGCATCCCATGATGGTCCTGGTTTCAGCTTCTAGTCCACACACTGAGCACCATCTGCCCAGGCAAACATCCCCACTGTGTGTGTATGAGACACACTAAAACCAAAGAGATAACATAAAAAATGGGGGCTGGCTGAATCCAAAAGAGGATATTTTGTGCTGGAGTAGGGGAGGGAGGGGGTGCCGCTAAGCTCTAGTTCCCCCTTTTTGCCAGCATGTAACAACCATTTCCAGAGCGCCAAGAATGAAAGGTTTAAAAGCTTTTGAAGAGGAATTGAAGATAAAAGTAGCAAGAAGTTTGGTCGCAGCGTAGTACTTGTTCCTTCCTTCCTGTCAGCTGGCTGTCTGCAAAAAGCAGAGTCGCTTCCTCAGTTTGGTTATTTTACACTCATACTGGGAACCTGTTGACACATCAACATGACTAATAAAAACTGCTTCTGTTGTCATTCATAGACAAGTTTGACAAACATACACCAGGCTCTCTGATGCTCCCTATTCGTTGAGCCTGTGGATGAAGTAAGCGTCCGGTTGGGAAAGATGGGACCATGCTTGCCTGTGTTTACACACAGACGCAGAGCCTGGCTATGGACAGTCATGTGAGATAATTATAAGTTATGAAAGGAGAGGTGAAGGGTTACAGTCAAAACAACTGCAGAGCGGAGCCTTGTGTTGATCTTCCTGGTAAGAATTAAAGTAAGATACTGGGAGGGTTTGTAGACAATCATGTCTGAGTCTTTGTCCACAGGGCAGGGGCTCTTCTTTCTTTGAAGTGGTACAACTTGATATAAGATGAATTTATTTTCTATATGAAAATATAGTTCATGTGCTTCAATTAAAAAAAAAAGACAGACATATACTTTTACTGCTATCAGTGTTGAAGCAATAATTGCACGTTTTATTTCCACAATAAATTTTTCTTAACACAAACTAAATAGTACCAAATGTCTAACATGGGGACACAGCTTTTCAGATAAAAGTTGTTCGCATACATCACAGTTCCTCTTTTCTTTCAAATACTAAACTAGGTGTATCCACTCTGCACTCTTCTTTACTGGATTTCCTCTCCTCTTTCACATTTGTCCACACACACAGAACATCTAGGATGCTGAGGAAACTGCGTTGTCTCTGGAGCACCACCGGTGGAAGTGCCTTTAGTCAGCGCTGGTGATGACAGTGGCAGGATCATGTTCATCTGCTGACTCTTTGGGTCATCTGCCACCTTCACATGGTAACGCAAAATACATTTGTTCATCTTGAGTTCGGCCCGAGGCTTGGGCTTTTCACTCCTTTGGGTTTTTACTTTATTGACAGTCTGTTTGCTGTTGTTGCTGCCACGTAAATGTGAACCTCCCTGCACTGATGATGAATTTTGATGGAGAGGTGAGGTCACAGTGGCACAGCTGCCATGTTGGCCGGACACTGAACTGCCACTTCCTTCAGGACTCACTGAGACATTCTCCGAATTATTAGAAGATGCAAAGGGGACACATTTTTCCTCTTTTCCTGACTTATGCCATCTGCTTTCAGTTTTTTGGGTTGTTTTTTGTTGGAATTCACTCAATGTGTTGCTCTTAGCCAGTGTTGAAATAGGAGAAAAGACTCCATTATAAATCAGTACAAACTCCCTCTGACTGGCCAAAGGAAGAATGTTCTGCCTGAGACGACACTTGTTGAAGATCTCTAGAGTTAGATCTAGAGTTGAACATGAAAGAGTAACAGCATATAAAATATATATGTGGGTGGTGCCTTTATCACCTATAAGTAACACATTTGATAAAAGGAAACCACAGCTGTAGCAGTGTCATTAAAATAACATCATGATCAGCTGAATATTTGTATCCAGTCTGTGAACTGTAATAGGATGATGATTATTTGTATTGTGAGCTCACCCAGTGTCTCTACAACAGTGCTGGGTATCACTTCCTTCAGCACCTTACAGTTTGTATGGAGAGCTGGATTACAGTTTAGCTCCAGAAGCCACACCTACATGTATAAAGACCATGCAAACATCATCAATACATGTGATGAACGCAGACCATTATTCAGACGTCAACAATATCACCCACCTTGAATTCCTCATCAATCAAGAAGTCACAGCCAATCAAGTCAAAGAAGCCCAGGCGGGAGCGTAACTTAGATTTGACTGCTAAGAAACACTGTATCATGATCCGCTGCATTCGCTTCTGATGAAAGGTAGGAGCAAACAACCAGTTAGTCAATCAAGGGTTCAGAGCTTTAGAGTGATGACAAAATACACTACAGCAGGAGGTCTGCTCTCTTAGGATGAAAAACTGAAAATGCTTGGCTGCATTTGTTCAAAATATTGTAAAATAACAGGCTATGTGTTGAGAATTGATGTTATCAACCACTTGGGGGCAGCAGAACAAGCTGGAAACACATTTTTTGGACTTGTGTTTATGGCCACAGAATGAATAGAAGTCCAGCTTTTTGTCTTAACTCAGGTGGAGCAGTTCTTTACTGGGTCAGCAAACCCTTTAAGAAGCAAATTATCCCAGTGGAGTAGATAAAAAAAAAAACAAACTGAAAACTGCAGTTAACATTTAGTGTGGTTAAAACAATACTAATTTCCAGTGAAGCATTCAAGTTTTACTGTGAGGAAACTTTTAAAACATCCCAAGACATATTATTACTTGGTATATGGTGCTCGTATGGTTTGTGAGTAAACAGCACATTTTGATAAAGAAAACAACATACTGGCTGATCACTGTCAAGGGACTGAGGTTCCTTTCTGTCAAATCCAACCAAAGTTATAATGCTAAATGTACAGTGTAACAAACAGAACGTGATTTTTCATATTATTACTAATAAAGGTGATGTATTCTCAAACAGCGATGAGATCATCCAAACTTAACCTCAAGCTCAATTAACTGCTAGCACCTACAACTAGTATTATTCTAATGGTAATTGGTCCCCAAGAGCTGTAACACACAGCAGCACTCACTGCAAAAGTGCCCAGCACCCAGTCCCTGGGCAGACCCTTGGCAACCTGAAACCCGTCGTTGATGTGGGCGTTGAATCTCTCCATAGACCACACAGTGTCCTCCTTCAGCTCATTGTACAGAGGGTTCTTCTTCTGCATGTACTGGATACAGACAGCAGGGGGACCAGAGACACACAAAGTAATCAACAGGGAAAGAAAGAAATGTATGGTGCCACTGTAATGCTTGAGCTAGTCAGCTAGAACTTTTAATACTACTACTGTGAAACATCATTACAAATAATTTTGAGTTTGTTAAAAACCTTGAAAACCCTACTATCCAAACTGACTTCTTGCTTAAAAAAATAGGACATGCCCATGGTATAATTGTCCTCTCTTATGGCTAATATACCATATGCTGATTTCTTAATGTATATGTCAAAAAAGGCCACATCTGTAGCCTTGCTGAAAAGTATTGTAATACTCAGTGTTTTGACAGTGTGTGCACAGTATACTACCTGATTGGTCAGGTGGGCAGAAAGGTTGTTGGAGCTCGGGTCGTAGAGGTCACAGGTCAGTCGCACATATCCATGGCGAAAGAAGACCATGTAAGGTGCAGTGCAGGCGATCAGAAGGTAAGATCGTACGTCAAACTTTTTCCCCTTTAGGAGCAGCGGATTCTGGATGTAACTGAGGGTAAATGTCAGTTTACCTTCAAGACAACAGTCAAGATCAAAATCTATAGTATGAACACTTTTCTAAGGAAAATGCAATTTGTCATTTGTGAGTTAAATGACCAGTACAACAGACAAAACAAAATTTTCTAAATTGTTGGTGAATATTTGTACATGTATGCATGCAAATTTAGTCCACCCACTTTTAGTAACTCCCTATCACTTCATTACATCAGTTATGTTACACTCCATGTGGGTCTACCAACTCATCAGGAGTCTGTTGATGGTAGTTTAAAAAAAGAAAAACGAAAAAAGAATATATTATTTGAAAACCAAAAGTTCACACACTGCTGAACAATATGAGCCTGAGGTTGCAGGTGGTGCATCTTCTTGTTGGCTTGGCTGTCCTCGATGTGGTGCAGCTTTAATCTGAAGGCAGCTACGTCGTCTTGATTCTTCAGGAGGAATATCCCTCTGCCCTGGTTCAGACCCGTCGGCTTACAGATCCACATGTGACTTTCACTGTTACACATATCTGGTTACAGTCAAAGTTACATCAGATAAATGCTAATTTAAAAATAAATGCCATGTGCAGATATGAAATACAAGGTCTGGGGTATTTAATTACTATTGAATACCACAGACTTATTATTGAATACCTATTATTAATTAGACTTACGCTGTGTGTGGAATCTCACTCTACGGCCTGCTTTAATTACCACAATGCAATTATTTAAAGTTGCTACACATGCAAGTTTGCATTATGTGATAGTGAAATATGATTAAGGGCATCTACTCAAGTATTGTACGTCTTGAAGTGTGAATGTAGCAGATTATACCTGAGCAGGAGAGAGCTCATACTAGCACTACCTTAAGTTTCGCTAAGTAAAACACCTTCCTCGACCAATGATGTTGAATAATGACTTAAGACCTTGGTAAGTCATAAAAATTTACAAAAAATTAATGTCTGTTCTAGGATATGACGACACACGAACTGCAAAATATTTCAGACTTTTTTTTAAACTTTACTTCTGTTTCTTTTCTCTACTCTTCTCTGACATTGATTCATCTGGCACCCAGAAATACAAACCACCTGTCTGTGTTTTCCTATGTTTACTTAGTGATAATCATGTTTGTCATAACCCGAAAAAGCAATCATAACACTGAGTATTAAACCAAACTGCAGGGAACAGCCGAGAACATTATTTCATCTCCAGTCCTTAACATTAATGAAAAGAGATTTTTGGAAAATAAATGCATTTCATTTGGCTCAGTTGTGTCCAGCACAGCAGCAGCTTTGCATCCAGACCCTGCTGAGCATTTCTCACTGTGTTTGTGTCTCAGCCCTGCCCTCTACTGACTTGTCTCTATGGCAACAGCGTGTTCCCCTGGTAATTTTATCAGGGCCTTATGGGAGCTGAAGTCCATTATTTTCCAATATCCTCAGATTAAACAATCACTAAGACAACTGTTGTAATCACAATCACTAAACAATCACACAAAATAGATTAAACAATCACTAAGACAACTATTGTCTAAACACCACTGCAAACTACTCTGCTTTCTTCCATGGTTGGATGCTTGACTGGTTACATTTACTAGTATCTAAATTATAGATGGACCCAACAAACTAAATATAAATGTTGTTGAAACGGTTGCATTGTTGTTGCATCAAGACACTAACATGGTGGGATTAATGCAAATGTGTTTGCGCATTTTACCTTTCTGCTGAGCAAAGAAAGCCTCCCTCTCTTCTCTGATATCCATGCGAAAGGTAGTGGGAATGAACTCTTCCATTTTCAACCTCCTGTAAAGTACAAAACATCAAAGAAGATGATATACATTAGTTTTTGCGCAACAGTTTTAAACTGCCTTTAAGAGAGAATTACAAAAATCTGTCATACACTGAAAACAGAAACTGCCTGAAACATATACTTTTGTTTAAACGTATCATAATTATATATTTTAAAAGTACCAACAACAAAAAAAAAATTGTATGCATATTATTTTCTACAAATTAATTAGACTCTTCATTAATGCAGACCACATTAAAAAGCATTCTGTAATGAACAACTGATTGTATGCACTTACTGACTATTTCAATCCAATGTGGCTGTATATTGACATGAGCGTTCACTGTGATGGGTTGTCAGTTTTAAATCTGATTTAATAATTTTCCAAAAAGAATGAAGGCCAATGAAAATTCTAAATGCAATCAGTAAGGCAGTCGTCCACGGACCGCAGGGTCAGTGGTTCGATTCCTGGCCACATGTTAAAGTGTCCTCAGGCAAGACAATGAACCCCAAGTTGCTTCCGGTGGGTCAAGTGACCACCTTGCATGGCAGCCACTGCATCGGTGTGCAAGTGTTGTTGAACACGGGTTAAATTATACAGACATATCTTATGGTCATGGAAAAGATGTAATTCTGTATAAGAGGGGTCAAATTATTGTTTAACCATACTTAAAAGATTGGGGATGTGCTGGAGAATGTGGCGCAGGAAGGCAGAGCGGTTGTCCACCAATCTCACAATTGTTGGTTCAATCCCCGGCTCCTCCGGTCACATGTCGAAGTGTCCTTGAGCAAGACACTGAACCCCAACTTAGTTGATCACGATGAGTGTTGGCCAGCTGCATAGCAGCTCCCCCATCGGTGTATGAGTGTGTGTGTGATTGTGAGTGTGAATGGGTAAATAAGAAGCAGTGTAAAGCGCTTTGAATGCCAATAGGCAGAAAAGCGCTATATAAGTGCAGAACATTTACCATTTTAGACAGTGTTCTGACTCTCCCATCAACAATATGCGGTTTTGCTGGAAAATTATTGAAACATAAATAAATGTTGTGACATTGCATAAGCTAAATGAAACGATGCCCCAGTGAATGCTTTGCCATAGTAGTGAACATAGGGGAACGCTGTATGTTATAGATGTGAATGGATGACTAAATAGTCCAATCAGGCACAGGCCCATAGGTCAAAGTGGTAAGGAGACCCAAGGGCTGGAGGTACTTCTGTTAAATTTTTGGTAAGTCAATACTTAGTAAGTCAATGTCTGTAGAAAGATGCAAAACACAGACAGACAGACAAAGACAGCAGAAAAACAGCTCTCCACCTAAATCCTTGACCGTGATTGATTTTGCTGCAGACTCGCTCGTACTCCCGCAGACTGCTGAGAAGGCCGATCTTTGTCGTGAGCACCTTGTTGTTAGGAATCTGGTACAGCAACTGCTCACCTGGGACCAAAACAAGAGGATTTCAAATGAGTCTACTAAAGCAAAAATCCTAACAGAAATGAAATGACTGAAACATTAGTTGTATTTACACTGATAAGGCATAACACTATGACAACTTGTGCTATTTAATGCAATCTGTTGAAGTGGCTCTGCCATGAATTCTTATTTTACAAGGTTATAATTTATAATGTTTTTGCCACCCTAGTAAAAATGAATGAGGTGGCTAAAACATTCGAACCACCTCCTCTTATAATGCACTCCAGTATGACTCCACTACACACTTGATCTCAACAATAAACACATAGTAGAATTATCACCTTTCTGAGAATTTCAACATAAAAACTAAGAAATTATAACCTTATAAAAGTAGAATTCAAGTAGAATACCACTGTATTGGATGCATAAAATTAAACAGCAGATCATAATATTATGCGCGATGGGTGTATGAGACACAGTACAGATGTCAGATCATTGTGGTAATGTTTTTTTTTGTTTTTTCTAGGAGGTTGTAAACATAGTAAAATACAGAATCCAAATAATATCCTGTGCACTCTTACTACCTTCTCGAAAGTTATAGTAGTTCGATGCAGATTTGTTCTCACACCACTTGAGTTTGAAATCCTCCCTGTTTTTGTTGTAAATCCTCCTCCATCCTTTGCTCTCACAGTAACAGCTCACTCTAAAGATGAAGTATCACAAAAAATAAAAAAATCCAAATTTAACAGCCCAAAGGAAGGGGGGTTATTTGAAATAACTAAGAATAAATCAGATATTTATCCACATACATTTCCGCTCCATTGGCTCCTCCAATGAAATAGAAAGGGCCAGCCCCCCGGGGTTCCTCTGCCTGCTGCTCCCTGTCTCGGTAGGAGCAGATCGGCAAGCTCCTTGGAAAGGACTTCCAGAGGTATTGTTTCATTAGGCCTGCACCTGTTACTTTACATTTCCAAACACATTAACGTAGCCAGTCACACAGTAGCACGTACCATATATAAATACAAAACATCAGTGGCCTTATATAGTTTCTGAAGGGAAGTGCAATTTTATTTTACAGCTAAAATGTGCACTTTTCTGCAATAAAGTATCTCTGCAAAGAGGGGAATCTCATGGAACTCACACTTGACATCCCAGTCTTGCACACATGCACATAAACACACACCTGACCCTCCATCTCGCTTCTCCTTGCTGACAGTCATGTGGGAAATGCTTTTGGTCTCCGGTACATCATCTGATGTCACTCCTGACACGCCACTATGGTCAGGTGATGCAGGCAGTTCTCCTCCTCCTGCATCCTCCTGCATCCTCCTGCCTCTGGCTTTCTGCAGGCTTGTTATTCACACAGGATAATCAACCTTCTGCTATACCTCACTTTGTTGCTCCTTCTGTGCGGTCTCCTTTGCTAGGCTCTCACTGCAGTGCTCCACCCAGCACTCCCCTCTCTGGTGAGCGATGACACTTATGAAGAAGAGATTGTGAATTAGATTTCGTTTTACTGTGAGTCAGAGCATATTAAAGATATGGAAAAGTATAAATACAAAAAGAGAAGCAGTTTACATTTCAATAGTGCTGCACATAGTATAGTCATGTTTTTGTACAATAAACATGGTAAGAATCAGTTCTGAGAAACTGGTCTAGACAATACTGCAAATGTCAAATTCTAAAACTTTAACAAGCAAATTCCCATTATATTTGCATGACTTAATTGTGTGATAAACATTTTAGCCCCCACAGTTAATTTTAATTTGGTCTAATGAACATTTCAGTCTCTAGGGGTTGTTAATACCAGCTTGTGGCATTATACTCATGTTTATCTCCACTCAAATCCAATATAACATGACCGATGTAAAGAAAATGTTATTGTAAAATAATGTTTTAGACTGCAAGAGTTGATTCAGCATGTTGTTTCAGCCACATTCAGAAAGCTTTACCTGCAACTCCAGCATCACACACATGGACAGCCAAACTCCATAAAAACCCACTCAGCCTATGCTTCTTCTACCATGTGTGCTCAACCTTGTACTCCAACTTCAAGTCCCAGTCAAAAAGCAAAACCACAGACTGAAGGACAGACTTGACAAAGAGTGAAATCACATGGTCTGTTGGCAGTTTAGCCATCTGAAGTCAGCCAGTAAAGTGAGAAAGCCCACTAGACCAGTGTAAACAATCACCGGTTGCTTGGGTAATGGGAACCTTAGCAACTGTTGCCTCGTCTAATGAATCTTACAACAACAACAATAGCAGCTCAAGCTCCACGAACTCAAGATTATGTATCCCACACCCACCCCACCCCTCAAAGTTGAGCTTCATTCAATTTTAATTCCCAGTAAGCTTCTGTTGTTTGAAACCTATGGTAACATGATAACAGAGTGTCAATCATATTTGCAACACAAAGGGGGTAAAATGACTTTTGTTTTTCAAGTGAAAATGGTTCCACTTCCTGCATCTTACATTAGTAAACTGTTTGTGCTGCACCATATCTATAGCACCAATAAACTGTAAAGCCATTATTTATTTATTCAAGCTTGAAACAGCATCTCCTATAAGTTTCAGTGAGAAGATTTTAATGGGGATAATTAACTAAAGCACAAAACATCAAAATTATTTCTACATTCAAAAAGCATTTTAATGTGAACATTAATTAATTAAAACATTTAGCTTAATAATAACTTAAATCATTGGTTTATATGGCAGACATCATATTGTCTAGTACCAAATCCAGCAGCAAGTATGCAGTTGAGCAATGTAGTAGTTGTCTGCTCACATGGAAAATCCACTAATCACCTTCTGTCTCAGTGATTTGACTCAGAAGGAAACACCCAGGACCAGCCACAGTTGGCAATTATGCATAAGCTCCCCTCTTCCTCCCAACAGCCTGATAATTGACAGGGATGGGTGCCTCTTAGAACCAGCATCCATGCAACAGTATAATTAGACATACAGAAGGGTAACCATGAGCATCGCATATATCTCACACCAATTTAGATTAAGTGCACTTGCAGTTTTAAGGATACATTTAGACATAGATTTAGGTCAAAATTTCTGTTTTCAGAAAAGTTACCAACAAAATGGGAACAGTCCCCTAAAGTGCAAGGCTTTGTGGGTATAAGGGAAAGAAGAAGAAAGTGCATGGTTGAAGTTTGATTCGGTTCAACTACCACATGACTTTGGTCAGCTTGTAATTGTGTGATGCACTTAAACAAACCCAATAAATAAGTTTCCTCTTTCATGGCTTCCTTTATGGTTCATGGTTTAAATAAATACATACTGCAGTTGCTATCACACCCTGTCTGTAGCATTTGTTGCCGCACATGTTATGCATGACTGATTTTACAAGCCAGAAATCACCAGACTCATTTGTCATTTGAGTCATTAACACACATATGGCTGTAAATGTACCATTTAACGTAGGTCTCCGAGCAAAATGGCAGCGATAAGAGAGAGCTACTTGGCAATGATTCAGGTTTAGTCACACCACCCCAATTATTAGAAGCAGGTCTTCTATATTCCTGTTTAACAGAGCTTTGTGTTGAGCCAATGTCAGCCACACCTTGATAAAGAGCTGCCATCTGATAGACATGCTGTGCAAAGTACTGCGTAGGTGGACAAAGAGAACAGGCTTGTTTTACAGCCGTGTCAACCTCATGGTTCACCATCTGCCAAGAGCTGTGTCTGTGTTGTGTACAGTATATCTGAAATGTTGAAATGTATATATAATTTATTGGCCAACAATGTTTTTGCACTACATACTGTATTTCATGATTAAAATGGTAATTAATAACTTTGAATTCCATTAATCAAATACTGTTGTGTGGGCAGAAATGTGACATTTTCAACTTTTACATCTTCTTTTACTTGTGATAATGAACTGTGAACTGTGTAATTTCTGCAGGTGGGACTCCCCTGGTAGCTACTATTAGTCACACTAACAGTACTTAAATCTGTTTAAAAAAAAAATCAATAGATTTTCCACAGAAAACAAGTGAGTTTTCACAAACAGGATATTGTATCTAATCAAAGAAACTACGCATATTCTATATATTCATGTATAATGTATAGCATTACCTGAGATGTAAATATGAGTGTGTGCCTGCCTGCCTGCCTGTCTGTCTCAGGGCAGTGACACCATAAGGCGTGTGTTTTTGGAGACTCGCCCATTCCCATGTCATCTCAACTGCCATCTGTACCAGGAAGTGCTTGGCAATTACAGGGATGTAGCCTGCAGCAATGGTGTCCCTACACAACCCATTATTTGGACGGAATCTCCTTGTCAAGATGTTATAGTGGAAGGAAAGGAGTCGCTCTCTTGCTATTAATGATGTTCTTATAAAATTACACTGGTAAAACAGAGGTGATAAATGAAGTGTAGAAACAACAAAAACATCAAATTTCACCCAGACTAACGTTAAGATGGGAAATTGTAGGTGTTGCAATATTCAAATGTCATATCTTAAACAGCTGTTTCTTAAGGCCATATAAGTCCTGTCAGTACAGCCTTCAAACTAATCTTTACGGTTTTTAAAATTATTTAAGTGTATGTGTGGTATTTGTGCTCACTGAATACTTCCACAGGCCTATAATACTAAAAGTAGTAAATCAAAATGTAGTTAAGAGTTAACATTCTCAGATCCACTTTAATCTTCTTATAATGATTAATCATCACAAACTGCTGTCAAATAAATTAGCTGAGTGATGCCAGCATCATAAATGCCTGCCAAGTATAATAACATGGGGAAAAGATGCGATTTTAACTAGCATGACTCTTAAGTCTGTACTCCATGAAGATTTGGAATTTACTGTACCACAATCATAAGGCGGTTGAAGAAATGAGTGACCACAGACATGACCCCCGTCCAGCTGAGCTTCTATCTTCTAAATGCAGAAAAGCATGTTTGGCGCCTTGTTTTTTTTTTTTTTTCGTGTGTGTGTGAGACATACAGATGGAAACCTCCTAGAACACCCTTTAGAACTATGAAAATACACAGTGGGAATGCCACACAGAAAGCAGTACAGACAGAAGAGAGCAGTAGAGTTTGTGTATAGAGGGCAACAAGAGAGGTGCTATTTCAGAAAACTTGCAATAAACTTAAAATAAACCATAAGTCATCTTTTCAGCTCTGTAAAGTGACATACATTCTTACAACATGAAAACTCAGTATTTCTCATACACTCTCTTTGTTGTAGGCAATAACATTTCCATATTTACTCAGAAAGCAGTTACTATGGAAATTTACCAGCTGTTGTAAAGGCATCGCAGCCAACTCTGCAGAATGAATGTACGAAATGAAAGCAGGAGCATATTAGAAACACACAGGCAAGTGTACTAATGCCTTTAAAGTACTTAGGTTTGTTTATGTACACAACTTTACCTCACACCCTTTACTTCCAAACACACCAAAATAACATGACAGGACAATTCCAAGATATGTTTTAATGTCTACTTCTTTTCATCCATTTAGTTGTTCTTCTGTAATAATTGTTATGTGATGTGTTTTGTTTTTAATTCTAATAGCTAATTTAACATCTGTTTGATGGACAGCAGTTACTTTGTCAGCGTTAGCCTAAACCAGCTACTAGCTTAAGTAGCTGTGTGCTGCAATTTTATTTTAGGTGTAGTTGACCAAAACAAGCAAACAGCTACACGCCAACATAAAACTTACCAAAAGCGAACCATCGCTCAATTTCTGTGGTTTGAAAAATGTCAGCGAAAATGAACTCACGCCCTAACGTGACACCTAACTAAGCAGGCATCCACCCTGATGGTTCAGCGTAACGCCATAACTCACGGGTCTAACGTTACCACATCATTCACTTGCAAACCCAGGCCGTTCATAGTTTTTTAAATTATCTACATCTGGCAAGTATAATACTTTGGTTTTAGTCCTTAAATTGCTGCAGTACCTACGGATGGTTTCTCTAGGTGGCGCGAGTTGAACCGAAGCAACACGTCTGAAACGGGGAGAGCAGCTCTTCCAATTAATAACACGGGCTGTGTCGGGATTAGCTTGCCGCTTCATGACAGTATAAGTGATACAAACAAACAAAACAAAACAAAAACAGTGCAAGCAAAAAGGCTAGTGACTACTAAGTAACATATTTCTGTAACTACATCAACGCTGCTTGTGTTCGGGTCAAGATTTCTAATATACGCTCGTGGCTGCTAGCTAGCTAGCTACGCTAACGTTTCATTGTTTTGAAGGAGGCCACATTCACAGTTCTTTTCCAGCAGCTACTGAAGCTCATGTCAGGCAGCGAGCACAGGTGTAGCTAATTGTAATTAACTCCAAGTGCAGCGATATTAGACGCCCAGAGGCGCTCAGGTAAAATTGCAAGTACTTGCCTTAAAAAGTACCCCTCTACATGTCGAAACAGGTGATAAATTATTCATCGTAGTTTATTAGATGGTTAATTTCTGTATTAAGAATCTGCATCTGCAAAGGAAGTACAGCTACAATACAGATAAATGTACTGTAACAAAAAGTATCACATTTTTTTCCCCTGGTGTAAAAGTAAAAGTAAGTGCTTGGTTGACAAATATTACAACTGCTTAGTTTGGAATAGCTGTAAAGCGACAGGAAGTGAAAACATTTTATTTGCCATCTCAGTGGTGGAGGAAATACACAAGTATTAGTATTTTCTACTTAAGTAAAAGTATCATTACCCCAGAGTAGACATACTTTGTATAATTTGTATTGTACAGTATTACAGACAATGCTTAAGCAAAAAAGAGGGCAATAGTAGATGAACAGGTACAGCTGACATAATGTTTTCAATAATGAAAGAAACCTGTTTTTTCTAGGATGGAAAATAAAAAGGAGAACAGAAAAGCAGAACAAAGTTGATAACTTTAACACGAGGACCACCACCTCAAATTCCTTGGTAAGTAAAAAGCAAAAACTCTCCAGTTTTATGTGATTACCTGTAATAGACTGCCCAGTCTCACACAGTGCATAAATAACATCTCATATGTCTCTTCCTGGCAGCTTTTATTTTACATTCTTCTGTTAAGAGACTGAGCTGACAGTGACTGTTTGATTATGGTGCAATACAATTGTGACATTGTGAGTCATTAAGGCACCATTGTGTTGCCCTTAATGCCTTTTCAATAGACCAGAAATGGGCTGAGCACAAAAGATGGAAATAAGACAAACGGTCACACTGTGCTGAAACCTTGACGGATAACAGATTTTTTTTCTTGCTCATATTTCAGTATTATTTATGCCTCCCACACATCACATCTGAGGACATTTTCTAATAGAGATGGGTTGTGGGTTTTTTTGTTGTTTTTATTAGCCTGACATTGTCTAGGACTGAAAGAGAAATACAATTAGATAATAATGTTTATAACATTGTATCTTAACACATCTGAAAATGGCCAAATAGGTACTGTATGTAAGTATGAGGAGCACAGGGAGATTGTTGTGCTGCTTCAGGATACTCCTGCTGTACCTTTGTATTTGACCACGCTGTTGACCTCAGAACTGGAGTTTCTCCCAGGTGCCGCATTTTAGCTGTTATATTGGTTGTATTAGTTATAAATATATCGTCTCACTCCCTTTTAAAGAAGTTCCCTGCACACACAGGTGTCTGGTGTCACAAGACAGCTTTAGTTCTGATGTACGTCAGCACACTTGCACGTATGTCACAGCCGTTTAGCCTCTGTTGTGCTTCTGTTCCACCCCAGTGATAAGCATAGTTAAGTGAATCCACAGCCAGCAGTGGTGCAGGAATCTGGTCTGACTGCACCAAGCATGCACAGACCAGTGCAGGAATTCTCTACAGGCTCGCTGCCAGTCAGGAATGTGATTCAGTGGTGTGGCGTCACCAAGGGGGGAAGTAACTAATTACAGTTACCTCCAGTTTTTGAAGTGGTTGTTTTACAATACATGTCGTAACTTTAGAGTCTCTACTTGCTGCATTGTAAAACCCTTTCATTCTCAAAGTAAACAATTTGACCATTTGGTGAGATACAAGAATATATTTGGAGCAAAATTATTTTATTAATGAATTAATTAATAATTATTTGTAGTGGGCACAGTGGGGGTGGGGTTGGCACTGCCGCCTCAAGGCTAGAAAGTCCCTGATTCTAATCCATCTGCCATCTCCCACAGTCCAAATACATGCACTTTAGGTTAGTGTGTAACTCTAAATTGCCCATAGATGTGTATGTTTGCATACATTGGTTGTCTGTCTGTGAATATCTCTCTGTGTTGGCCCTGAGATAGACTGGTGACCTGTCGAGGGTGTACCCCACCTCTCGCCCAATAACAGCTGAGATAGGTTGTTGCACCCTGTGACCCTGATTAGGATAAGCACGTAACATAATAGATGGAAGGATATAATTATTTAAAGTGCTGTTTTACTTAATAGGTAAAATTATTTAACCGATGAAAAGACATTTACAGTAGTTTATGATTTGTTCTGCTATTGTGAGAAACAAATCTTTCCATAAGTACATGTTTTTGCTTATTACTAATACTAGTAAGGAGTCACCCTCTCTGCTATGTCTGCCTATGTGTGTTAGTAGTACCCCAACTGAATAATGTGAAGTGGAATATTTTTTACTCTTTTAAAACCTACATTTTAAATTGGTACTTTATTGTATGCTTAGAACTTGTTGTAAAAAAACAAAATGCACAATTTGTTTATCATCCACTTATTTGTAATATAGCTGTTTGAAGATAGCTTGGTACACATTAAGTGTGAAGCCAATAACACACATCCATTTCATTCACCCCTACTGAAGTAGAATAAAACGGTAAAACTTTAACAGTTGCACATACTGTAATAGGAGAAGTACATGTATTACTAATATTAGGTGGCCTCCAATAGGCCATGACAATGAGCCAGCATGCACAATACCAGGATCCTGAAGCTAAATTCAGCCAATAATAATCTAATTGTTTATTGTATGTTTTCATAGTGTGACATGTCAGAGTGTCTTCCATAACAAAAACCTGTTAAACCTGAACAAACAGACATTATATTACCTACCTGATATTAAAAGAAATATATGAGCATACTCGTAGCATATCTGTGGCCTACACAGAGAATGATAAGGCAAAATGTCTGTAGATGCAACTTTTCCCTTTTGACTGCGACTGACTTTTGACTTTTGAATGTGACTTTACTGTGGATGCTAACAGAGATTAATGGGGTCATCTTCGGGATTTGATTCTCCATTGGTATAGGTTTTACATAACACCCCAGTAATCAAAGGGGTTATGATCATATAGGAAAAAAAACTAAATAAAAAAACAAGTAGTGAAGTACTTGGACTTTACTGGAGTATTCCAATTGTATGTTGCTTTAACATTTACTCCTGTACATATAAATATTGTACTTTAAAGTCACCAGTTTTAATCTGTTGGTGCTTGTTACTTTTTGCAGATGTATATTAATACAAAATATAATCAACAAAGGAATTATTATGTTTTTTTATGGATTAACCTTTGACAGCACATAAAGTACTTAGAATCAGCTCCACCTTAACCAGCTTGTTGTTTTTGTTGCACATCAACTAATGCTGATGGTCATCAATGCAGGCCCTTTTTTATATATTTTTTATATTTTATATATATAAATTACTACAACATTTCTTGGCCGTATTTCTCACCTTAGTAAGTTTGTGGAACATATCTAGTTGTTTACAATAATTAGTTAGTACTTTTGGACTTTAAGTAAGTTTTAGAGGCTGTGTATTAGAGAACCTTTTTAACTAGGTATATGTACCTTTACTTTATATTTAATTCTGTGTGTACTTCTACAACCTCTGGAGTTTGTTTTGCTCATCAGTTAAATGATAAATCAAACATGAAATAGGCTGACAATGCTAGTAAGCAAAATTTCACATACAGAGTTTACTACAAATATTTCCCTCATCGAATAAATTAAAACACACTTTTGGATGTCCTGGTTTGTGGGACTAATAAGCTCTTCCCCTCTGCTCATTTATTGAGCTCCAATATGAAAATCATGAACTATAGCCCCCCCTTTTTAAGAGATAAATGAGGCCTAGAGCCTGCTATGTTAAACCTCTAAATGGTTTTTCTGTTTGTGTTCCAAGTGATAAAATCAGCGCTGTGTTTATCTGGTCAACTGAACTCCTGAGCTACTAGGCCTAATTAAACACCATCACCAAGCTATCGGAGAGACCCATGCTAAATAAAACCTTCCCCTTTAAGTCAGCACAATGTCACCAGTGACCAAATTGACTAAGTGTATAGATTTCAGTACTACTGTAAGCTCCACAGGACCTGGCAGTGAAATACTCCTTTTGCTTCTCAGTTTATCAAGCTAGCCAACTGTGTACTGCCACAGAGTAGGACACAATGAGGGCTAAGCTGATGGGGGGGACCTCATGGGTAAATTGAGGCATTTAAAAAGAAGCTCTGTTCAGTGGTAACCTGATCCACACCTGACTGGGCCTTGGCATTCCGGTCTGGTCGAGGGAAGAGTTCACTATTAACAGAAAAACTGCTACAAAGGGCCAAAGCACAGGAGATCTGGATAAATGGTTAAAAACACTGACTCTGGAAACGTAGAGAAAATGACCAAGAGAGACATTTAAAATTCAATCCCACTTTATTTAATCTTTTTGTGGACATTACATAACACCATAATCATGATAAATCCAGTTAACAGTATGTGCAGAGTATGTCATAGATAATGAAGTTCCAAAAACTGAGCACATTGTTCAACTTAGGTTGGAAAAAGGCCAGGTTCCTAGAAGGAATTCAGCTACTACAGCAAAGCAGATCTTTAAACAGATAAAGGTGATAGTATTTTCTATAATATTATGACACTTACATGGCAAAGTCATTAAAATCCCTGCTAGAAACTTATTTAATCTGCAAATGAATCCTGGACTGCTGCACAGTGAAGAAACTCTGACTCAAGTCACATGGAAGAAACCCCCAAAAATCAATCAATCTTCCAGTGCAAGGATCATAGTTCCATAGTGATCACCATCCGACACTACTTAAATATGTTGATGTGCTTCCCTTGACTGTCCTTGGTCAGTACACTGCATGTCAGATGCACGAGAGCAAGAGAAGGGAAGCAAGAGAGCAGAAGGTAATGCCATTTAATGGACGGCATTACCAGACAGTATTAGACACCAATAATTACATCTAACCATGTCTGGTAAGACATCTATCAACAGGCTGGAAGGATGACCTCTGAGCTTTCACCTGTGCAAAGAGGAAGAAGACAGCTAGAGGAAACAAAACAGTATAGCAGCAACAGTCTGAAATCAGCAGTTCCTCTTTTGTTGCAATCACACATTCTGCATACACTACACTCTACTGTCATTTATTTGTACATTTAAATTGACTGAGCATGCAGAGAGAGAGCATAAAAGCCATGAGTAAACAGACCAAGGAGAGAAGCAAAGTAAGCCGGGTGAGCTCTTACTGTTTCAATCTTTCTACATTATTACGTTAATACACAAATATGTGACGCCAGCACAAAGAAAACAGATAACTGGGAAAAAGCCATTTCATGTTTCTGTGGCTTGGATAATAGTGCTGGGTGGGCAAATAAAGGTGTGGCACTGTATTTGCGGGGTAATTCTCCCTCCTTAAACCAACATTAGGTTTCTGGTTGCCCCATGTCTATTATTTGTCTTTGTTCTTTATGTCTGTTTAAAAGCTGTACCCATTAAAGTCACATTTCTGTCTTCACTTAAATTACATTTAATCTTCAGTTTTTAAAATCAACACGGTTTTACATTTTTACACACCTAAAATCTACTTTTGCTGTAGCAACTTCATTTTGTGTTTACCTAAAGGATTGAGGTATCGCTTAATTGTCTTTCTGTCGATAAAAGCCTGGGAGGAGGCTGCCGCGTCAGAAGCTGTTTTTGTACCAGTAAAATGTTCTCAGGTGAGCTCATATGTCAGTTTCAGGATGTGCCACGCAGGTAAGGCTAGTTGGACCAATCACTGCCACAAAACACAAAGACCAATGCTGTTCCGGGGAGGGAACAAGGAAATAGCAGGCCCTGCAGGACCGGTGGAACCATCAACCGACTGCTATTCTTTAACCTGGGTGGGGTGGGGTTGCCATAAAAGTAAAAAAGGACAGGGAAGTAAAGTAAGAAGGGAAAAAAAGGGTGACCTTTAGGGATATTACTGCATTAAAGATCTACTCTTCCTAACAGGAATCCATTTCTCAAACTATTTTTTTTTTAAATAAAAGGCTCACATATTAATGTTTATATATTTTCACAGAAGCTAATCTGTCAGCGCCTGTACATGTACTATTTAGTTTTGGCTGATCGACATTCTTAATGGCCTGAGACAACTATAAAGATAAGTTCATGCTAAATAGAAGACAGCTAACCATTTCTTGGAATTAACCTCATAGTAAAAAATTATTTTCTATTTATGTGACGAGACACAGCCGAACCTGCTTATTAAGTTTACCCTTCAACAACCAAGGAGTCTTTTGTAGAAATTTACAAAAGGCTGTTAACATTTTTTGGATATAAAGATAACATTTAAGCCACAAAACAACAATTGATGTTCTCAGTCACCCAGAAAACATCGTTACCAGACAGTGTTAGAACAACAGTTGTACAATCCAGCACTGTCAGGTAAGATGGATCCTGAGAGCCATTTCTGCTGCTGCTCAAGTATTTGAGCCGATCATGGTGCCCCCTGCTCCTAAAGCCTGGAGCGCATTGTTGCTAACATTGCTAAAATGTTTTTTTCTGGTTGAAGTCTCCAGATGACTATCATCATCATTACCAGGCAGTATTAGAAAAAGTGATGATATCCAATGCTGCCTCGTAAGATGGAGATAATCACCCAAACATGAAACATCTGGAAACAACGAACAGTGCTTACTTACTTACTTGGAATAAATTTTGGTTGTAAAACATGATGTGATACCAGGTAATGTAATTAAAGGTTAATGAATGAATGTGTGTGTGTGATTAGGCCACCAAACCTCTTTGTGTAAAAGAAAAAGGGGAAATCAGATGCATGCTAAGTGCTCAGTCTACACTGTAATACTAAATTAGTTAGGCTTTGTAGTTTTACTGTAGCAAAGTTGTAACGAAGTGAGCCCAAAAATAGCATTGTAAATAGAAGCCGGGGAAGTCCATATTTGGAGACCACCTCTCCATAGTATAATTGCAGAGCCTTTTTTGTGGTTGGGGTTTTTCGTTTAAACTCAGTGTCACAGAAGAGTGGGCCACAGTGGTTGTTAATGATTGCCCAAACCTGTTCCAGCTAGTCTAAAATCTATGCAAGCTTGGAGTGGCTGCTTGACACACAAAACATGGCAGTTACTAATTTCAAACATGTCCTGTACGTTTAATCCAGAATGTCACCCGGAGGCCTCAGGGAGCTGTTTCTGTTGAACATCACACTACACTGGAACCAGCTTAGCTGTTTTTTGTTATGTGGCAATATAAGATACCGTTGTCACATCCTTTTCAACAGATGTTTTGTGGAATAGAAGAAAGAAAAAGCTAATTTTTCTTTTCTGGTTTCCATTGGTGGACCTATCAGCCCATTGTCTTTGTGTTTGCTGAGTGATGAAAGGCTGATGGAATGCTACTCAGCACGACCTGAGCAGACGCTGTGTATGCAGAAGGTCACAACAACCCTCGTTTACTGAATAACATGGATCATTCACAGGTAGAGCGCGTGAAATACTCACACCCTGACTTTGTAATGATCATAATTATTCTCTTAATTAAACAAGAAGTAGTTTATCCACTCATCCATCAAACTGTCCTATAGTAGCATTACAGTTGAATAAGTTACATATTGTGCTTTATGAAATAACATGATTGTCAGTGATGGAGAGTTCCCCTTTTTCTTTAAAAAAAGATCTGGCTAAAAAAAATAGTATTAGTTCTTCTCCTAATGTTAGAAGCCCTTCTGAAATCATTCAAAAATGCCTCTCTACAGAAACCAAATTGTAAAAATAAAATATTTTGCCCATTAGGAAAGAACAGGTCTCCGGTTATCCTGCAAGCAATGCAAAAGTGGAGCACACTAGAGAGAGGGGGAGGGAGAAGAAGAGAGAAAGAAAAGAGAGTGTTAAGGGAGGGAAAAGGTTCGGGGAAAGAAGGTGGAGAAGGAAAATGGAGAATACACCTGTAACCTTACCGTCATGAAAGGTACCCCAAGGAAAGAATGTAACAAAACCAAAGTAAAGTGAGGGAGGGGCAGAAAAAGAAAAAAGATCTTGAATTTCCAGCCCTCTGCCTGAGAATGCTCCGTCTTCCTCTCGGTCAGCCAGGCCCCATGAAATGAGAAAGCCAAGCAGACCTGCTCTCCCAGACTCTATTTAGTTAATCATCAGCATTATAAACCAGTGCTGCAGGCCCCTCTGAGGAAGAATATAGTGAGAGAGAGAAAGAAAGAGTGGGAAAAAAGATTAGCCCAGAAAATTCTAGCTACTAGAAACAAGCAATGAAAGTAACAGTACCTGATCAAAGTAGACCATGTCCTATGTTACCTGTCGAATATTTAAACAAATCTTTCGTCCATTAAACGTCCTGTCAGTTTATCTCCCATTGGTCCAAGTATTTCCATTTCTCCTCCTATTCATTGTTATATACTGCCGAGTTTTTTTGCCATTGTTCCTGGTTCTTCGTGCAGTTGGAGTTTACCGCTAACAGCTGCCTACACCTTCTGTCTGTTGGAAGTCGGAGGCGTGATCAGGTAACTCTGCCCCCTGTGCTGGAATGTGACTCTGCTGTGAAGTGAACAACCCGATAGGTAAACTGGCCTGGCCCTTAATCAATAGTCCCAGTCTTTGTGAGAAAACAATGGCAAGGAAATCTAAAACCTTATTTAACTCCTGACCTTACTTCAGCGCCACCTAACAGGGCCTTCAGACTGCTGAGGAGCATTCGGTGACTGTTGTAGTTAGGTCATGATACTGCTCTTCTTCCTGTGCCTCTACAGCTACTTGGCTTCTTAATGTATACTGTACTCCCTCCTCCCCCAAGCTAGGAGCCATTTCATATTTCTGTTTTGAATTTTTTTGGATTTTTTAAATCCAAAAAAAAAATATTTAAAGTATTTGATTATCAGAAGTAATTTGGACCTTTATTTTCATTTAGCTATGCACCTGTCCTCTTTACTCATCCTGAATGTGTTTAAAAAAAAAAAAAAAAAAAAACTGTAAGAGTGATTATAATTAATATTACCTGTACTTACATGTCTAGTTTCATATTTGTATGTTGTCCCCTCCCTGAAGGCACAAGTACTACTATTGCATCTGTTAAATGTTCAATAATGGTAAAAATAATTAATAATTTTTTTTACCTATTATCTTGAAAAATGTCACCTAATTGTGGTGGCTCCTCCATGAAAATAGTGAACAGCATTCTTTGAACTTTAAAATATTGCAGCTTTAGCTTTTAAAAATGGCTCGGGCCTGTAATGCAGTGTCATTGGCATCAAGTGAATCCAAATGCAGCTTTAACCCAGTTTAACCTTTCACCAAGAGCTACCGTTTCCTTTCGTTTCAACCCTATGGCTCAAACACGCACAAACATCAAGTCAGTCTACCATTTCATCTCGCTTGCCAATCATTAAATGTAATTTTTTTTAGTTGAAACTCTACTCTGAACTTCCCGCCCTGTTGCCACACACTAGCACAGTGACTGGCACCCATGTGACTTGACGCTATTCAGGTGTATGAAAGAAATGAACAAATGTTTCTCCTTCCACCAATCACAAACTTCCACCTCAAACTACAGCCGCCGCTCTACAGTATGCGGTCGACATGCTTCCTCCATTTTCCCTTCTCCTTCCCAGACTGTACGTTTGTGTTCTATCCAGTGGAAATTCTCTGCTCTGATAAGTCCATCGCTGTTGTTTGTCTCAACTTGCAGCCAAACCTCAGAGGCAAGGATGAGCAGACATTTTACACTCGACACACATCAACCTCATGAGAGACTTCCCCTTTTTCAATACGAAAAGTTGACAAAAAGGCAGCGTTCACTAAAGTCTGTATGTTAAAAAGCTTAAACAGCAAAAGCACCAACAGTTCTACTCTGGAGATTAAATCTCTAGAGAATACCTGACAACATAACCAACCAGACAATTCATAATTCAACAGGTTGTAGAAAAAAAGTTGCCAAATGAGTTCTGAACTTGTACAATTAATATTTAACAACATAAATTGTTAAACTAGTATAAAACTAATAAAGTATTATACTATTAGTACTTTAATTTGGAAAGCTGTTTCATACCGTAATGCCGTGGATGTCCGCTTGTAAGGCACATTGTAACGCTCTAAAAGAAGGAGTCAGGATCTTTCCTCATATCCTTTGACAAGTCTGGCAGTTTGCCTCTACCTGCCCCAACTGGTCTGTCCAGTTTAGGAATGAGCGTTGGCTTCTATTGTTTCCTCTTCTTTCTCTCTGGTTAAATGGAGCTGGAATTTGATACACATTATTTTCGCTTCCCATCGAAACTACCTAAACCCTGCTATATCGGCACACAATTGCCGAGGGCTTCGCACGATGATCTAATTTGTTTGCCGCACATTTCCTGATCTTAGCCGATGAGCAAACATCCCTTAAAGTTTTAACTATGCTGTCGCTGAGCAACAGGTTATGACGACAGCTCGTCTTAAAGATGGAGAATGAAGACAAAGAATTGATCACAATTGTGAATTTACCCCGTCTTTCCCAGGCGTGGTCACCGAAGCCAGAAACCAAGACAAGAGGCACCATTGTATGAGCGCTCTTGACGCCCCTTTGGCTAGTCTACCTCTTTCCTGCTCCTGCTGAAGGACAGTCGACCTCTAGAGTGGCGGTTAGGAAAAGAAAAGAAGCCGTTCCTTTCAGGTAGATGCAGCCGTACACAAACTCCGCAGCCGAACCAACCGGTTTGATGCGCGTCAGCTATCTTCCTGCTACCAGAGCAAAACCTGTTTTCTTCGTGGAGCACTTGTCGGCGGTGTTAGGTGGATAAGCTCTTCAAGAAGACAGAGGCTGAATTTGTAAAGGGCTTGGTTTACATGTAGCCTGACTCCCCCCTCCTCCCCTTTTCCCCCACAGGTGTAATTTTCAGGTCGCAGCCAATCTCCTTAGCCTCTGGCGCTCACAGGTGTGTCCGCTGTAGTGTCTTTAGCCAATAGTTTTTGAGACAAAACCTCCCCCCACCATCACCCTCCTACCCTCTGCCTCCTACCTCACGGGTTCGCTCACCTCCGCCCTCCCCAGCAGCCCCCAGGTACCTTGTTGTGTGTGTGTGTGTGTGTGTGGGTGTGTGTGTGTGTGTGTGTGTGTTTTTTAATGATGTCAGCTCAAGCTTCTGTGGGAACAACCTCCTATGTTCCTACAACACAGATAACAGCTAAATTACCGTCATCCTCAACTGACAAACACACTCGTCCTGTACGAGCAGAGAAAATAAACGATGAGGACCGACAAATCCCAGAGGCCGAATATTCAAAAACATGTATCTGTGAGATATCAAGTGCATAAACCTTTACCTAGTTGTATAAGCCCGCCATAACCTGAAATACCTGCCCTTTGCTCTCATGTCTTCCTTCTGCCTCTCTTTGTGTTCACACACCTTTTTTTGTCCTAACAATAACCCGGATGAATTACAGCGAGAGCAACAGGTGAACAAAGTGCAGGTGAGTAAAACTTGAGAAGGACACATCAGCATTTTGAGGTCAGCCTAAGCAATGGGAGTTGGGGGAGCAGCCACAAGGAGGCTGGTGGGGCTTTTGGGCCCCAGGGGCATACAGGGGCCTAATCCAAAGCCTGGCCACGGCTTGGCTGGATGCTGGGCAAGGCAGCCACTTTTGGTCTCGAGGTGTAATTGTCGGGATTAGTCTCTCAACAATGAGCACAATGCCAGAACTGTATCCTGTTACAGTGGGGCGTGGCACAGGTTGCTGCAGAACTATGTTGGCAAAGATGGACGAAGGTAATTGTTTGAATCTGTGAGATGTAAAACACACTACACACTACATTAAAATCCCCCATTATCCACCAATTAAACAATTTTACCTTTACATTCAAAGACAAGCTCTATGTTAAGTCAAATTCTGCCATGGAAAGCGAGTTAATTCACATAGTGTGGTTGTCTTTCCTCAGCAGAAATCCTACATTAAAACAGCAGCACGGTGTCCTAAATCTCAGAAAACGAAACAAGCAGAAAATGCTTTTTAGAGTACGATGAAGGTGGCTCTTGGGCCTCGGAGTTTTAGCAACCAGCTTTACAGGAATCAAACTGTTAAAGCCATAGAAGTATCCTTGTTATTCCTAAGCCTATGGTATCAGAACAATTCTTTATGGTATACAAAAAAACTTCCATTTTCCTGAGGCTACGAGACCTCTGAGTTAGGCTACCTGAGTTCCTAATAATGACAAAAAGCTAACGCATTTAAAGTAACTTATTACCTTTTCTCGTCTTCAACCAAGTTAAACCTGAGTGAAGCTCAGTCTCTTCAAAGGGAGCAGTTAGTGAATTTCTCTGCTCTGAAAGGTTTGCTTTGTTAGGACTTTTCATTTGCATACCAAATGAGCTTAGGAATGAAACACAAGGGCCTGACCTGAACTTATTTGGGTAGTGATGGCTATCTGGCCAACCAGTCACGCAAGTCAGGACGTAAGGACATCCATCAGCAGCACTGACTCAACAGCATCAGACGAACAATAAACACACAAGCAAATATTTCTGCTTCAGTACAAATGCTAAAACTTACATTCGTTGACAATATGATGCTTCAAGATTTTTATTAAAAAGTACATGACCCCCCCCCCCCCCCCCCCCAACAGACAGACAAACACACACACACATACACACACAGCCCAGAATTATAGAGCCTGTGATGATCACGGAGAAAATAATGTTTTAATTACTCCTAATTGATCATTTTGCTTTTAATTTAGCATTACTTATCCCATTTATGCCATTTGTGTGCATGTTTCCACCTCTGACTATAGGTATTATCTTGGATTTATTGCTGTTTTGTCATAAAGTGATATTCTGTATATGGTCATACAGTACTGTATATGTGCATCAAGCACGTTTTCTGCACTGCACAGATTCTCGATTCTTTACCTAAGTAAAGTACCAATACAATAATGTAAATTAAAGTAAAAGTCCTGCTATTAAAACTATTATAAACCTAGACTAAAGATTAATCTATATTATCTACTGGGCAGTTCAAAAGATAAACATTTGAGATGATTGATGGAGTTTGGACTCTTCTCAAAACTTTGCTACTATGCTCATAGTCAGATGGAACATGACAAAGGCCCTCAACCAGACTGAGCCTTTGTTGTAAGGAGTCACAGAGCAAAGTTGTAGGGAAATATTTATTTGATCTTTAGGAATGTATTGCACTTAGTATTAATCTAAACCTTAGTAATTTCTGTTTTTTGTGTCTTATAGTCAAATATTAATTTAGACGGAAATTTACTTTTTATGGTGAAGTGCTGTTAAGTAGAAGGAAGTGGCACATAGTGTATTTGTTCATGTGCTGTAAAGTACCTTTACCTCAAACCTGTTAAAAAATGTACTTAGTGACTTTACACCTCTGCCTATAAAAGACGGAAGAAGGCGATCTCCAGTCATTTCATATTCATTCAGGAGCACAAATTAATAATGTATATGTATAAATTATCGTTTCAAAAACCAATGTTGTATAGTGGAGTTTTCTCAAAGCGGACTCACCTCCCAAAGCTTAAGTTCTTGCTTTTATTTCCTCTCCTATTTACAGTGTAATCCTGAATGGGGTCTGTGTATCTACAGGACCAGATATCTTGGGGATTAAAATATAAGACGGGACAAACCTGTGACCTCGCTCGATGTTTATTAACATCTCTAACGGATTCAGCAAGCCACTGGACAGTTTGACAGGTTTACACACATTAGTCTTTAAACCTGACAGCTGACGTGTGGATCACAGTCTGGAGCCATGTTGTAGCTTGTCAACTGAGAAAAGGAAAACAGTGACTCATGTTTGTTTTATCTTTCTCCATGTGCTGTTGCCGAATATTTCCATGTAGTCCTCCACTAATCTGCATTCAGTGGTCAAGGTTAACTGTAACCCTGTACACTTATTTCCTCTCAGGCCTTTTACTGAATGATGACGTAGCATTTATGGTGTAAAAATATGCTCTATGGGAGGCCATGGAGGGCATGCTCATTCTTTGTATAGAAGCAGAGTTTAGGCAATTCAGCATTTAACTTGCTGGATCTCTGAGCACGGGGCGTGATCTAGGACCAACAGGATTTAAAGGCATGACTGTACCAATGTGTCCCATCATCACCTGTGACCTATTTCACCTACTTCACCTGTTTTCGAATGTTATTGTTGTGCATTAATGGATTCAATCTAATCAATGGTTTTAGAAGCATCACCTCATTATAATAAACCAAATAATCCTGCGCATTTATTTAATTTAGCTGTCAAACATTCATCAGGTAAAACTCCAATGTTCCTTGAGAAGTGTCTGAATATCAAGACATTGCTTTATTGTATATATGAGTAAATGAGATGAAAATGTATAATGTTATAGCCCTGGTAAAGTTATTTTATGCAATAAACTGAAACCAGCATGACAACTTTACAACAATATAAAGCCATTAAATGCTCCCCAATATGATCAATGTGCAGCATATGTCTGTTCAGTCCCTTCTGTTGTTTTATCCACCTGTCTCCTTGTCCTTCCCTTCTGCTCTAGTGACTGTGGGATAATTACAGAGATTTACATTGTCTTAGAGGAAATTGGAGGACTTAGCCCAGGTGTGATGTTTAAAGGCCCCTCATTACACTGATCAGCACTTAACCACTGATTTTTACCAAGTCTCTCGCCAATTAGCTCCCTGTCTGCCACGCTACCGGGGCATCAAACCCTGTCGCCATCACAGAGTACATATAGAAAAGCTGGAATTCATTAGTTTTCAGGCAGTTGAAATTTTGTAAATTGTAGTATTTCAAATTGTATGTTGAACTTTTATCTGTGAGGAAAGAAGAAACAAGCCTTATCTCATTTTACAAAGCCAAAGAATCACCAAGGGAGCAGCGTGCACACAAGCGGTCTAGCAGCCACAGCCGTGCTCTGACTTGCCGCCTGCCACCAGCAGCGGGTAATTGGCCCCGAAGGATTTAGGGCGGGATGCTGTGTGTGGATGGCGCGATCGTATCCCGTAATCTCCAATGGGGCACGTTGCCATAGAGAAGCAGAGTGAGGCATACCAATTATTAGTGCATCTTTTTCCACAACACACCTGTTTGGCTCATGTGTTGGTCCAGAGCCAAACAGCTCTGAAGGATCATTCTGACATCAGTGGCAAGCAGAGAAATAAATATTCAGTTATTTTCATTTATCAAACTATTAAATATACGGGGGCGGCTGTAGCTCAGTTGATAAGGCAGTCGTCCACGGACCACAGGGTCAGTGGTTTGATCCCCTGTCCCCACTATATGTCGAAGTGTCTCTGGGCAAGACTCTGAACCCCCCAACAGCCCTTTCCCAACCCCAGCTGTGCAGTGCCGGTCCAAGCCCAGTAGACATTTTGGAGGGTTGCCTCAGGAAGGGCATCCGGCGTAAAAACTTTGCCAAATCAACATGCGGACAATGATCCGCTGTGTCGATGCTGAACTCACAGGATAAACCGAAAGGACAAAAAAAACTATTAAATATTCATGCTTGTTAAATGTATGTAATCCCCAAATGTAAGAAATACATCCATTTTCATCAGTTTTACTTTTTGTAAAAACATTTAACAAACTATTAACATTTCTTTGTTGGTTATTCCTTGAATGTAACTATGGTGTAAATTAAATATTGAATTGTGGGCTTCCAAAATTGCTGCTGTCATTGTAGTTAAATAGGAACTAGTTTGAAACAGGACAAAATATAGAACGCTTATGCCAAAGACAAATACTCCAACGAACTGTCTCTACGGAATAGAATAATGTGAATACTGTTTAAACATTACTCTGCCTTTTGCGATGAATGATTTTGAAAGGGGATACTATTAATTTCTGTCTCTATTTTGTGATTGAGAAGTTTTGGTTCACTTCCTTTCCTTTTTCCATGAATTAAAAACAAACAGACAAAATGCCAAAAATGTGCACAAGGCCTCATTACTTCTACAAAAGAACTTCAAGAATAATATTTTGAGATTTGGTAATTGTAGTTCAACAATGCTTGTGTGATGAATCTATTTTCTCTGCATGCTTAGAGAGAGACTTATGATCTTATGATCTGATCCTTAGTTGTGACCTTGTATTATTGCAACCCTGCCTCCTACATAGTACGTTTCTATGCAACCAAACTGCAGCATCGTTACGTTTTTTGTGGGGATGATTATATTTTGATGCAGCATATTTTTTTGAACAAAGCACTACATTTAGTAACAGGAACTGATGGGTAAGAGGATAATGGGCAGATAAAGCTCAGGGCTGTCTTTTTTTCTGGCATTATTTTATTGGCATGTTCATTTGCAAAGTATTTGCAATTTGCCATTCATTTCAGATGTCTGCATAGTTTCATTATCACCATTATCCTCATTACCCCCTATGGTAATACAAAACCTAATCCGGTTGCAACGTTGTGCCATGCTCCCCACCAAAATGTGTTTGCATTTGGAGTCCAGTCCTATAGAAATATAATTGCTTTGTATTTACATCATACAGGTTAAAACTAGGCTAATATGGCAGTATTCAGAGCCTCTAGTTCGCATGCATAATGGTGCTTGAAAAAATGTGCAGCTCAGTGTATATTTAATTAGGACAGCTGTAATATTTCTGACTGGGACCTGTTGAAAACCAAATGTTGAACTGTTTAGTTAATGATTTTAAACAGAGACATAAAGTTCAGTGGAGAAATGCACAATGGCCTCATAAGGTCACTATACACGTATGAGAGCTAAAACATCTCAAAGTCTTTGTTGATTATGTATTTCCTAAACCTGCAGTACATTTGCCCACACACACACACACACACACACACACACACACACACACACACACAAAAGTTTGACTCTTGTTGCCTGTCAAACACACCTGCAGAGCTGTTGGCTGGATCAAGTTTCAGACATTCACTGTCGAGACGTTGCAGTTTGTTTAGGAAATGAGCGTAAATGCTGACCTCAAGGTCATCATTCATTGTCTCTGACTTTAAATAGCTTGTCAGCCTCACCTGTCTCATGACCAAAGGGTTTATGTGTGTTCAGTGTAGGGCACTATGAAGTGCTATGGTAGCATGACATCTTCAAACACACCTGCCTGTTTATTCCAAAAGACTTTTTATTTGGTAGCATGTAATTAGCCCACTGTCTAATGTGTTTACTGAGGCATTAGCATGCAGAGAATGACAATGATTTTCAGGAAAAGAGCCATATGCTTTAATGTATTTGTATCCTGAATTCATCCAGGCATGAAAAGATATGAATGACCCAAACAGAAGATGAATGCCCATTAGGCTTTTGAGTCCTCAGGGCAGCAAATCTGCACAAACAGTTGATAATAATTTGGGTCAATAGTCAATTGCAATATGTGAATTACAGTTATTATATTAACTAAAAGCTGCAAAAAATATGAAGTAATAGATTAGCAGTTACACACTGAAAAAATTCAGGTTAGTCCAGTGAACTGTTTTTATGCTAAACATTTGGTTCAGGAAGCAGAACCAGTTTAGAAAAGCCTTGGCAAGATATGCTTTCATTATAGGAAACAAGGTTATAAGAAGGAATGTTTAAAGTTGGCAAAGTGAAATGATCAGAAGTTTATACTCCATAGATGGATTACCTAATCAGAAATTCATCTTTAGATTCTCTAGAGTCTTAGAATGTAGACACAAAATTACCACGAAGATACAAAAACATGCCAAAACGAGGAACATAGTAAAAATAAGACACACAGTAGCTGCTGAAAACACACAAAAAGATCCCTAATGGACAAGAAATGATCACAAACAGATTTTTAATAACAGAATCTCTAGAACCAATTCTAGAGATTGGTTCAAAAGAATATCTTTAATTTATTGTTCATTTAGTCTTAAAATGTTATGGTTATACACAATCCTGTGTAAAACTTTATTAAGAAAAAGGATTCAACGTCATAAAAGTGGATATCTTCCAAAGTTGCAGTCTTTTTAATACAAATCTCCACTTTTGGTTATTTTTCATTCCACTGCAACTCAACAGGGACACGCTGCACAAAGGGAGTTTGATTCTTAAGATACACTTAATTTGAAGGAGATCAATTTGATTTTGTTAGCTTTATATACACAACTAAATAAATCTGAACAGGAGGAATGGAAACAGCATAAAGATCTCTCAGCATGTGATACTTTCTCTGCTGTATTAGCTGTCAATACTACTAAAAAGGGGATTTTTGTGTACTGTTTATAAGTTTGCAATGTGTATGAAAAGGTGCATATATAATATAATTATAGGTGGTGGTCTCCAGCACCTGCTTAACATGTGAAGTGTAATACAGAGAGAAAGAAAACTTTTTTTGCTGAAACAAAGAGATAACACATTGTTCTTGTAGTTTACCATAACACAACTGACAGGAAGTTAACAACCCCATGGGTTTTTAATGTCAGTAAACAGTACGAGGCATGTCCTCCTTTATTGATACTGGCAGGTACTATTTACCGTCTTCTTGTCTGAATTAATGCTTCTGTTGTAGTATCAGTTTATAGGTTTGTAGGTTTGTTTATGTGCAGTCAGCAATTGTCAGTAGCAACAGTGGGTACAGCAAACTCCAAACTGACAGTTCCTGGGTTAACAAAATACTTCATGTGAAGAGCTTTTGGAGGTTCAGGGACAAAGGCAGAGAAGCTGATAAAGACATTTACCACACCATGACCATAGATGATAATATATAAACATCAGGTTTCTCGGGAACTTACCTGAACTGTACTCGTACAGTTTTAAGGAACCTATTTTAATTTAATGCTATTTTATACTTTGAATCTAGTGTGGTTGAAGCAAAGTACTTTTTGCGCTACTAAACACTTTTCCAAAAGGTTTAACAGTATAAAAAAATAATTTAAGAAACTTTTGACATTTAATTTCTTAATAATAAGTCTTTAGTTTTACTTAATTGGGATTTTGAATGCAGGACTTTTAATTGTATCTTAATATTTCCGCGGTGTTGAATTTGTACTTTTACTTACATAAAGGTTTTGATCACTTATAATTACACACAGTACTTTCAGTACACGGGTAAAGATCACGGGTCCTGGATGCAAGGTAGCAGTAGGATCATGATGAAACATGTGTTTGTGATGTGGAGGCTCTTTAGGGAGGCAGGGTTCAGGTGAAGACAGAGCCAGAAAGTGTCCCACTGGGACCAGTTACTATGTAACACAGCCCTGTACCACTTCCTCTGTGTGCCAGGATGAGAGCCATGACAAAAACAAAAATCAAAAAGACTTTGTCAGACTTTTAAAGTCACTACAGAATCTGTAAAACACTACATAAATATGTGTAGCGTTCAAAAATCAACACGTCATTGTCAAATAAACAGTGTTGCTTCATTGTAATTACCACAGGACTATATTTCCCAGAACTCTCCACAGCTCTTCCCTTATCATTTGCTTAACTCAAAACAGATACTATGTTAGGGCAAATTTTCCAGTGACCTTTTACCAAAACAACACCCCTCGTCTCTGTGTTAGTCTGAAAGCTATGCAAAAGAATTACCTGCACATGCAAGCTGCCACCACAAAATTAAATATAGTCTAGAAGCTGTCAATCATAGTGTTTGTCTTATTTCCTCTTGAGCACATTGGTAGCAGACTCAAAATGACCAATAATACACACAAAACATCCACACCAGATGACTTCAACCACAGACATCAATACTATCAAACTTAGCATAAAGAAAAGAGAGAAGAGCCCCTCCCCTGTCTGTGCCCATCGGGGCCACGTTACAGTAACAGCTAAGTACTTCTTGTCCTATTTGTTGCTAGGAATCTCATTAATGGAAAAAAGTTTCTCTTAGCATAATAATGCACTAAAATAACCAAATTTTCCATTTAATCACCAGCCTGTTGAGATGGTGCAGCTGCTGCATCAGGCTAAATTATCAGTGATGTCTTACCGTTTGCAAATGGTTCATTTGTTGAATCCACTTTTGAATGATCTGGTGACTGCAATATTATTTCCTCCCTTAAATCCCATGTAAACCCACTCTGCCAGCAACAAACTGTACATTACATCTGAAACTACTTTTAACAAGTAATCTTTTCTTGCTGTCCCTGTATTTGTGTTGTATGTTTCTGCATGTCAGCACATAAAATCATCATGAATGCATTGTTTCTCATCACCGTCTGCTGGCAGTACATCACTACTTGCAATGGCAAGACCGTACCAATTAAGTGGGATTTACAACACAGAGAAATTTACCGTTCTTGGTTACGCTGATCACCTCAGCCAAATATGTGATATATATTTGAGCTGAGCAAGATATTTAAGTTACCCACTCAGAATAACAAAATTAGTTCTGGGGAGGACGATATGAAAAGAGCTTTTTAAAAAGGGCCATACTGATTATAATTATCAGTCAGTCTTGGTGAGTCTGTACCTTAAAAACAAAGGAGGAAATCACTGGTGTCTTGAACAAGTTACTATAAAATGAAAGTGACAGCCTATGCGAATGTGCTGCCGATCTTATCTATACAGATAAACCTGATGACCCCTCTGTGCTTATATAGCTTCAGCTGAAAACCATCAGTGCAATGTAATGAATGGGCTGTAGTCATGAATTACACACAGAATAATGAGCTTACAGAATGGATGGATCATGGGAAAATGGGTCCCTGGTTACAGACAGGTAAAATCCCCCTTGAACTGTACAAAGGACCCCCAGACTCAATGAGAAACAAAACCACTACATATGAAGCCTTCATGTTGTTTGTAGTTATTTATTGCCCCTTTGGTCTTTAGAGTCATTTTTTATCTCTGGTCACTTTTTGTGTCATTTGTATCTTTCTGTTTATTGTAGGTCATTTCTGACTCACTTTAATAATTTCCTGTCTCTTTGGGTTCATTTTAACAGTCCCAGGCTCAGGGGCCTTCTATGTTGTTTAAGCTGCTGACACATTTAACATCTGTAATTGAGTTGAGAGCTTGTAAAAAAACAGATCACAGGAGAGACTGATAATAAAAGGTCATCATATAAAACTCTGATCTGGGGAAAGCTGGTTTCTAGTAATATACACTTTGTTACTGGAATGAGCTGCAGCACAATTTCAAATTACAGACATTTATTCCTCTTGGAGAATTTAAAGCTTTATTATTTTAATTCAGTGAATTATATTTGTGACTGTTTTCAGTATTGCTGCAGTGGATGTTTGTAGAAGTAGTAAGTAGCCTATATGTAAGAGTCAAGATTCAACAGCTTTATTGATCCCATAGCAAATGTGTGTGTTATCTACTGTACTGTAATGCTGGATTATTTCTGTTTTTTTGACCTCACTACATTTATTTTACAGCTTTAGTTACTAGTTATTTTTGCAAGTGTATTTTTTTAACAATATAATAATAAATGCTGATACATGATAATTTTTTTTTATTATAGATTAACCACCTGTAATCTATCATATTACATACAGTCAGGGATGTTTTTGCACTACACCAAGTCACTGGGTAGCAGAGATTTTTGGCCCATAGTTTAATGAATTACCACAGTATTTGTTTTCCGTACCATATTTTTCACCTTTGAGACTTTTTCAACAAATCTTGACTAGACTTTCACATATATGTTATCAACAGCTTCTGGTTCAAAACTCTTAGTCTTTATGTACATTTTATAGCATGTACTTAATTTTTCTATTCAAATAAAAAATTTGAAGTGGCATTTCTGTTTATAGAGGAGTACTTTCTTACACGCATAATTGCACTTTTACTTAAGTATTTACCCAATACTGTCTACTTTTAGCACCTTCAGGTTAGGCGATTGAAATGTTCATACTGTATATATTTGATTTTCTCATCTAGAATCTCTTGCAAAAGCAGATTTCCTGATAAATGTAAGTTAAACTAAACACAGGCATTGTAGTCTGATACAATCTCTTGACAGCTTTGACCCATAATGAATCTGTGCTGGGCCAGTATGCAAGTAAATGATCAGCAGATTTCGTTCTTTTGTATGAATAAGGAAGAAATAAGTATCAAAGTCCAGCGGCCCAAGCCTCCTTACTAGACACACTTGTCACTGTATGGGAGCTACACATTAACACACTCAGCACACCGGCTTTCAAAGCCAGGGTTTTACAACCCTCCAAACACACCCTTTGGATTTGGGTGCCGCTCTGTCAACATCGCTGTCTCCAAACTCTGTGCTCATAAGTTCATCTAGTCCTTTCAGCCAGTCAACAAGAAGCAACAAGGGTGTGACACGGTCCTGTGAATCTATGGAAGAGCAGGAGCCGTGGAGACCAGGTGTTCATAGAACAGTGATGGGTGAGGAACAGTTTAGGTAGCAGGTAAAGCTGGCATTTTGGCAAGCTGAGTGTATACAGTGACGTGGTGGGAAGCTGGCGTTTTATAGCTGGTACACGGTACATAGCAGAGTGTTTATAGGGTCTTATCCTTGTCTAAGAGGCTCAGCAATTTGATAGCTAGCCGCACAATAGACTGCAATCAAAAGAGCACAAACATATCCAAAGCACCATATAATAGCTTTCATTTACACAGGTCTGCATATGATCTAACGTCATCTATTTATTATACCTCTAAGGACCATTTCTACCAGCATCTTAAGAATGAAATATGAGCAGACTTTGCCAACACAGCCCCTGTCTGTGCATTTCCCATGAGTCAAACCACCCTGCTCTGTTTCCACAGTCTGTATCCCATCAGGCTGAAGGGTATAGACATTTGAAGATGTGACAACACCTTCAGCTTTAACCCCAGCTGACCTACCTCTTAATGAATGTGACCCCCAGCCTGGTGGATTACCCAGTCTCTCCATCTCTTCAGGACAACGGAGGCTGAGAGGGAATCTCATACACGTCGCCTCAACTCCTATCTCCTTTCCAAACCCTCAGAATGGAAAACTTATACTTTCCAGCTCGTCCTAGGCTGTGAGACAGACTGTATTTAATTGTGATCCAGGAAAAACCTAAAGCAAAGATGCTGGCAGCTGTGATGTCTGTTGAGAGGAATGCACCAGTGTTATCACTCACGGAGTTATGCAAGAACAGTTCGGTGGAAACCATTGCCTGGTACAGTATTAGGCCTTCGGCCTCCTTTTGCACAGGCCAAACACACACACGTACAGTACACACACACACAGAGCCAAGCAGTTCCTGCCCTGAGGACTTTCTAATTGCCCTGCATGAATGGGAGGCAGTCGGACACACACAGGGCGGACTGCCTGGGTTATCACATACCCCACAAGGACTCCCCATATTTCTTCCAAATATCCTATTTTTAGCTTTCATCTATGGCTTTTTTTCTCCTTAGAGGCCAGGAGGTGTATGGGAGGCATCGTTAGAGAAAGACATGTTTAAGTGCAACTTTCTAGTCCAAGCAAAATGAAGGCTTTTTATTTAAAGCACTGCTTCACCTTCACAGAGGAACTCTTCAGCATTTGTCCCAGAAAAGCTAGCAGTTATTCTGAATAAACCAAAGTCTTGA
Organism: Channa argus; assembly: GCF_033026475.1. Lineage (NCBI taxonomy): Eukaryota > Metazoa > Chordata > Actinopteri > Anabantiformes > Channidae > Channa > Channa argus. The sequence goes on from NC_090209.1 coordinate 20,056,313, forward strand.
CATTTCAGAATAAGCAATCTGAAGTGGAAGAAGAACACTTACAGAAAACATCAGGCAAATAAAGTCAGCAATAGAAGGAGAATACATTGCAAAAGTAAAACTGCATTTACAGTAGACAAGGAGTAGGTGGTTCAAGATGCTTTAACTTTTTACTGGTGCATTTTGTATTTCAACGGCAATCCCAGATTAACAGGTTAAGAGGCCCCAGACAAGCCCTGTGGCTATTTTATTCATCAATGCTTAATACCAGGGTTTTGTGTTAATTCAGCCATGGTAATTTGATAAATGGTCCATACATAGAAAAGCACCAAAGAGGCTGTTTGGAGTCATAGTGTGGGGACAAAAGTAATAAAAAGGTATGTTTCTGTGAAAAAAAAGTGTTCTCACAACTTACAGTCCCTGGCATCTTTGAGAATAGATGCTCATCAGCAAAAACCATTCAGCACAGGAAAAGGCAGGACCACAAGTTGTTCCACATGAACTCATCAGCCACCTTAGGTTTGATCACTCAACCTGAATGACAGGAAATTAACACTGACTGGATGTTTAGGTTTATGCAACACCCACAAGGCATACACAGAAACCTGTGTATGGCTCCTTTTTAAGATCCCTCCTTTAGGCAGCTCCACAAGAATAGCTTATAAAATAATGCAGGATCTGCCTGGTTCCATAAAGAGAGATAGAAAGAGATATCTATACATAGATATATACATATATAGATATATATGTACAGTATATGTTGGAAGCAAATGTGTTGGAATCACAGCAAAACCACCAAACTTAGAAGTGTTTGTGAATTAAAAGTGAATTTGGTGTCTCCTTTTACACAAGGGCTCTAATCTAAAGAGCACCAAACTCACAAGCTTTAACATCAGCAGCTAAGAACAAGCTGCAGCCTCTGGCCACAGGGCTGAACAGAGTGACAGCGAGGTGAGGAAGAGCAGTATCAGATGAACACATGAAAGAGGGAGGTCGCTGGATTTAAGGCTTTTTTTGTCTTTGGGCGTTCAAAGGAGACAGCTGTCGAGTGCACAAGGCCCCGCTCTATTCATGTGGGGGGGACCGCAGACAGAGACCACGCCAACGTACACACACACACACATGAACGTGCACCTTCCTTTGAAGTGTGTGTATGTGTGTATAACTCAGTGCTTTTCCAAACAACAGACACTCATAGATAATCATACAACATTATTCACAAAGTAATCACAACTACATATCTATTAACATAACTCTAATGTCACCCATGTATTATTTACAGGGAAGGTGTGTAACATTTAAGGTACTTCTCTTTATTATTGGGTGTGGCTTATTTCCGGTCCTCTACTTTAAAGACACAGTCCAACATTGGGGGAAATACCCTTGTTTATTGTCTTACCTGCACACAGAGACTGATATCACCCCTTCATCTCTGTGTGTCCAGTAGAGCAAACACGTTGGGGTAGTTCAGCACAAAGCACAAAACACCTCAATTACTCTATTAGATAGCATATCTTGTACATCTTTGTTGAAGTGAGAGAGAGGTGAGATGGTGTTGGGACTGCCATATTTATTAACAACCACTTGCACATCCAGCACCTGTTGACACCTCCTGAAGACATGTTTATCTTCGGTTTGGTATAACAAACCAGTTTATGCTTTATAACACGCAGGGGGACAAACGGGTCAGGTTAATGTACCAAATGCTCCTGCAGGCACCGCCAAAAAAAGGAGAAGTTAAACAGGGCTTGCAGAAAGAGAGAAGTTGTGACAGCCCCTGAAGAGTGGTAGAAGGAGCTCTGTGTAGAGCAAAAATGAAAGCAGCTTCAGAGAGAGAATTTGAACTTTTGACATGGTAGTAGCTCTCCATTTGTGACTGTCTCAAAGAAATCCTAAGTCTAACACAGAGAGGTTGGGTGGGTGTTTGGGATGCTGTTTGACAAGCATTCAATCTTAAACATACCGATGCCTTACATCTACATAAAGCAGGTGGTGACAATCGGAGGCTTGTGGAGCATAGATATACAGGTACACACGACACCTCATTAGCTAATCTCCACTGTAATAAAACAGTCCTGCTATATAGTCCCTTTATAAAAGTGACAGTGTTTATGAGAGGGGTCTAAACAGCATCACAGAAACTTCTAAAATATCAAATCAGCATCTCTAAAACTGAACATAAATGTCTTCCTGAAGGTAGGATTTATATCAGGACCGTGGCTTCAGCTATGTGTACCTAATAAACTGCCAACTGACTGTACTGTATATCTCTTACACGCAGAACAGCTGCACTTTTATCTCTGCCGGCATGAGACAAACAGGTCTTATTTTTCTTTAAGGCATTGCACTGTCTGTGATGCACAAAGATCATATTGATATCAATGTTGTTGCCTTCATCTGGGCAGAAAACTTCAAGATTCCTGTTCCTTTAAAGTGATGGTCCTGTGAAAACGACCACAGTGTTTTTAGAAAAACAATAAAGTAGATAAACTAGGAGCTGCAATTTACCACCTCAAATGATCACACACCTATAAGTACTGCAGTCAGAGGTCTAAAGACTTCCGTGATGTCGATTGAAATATTGATGTTTTAATGTGATAGCATAGACTTCTCCGACATGACAGGTGAACGTAAAATCCCTGTCTGATAGTCACATCTCTCTTTTGCCTGGAGCAACTTTTTTTTTTTTTCTGCCGTCTGTGCTCCGTCATCACTGCAGCACGTCTTCAGTTGATATTTGCATCAGAGGCAAATCAGTCAGCCGCTCTGAGTGGAAGAGACTGTGTGTCTACCAGCAGCGCTGTAGCTACTCTGCACAACCTACAAACCTTACATTTATTTTGCTTTAATCGGAAACACCTTTTCCCATCGTAACAGTAACACTTATTACTGCATTTATTGAGCTTCAAAAGGAGAAAGGATGGCTAAAGTGCCAGTAGCAGAGGTCAGTAATATGTAATAAGATATTTAATAAATTCTATTGTATGTATCTTGCCGCACAACAATTTACAAAGTATATACACACATTAGCTTTTCTAAATCTTCCAGTGAAGGGTCATACTGCACTCCCTGACTCCAAAAGGTTTCACTTGTATTTTCCTATGCAAATAACTTTGCATCCACTGAGCGGATGCAGTAGCAGCTGCAGGAGACAAGGCCGAGCTGTGGTGCTCAGGTGTGGCCCTGACCTCTTTTGTACAAATCAAACCAAGATGCAAAACTGGGTTCAGGAGCAGGCATAACTAATACAACTCCATTTGTCTGCTACAGTTTAATGCATGGAAATCAGCAGATATGAACAGAGGTGACTCTGAATAGACCCTTGATGAAAAAGCTGTTTGTTTGTTTTGTTTCTTTAACGTGTAGGAAATGCATGAAAAAGCAAGTGAGACTTAAAAGAAATGTAGTGTGAATCAGAAAGGCCCCAGCAAGGCAATCGTTATGAGACATTAGTTAATATACTTTCTTACAAACATTTCCGATGTTGGACATTTAACTCCCAACAATATATATTTCATTTAAGAAATCTCCAAAGAAAAGGAAACATGTCATTTGAGTCTCACCAGGCCATAATGAACCTGCTTCTCATGCAGTTTACCCATCTGCTGTGGTGAGTCTCTCTACAGATGTGCTGTATTCTCCTATAGGAAATGTAATGAACACCTTCTTAACAAATCTGTAGTGACAGAGGCCTTTGGGCTGAGGCAACAGCAGGTTGACTACAATTAAGTCAAGATTGGGGGGAGAGCTATTGAAGTGTAAAGCAGGAACACAAAGGCGGGGCGGGTCTGCAGTGAGGTAAAGGAGGTTATATGTGGAAACATGGCTGTTCAGGTGACGTGAAGCATTTAATGTAGATTAAAGATGTGAAATGGGTTTAGAGCAATTCAGGACATATAAAAATGATCGATTGTTGCCTGAAAGCATTCAAAGAAACATGTTCCCGTTGTAGTCCTTACACAACCACCGGTATATCGTGAGCAAAACACCTCTTGGCTCTTGGCTGATATTGCATCAGTGGGAATCCCATCATAGCAACCAGGTGGCTGCAGTAAGCCTGGGAGGATGCAGAGAGCATGGAGACAGAAGAAAAACAAGATGCTCACCGGACATCTCACCTCCTGATCTAAACAGGCTCGTCTTGTCCTATGCGACATATACTAAACCTGCTACTTTATTCATATCTATTGTGAATGTAGTTGTTTTAAATACTGCTGGTACTGTGAGTTGGGCAGAAGAACATAGAACAAAGCACAATTAACCCAAGGGTCATTGATCATTAACCAGCAGTGACAAAGACTGAAGACACTTTTTCAGTGTAAAAACATAACTTAGAGCCATAAATATCACTCACTTTGGTCCAGAGTTCAGACTTATCCAAATGGTCTTTACTCTTTTGAGCAAAGGTTGAATGACTATTAGGGTATTGACCGTAAGCTGTTATTATTTCCTGTATGTAACATTGATGCTACTTCACAAATAAAGTAGATGAGGTGACTGATTAAATGAAAAATTCACACATTTTCGGCTCCATACTTAATAGTCAGGTGCATATACTGTATGAAAGCTGAAAGGGCTTTTGCTTGCAGGACTTATACCTCCTGTTTGTACTGCCCAGGAATGGATTCCCTCTTAAAATTTACAGTCCTTCTGTGGAAACACATGTTGTGACTGTTCCAGGGTCAAGCTTCATATTTCTCTTTATATAATTTCTACAATACCTATAAAGTGCTTTTAGTTTCCGTGTTGCAGCTGAGTCATATTCATGTCTTTATATGATGATCATGTGCAGAGTGAAAATGACAGTTCTGCAGAGAGACTCATAGAGAAGCAGCCAATTTTAGTCCAAGTCAAAAAGTCAAGCTGTAAAATTGTATCCTACATTTACACAACTCAGTTGCATCTTTCTTAACAGCCTTTCCCTGTGTGTGTTATCTACACTCCACACCCTCAGTTGCCGGCGTCACTATTCACTGTCTGGTTTAAATGTGTTACATTTCTAGCGAAACTGTGAAGACATTTTCACAGCGCGTGCATCTTTGTGCATGTTTGTGTAATAAAAAAAACTACTACCAGGTTTTGCTACCATGTATTAAAAAAAAGCCATTTAAAAACTGGTTTTTAGAATGATGAAAAACATAATTTAAAAACAAATAAATGAGTAAAAGCCTTTTAGTGGAGCAGATGAGTGAAGTCAAGCTTCTCTGAACCAGTATAAAAGTCCTAGAAATGTCAATACAAGCTCTCGTTAACACTAACTGATAATTATTTGAGATAATAGCCCCACAGATACAATGTATTTGATTAATGTATTATGATCTGTTTGGCAGAAATTACTAAAAATGTTAACCTCAAGCTGTTCGTTGTGTTGGAAAGGTGGAGGATGGGCACTACTGTTACCTACTCCTTTCTTTGTTCATCACCCACCTTTTGTCTTATTTCACTAAATCCAGGTAAAAAAAAAAAAAAAAAGAACTTATCTGCTCTTTTATCTCTGACATTTTGGACATGTAAGGTGAAACTCAGGGGTTCCGTGGGGAACACTCAGTTGCTGTGTTCAGGAAATAATAGCAACTAAACCATCTCCCTCCACCCCGACAGCCCAGTTTCATGACACAAACCACATCAGCAAATCCTCAGCAACTGTTTTAACTGCTGGTGATTTTTTTGTTTGTATGTGGAAGGAAACTTGTTTATGGAACAACAGGTGTTTAGTGACAGTGTAAACAAAGCCACCTCATCTTGAATTGCTGGTTTGTTCCCGCTGCAGGAGAGTCGATTTACTGAAGCTGCACATAAAACAAATCCCAGTTTTCTGTACTTCCCACCAAAACTTCAAAACCCTATCAAACTCCAATGAGCAAACAGTGATGAGAGGATATTTCGTCAGTGTGATAAAAGAACAAACAAATGTCTCTAACTCACTAACAAACGTGGCTTTACTCCGGGTACAACACCTTGTTGCACACAGCTGATTCTCAGGAGATAGTGGTTCTAGCTTCAGCTTTGTAGCAGTTTATGCTTCACATTTAATACATTTACATGTATTAATCAGATTAAAGCAACACTCCAGATATGGAAACGATTCTTTAAAGGAAATAATCCGATTATTTTAACCACATCAAGATCATGACCCATTTAAGCACAACAACCAACGGGACACAGATTTTTGTATTTGATTCATGCGTCTTCATCTGTTTTTTTTAATGACGGTTTTCACCATAAAGTGCAAAAACATGCAAATGCGGATAAATTTGTCATCAGTGTATTAAACCATTTCATGCATAAAAGATTTTTAGTATAAATGTATGTAAATGTTACATAACATCAATAATATAATCATCAAAACATATATCTTCCAAAAGGAAGTAGAAACAACCAACAGTATAGGCTGGTTAGGAGAAAACAAATACCATCTGTCAGTAATTTGGTATTAAATATAGATATATTTTTGGAATATTTGTTTAGAATGGTCTATTCATTTCCCTAATTTAGCCTCTGAAATAGACGTTTTTGGCAGATATGTCTAAAGTATTGTTCTGAGTCAGCTGAGAATGGAGCTGAGCAGAAATTCAGCAAAGAATGTACAATACAAAAAAAAGTGTGAAGCTCCTCTCAACTGCTCCACAGCATTGTCAGTAGGTCATTATTGTCAGCAAACCAAAGTTTATGACCCGTGTTTCCCCTCTTTTTCAGGTTGTTACCATGGGAACATGGGTTAGCCTAGCCTTGATCTGTAGCGTTAACAGAATCCAAAAGCCACATTTCTTGTCAAGACACACTTCTTGTAAAACTCTCAGACTAGTGTAACACAAGTTGGACAGACGAAAGTTAGAAAAAATAAAAAAGTGACTTATCTTAAGCCTAAATGGTCAGCCACTCCACCCTGGGGTAAGTGTATATCTTTGTTTCCATAGTAACAACTAGTGGCACCAACCGACAAAAAACGTGGAAAACTTGGCTCATAATTTGTGGTTTGCTGATAACGATAAAACTGTAAAGGCCGCCACAAGACGGTACGGAGTTTTTGAAAAGCTTTTGCTGTTTTGTAAAATTCTTCCTTGATTCTTAAATTTCCCACAAAACGGTTGAATTATTCCAGAAATACAGGGGTTTATGTTTTGTGATGAGGTGAACAGAGCTGAGTTTTTAGATGGGGTCGTGATTCAGTCAGCCATGGTTTTAGTGTGGGAAGTGTATTCTGAATGCAAGCTGCAGCTAATTAGTCAAGATAGTTAAAATAGGAAAGAGATAAATAGATTTGTGCGACAGACACATGCACAGTAGTATCCAGACCTAAAGTGTCACTAGGGTAACTGGCTACATTTAGGTTAAGTCTTTGTCAACAGTGCTTAGCTAATCTAACAGATTTACAGGTGTAGTTTCATGTTTAACTTAACTACAAATGAAATCATGGTATCAGTCCTCTCAGTTTCACACATAAACAAAGTGTTCGTGTTCAAAGTATCGTCATCATCATCACCTTTCTGCCTTTTATTATGAGTTATATGAACAAAAGCCCATCTCAGCTGTTTATGAGACCTGGCTCCACTCTCAGAACGATACCAACATTTGTTTCCACCTCCTGAAAATAAAGTGACATCAGCTCGAACCCAGTGAAAAATGCCAATAAAGAGAAGCCGTTTATTCCAACATCCCAGAGACAAGAAGGCAGAGATGAGGCCACCTCAGCCCAGGGGGTCAGAGAGCAGATCTGTGAGCAGGTACGCCCCCCAAAGGAGACTTGACTGTAAGGCGTTGACATTGCTCTGCTTCTCTGATAAGAATTGGTTACACTTTGATTTTAGTAGGATTTTAAATGCAGCAGTTTACTTGTAACTGTGTATATTGAAACTTTGGTATTACGGCTTTTACCTAAGGAGAGTAGCTGTACTCCTTCCCCCACAGTCACATTCATAGCAGTAACCTTACCCATCATCACCGTTGGTTTGATCAGTACCAGGAAGCGATATTAAATCTTTTCCTTTTCATGTACCACTAGATGGTGCTCTCGTCGCATCCTGAGACACAAGCTCTGCTACTCTTACACACGCAAAAATGGGAACATCTTACCTCCAAACATCGCATCGGGAAGTTGCTTTGTCGAGCCCGTATGCAGGAGGAGCTGATTTAGCTACTTGTGATTGTTTTCAATTTTTATTTCTATATAAACATGTAAAACGGAAGGATTAAAGAATTATGAATACATGCTAAATTCTTACCACCCTGGAAAATGTTATTGTAATGAATGGAAAAAAATAACGACTCTTTTTCCCCCCTAAATAAATTCGATTTTGGTGGGTGTAAATTTTAGATAAATATACTTTTCTAAAACTATAAAGTATTGATCTACTTGAAACAAAGTGTGAAATAAATGTTAAGCTGCTTTAACTTATTTCTGTCATGCTATTGAAGATTTTATTACTGGGGTAGGATGAAATATAAAAATATACATAACATTGCCTCTTGTTGTATTTAATGACGTCATATCCTCATTTAAAGGCCTACCTATATATTTTAAAGTCATGCCTAAGTAATTCCCAAAACATTTAATGGGTAGCAAAAGAAAAGGTAAAATACAACAATTATTGAGAATATCATAAAACTGTCTGAGTTTCACACAACTTATAAGTTAAATATTCCTAGAAAAGTTAGATTAGTTATCATAGTTGTATTCTCTTACAAAACAAAATGGTCCAGGCCCTATTGTAATCATCTATTGCCTGGCAAAACTTGAGGATTATAGTTTTGTTGAAATGTGTATGGAAAAATAACCAGCTTTTCTCTTTGATCTAAGATTAACATGGTTCATGTTTCATTTTATGTCACGACTGAAAATATACAGCAAGGTTAAAGACACAAAGGGGTATCGGCATTGATTTGGTTACCGTTAAATTCATTTGAATAACTCTTGTGGAATCTGTGCATATAATTTTCCACATTAAGAGGGATTTAGCAAATCTAGGCCAGTGCTTTGATCATTAGGAGATGTCCCGTCACACCGATGCAACTGTGCTTTCAAATTCTACGCACAAATCTGTTACAATTTTATCATCTTTTCACGTTTTAAAGTCACTAAACAATAGTACCCAAAAAAAAAATCAATTCCCAGTGCTGTGTATTAGCAGAACCAACTAACTGAATACATACTGTAAAGTAACTAAATACATTAAATACATATACTAAATACATTTACTTTAGTACTATTTTCAGGTATTGTGCTTGAGTTTTTACCTTTTATTATGTTTTACACTTTTTACTCAACAACATTTTCACTGTATGATAGTTGAGGTTGTGTCAATAAAACACAATTTAATCAACAATTAAATGATGACATTTTATGATAAGACTAAGACTTTCTGATCTTGGGGGGAAATTTTATAACTCAGCAACAGTGTATATGATAAGCAAACTAAGATCAGAAGATCAACGGCTTTTGACTTTTCCCTTCAGGGGTCGCCACAGCAGAACGTGTTCTGCACATTGATTCAGTTTGAGTTTTTACCTCCCTGCCACAACCCTCCCATTTTTATCCGGGCTCGTGGCCCTTGGTGGCTGAGTGGGATTCGAACCCTCACAGTTTCTGCATTACAACCCAATGCACCACTGACCCATGAGGCCCCCTGTGATAAGGGTCGGTTTTAGTACTGTAAGTATATTTAGCTGGTAATACTTTTGAATGCATCACTTGTAACAGTATATTTTACATTTACAATAATGTCATTTTAGCTTTGTGAATAATAAAATAAAACACATGAAATGTGTTGCGGTTTTGTGGTTGTTGCCACTGTGTTAAATCTGCCATTCTGTCCTCAGAAAACACGTCACTGCTGAAGGACTGAGTCATATGCCAAAGCCATGTGAGCTGTAAGACAATTAGGACTAAGAAGTGGCACACCGCAGCATTTAACAGGAGACTGCTGAACGAAAACAGTCAGTCTAAACGGGTTACACAACACACAGTCCGTTTGCCTACTGCTTACCTGGTGAGAAACACAAGTAGGGGTGTAAATATGCAATAGCTCAAGAAATATTCTAGTGTAACAAAATATTAAAGCATCAATTTTGATGCTCTTGCACATCATCAATCAATCAAGCATTTTTCATTTTTATTTGGTTACAAACCTATTGAATTTTTCAAGGTGTAGGCTAATGGGTCAGAAATTCACGAGAAGATCCAGGTGAAAAAAAAAAAGAAAAAGAAAGAAAGGACAGATGACATAAAAACAGTTTTGCTGTAGGGTTTAATGGGGCAGGGGACAAAAATTAGAGGGTTCTAAGAATCAAGACTCAACACTATTAAAAATGTTAAATAATGGTTATTTGGAAACCATTATTTTAACTATTGTCATTGTTTACTGTATTTATCTGCCTTCAGCTGTCATCACTAGAGGGAAAATAGCAGGTTACAACAAAGATAATTCAAATTACTTTATTTACTATAAATAACAAATTTATGTTTAGACATTTGGAAGATGCTTTTATCCAAGGCAACTGACAAGTGAGGAACAAGGCAAACAAAAAATCCAAAGAAAGGAAAAACATTCAAGCAAACTGCAGAGAAGAAGAGCTTTTCATGAGATGCAAGCCAGAATAAATCTCCAAATAAATATCTCATAAAATGAAATATTGATAGAGGAAAAACATCTTAGCACAGCAAAAAATATTTATTTTAATGCATATTATTATTATTGTCACCATTATCTGCATTCTTAAACTCCCTCCCTGGAATGATCCAACACTAGTTGCCCCTAGTGAAACACTGGTGCTCAAAGAAGAAACCAACAGTTTCTCTATAAGGTAATTAAACAACTTGGTTTGAGAACTGTACATGTCACTTACAAACAGGAAGTTATCTCTAAAATCCCCAATAAACTCTTCTAACCACCTGGATAATTAAATAAGTAATTTGCCAACTCAAAGACAAATAGATTTTCATTTATATCCCGCACTGCTACTCTCTTTTTTTTTTTTCAAAACAAAGATGGTGGCTCGATGGCTCTTAAATCAGCATCTGTGCATGTAAACTTTTAAAAGAGGAAATAAATTCTTCTTACAAACAAAAAGCTAACTTAACAAACGCTGACCTTTATTAAATGTAAAACACTTAAAATTTTGCGTTAGCTAAACAATTGGACCTTGCATTTGCTAACTAAAGAATGACGTTGAGTTAACATTACTTCACTGATCATTTTACAATTGTTGTGTTCTGGTTTGTGTTGGATAAAATGCAAGTCAAAAACATTAGAGAAGCTTTGACAGTGCTTGACATAAGGTAAGCTGGTGCAGTCACTTCTGAATTCAGACAAAATGAGACAATATGTTTTCCGATTTCAACTGTTAACATTAGTTTGAATAAGTAATGCTACAACTGAAAAGGTAAAAAAAAAAAAAAAATGAATAAAACGCAAAAATCTTCACGAAGTGCTTAGAAAACAGTTTTATATTTATTGCAAAATATTTTTGTACAGAATACAACTGAAAAAACATCAACGGAGGAGGAATGGACAGTAAGGCCAACATCAGAACTTCAAGAGCTGAACTGTACAAACACCAATAGTAACCAACATCTGCTGCTTTGTGTTTTCATACATAAATTGTTTTTTGACCTTGCAGCAACCTTAAAGGGGGAGAAAAAGAACTCAAATATCATCCTCATTTTTCTAAAACGTTATTGCCTTTGCCTGTAAATCCACCGACTTACAACATCACTAGACAATCCTTAAAATGTTGAAATTTCTGTAAGAAACTTGTCACTCTATTGATAATGTGTCACAAAATATAAATATATATACTTGTAAAAAGCCTCAAACAATATAGGACTGAATTATTTTGGAATTGAGAGCATGAGGAGGTTCAGAGCACTACAGCTACAATTAGGAGGCTAACACCATTAGCCTGATTGCTAATGTGCTGAGATAATACTTCTGATTTTTAACTTAAAATATTCATTTATAAAATCTGTTTTAGTTTACTTCACACACCTAGAATAGCTGTTAGCTTGGAGAGGTTTAGCATACGGTGTCTAGATAATTCAGGTGTGCATGCCCATGCACATCCTCATGCGATTTGGCACGGATGTAGAAGTTCTTTCCTCGAGGTTCTCGTTTTCAGACTCTCCAGCTGTTTCTCTTACATTTTTGTACACATAAAAAAGGCAAAGTAAGACAGGATACATCCCCCCCAACATTCAAATGTACATGTTTAACATTGGCTCTCCCAAATTTGGGATCTAATGAAAACCAAAAAACTCTTGTCTCTGGAAGGTTTTTTTTTTTTTTGAAAAATAAAATTAAATAAAGATTGATATAGATACGTTTTTTCATATTCATAAGCCCTTCAAGAAACACCAAAACATTAGAAAGAATGAAGATGATATACAATCCAGAACTCCAGTGAAGAGGTCTCATATTAAATTACTTAACTAGGAAGGTGGACAAGGAACTACAGATGTAACACAACAGTGTCATGTTTTTGCCCTTCTGATTCTAGAACCAATAATACATTTGGTGGATAAATAACACAACACGATCATCTTCTAAACCAGACAGATGACAGACATACTGTGGTCTTCAGACACAAACAGCCAGACCAACGTGGTCTTTAAGTTCAAAATTAAACAGAAACATAGCTGACTGGTAATCCTGGGATGCTTAAGGACGTTTTCTTTTTTAAATAAATATCAGCTTTGTTGCAGAAATCCTTCTGCAATTATTCATTTCACTACTTTGAAAGAAAGTTCAGGGTTAATAAGGTGAATTGAGTGACTTTTAGTTATGTGTGAGCTTTTCTTTCTGTGACTTTCCATTAAAAAGCTCTGTAGCTTGGTGATGGTGGAGGTGTTGGGCGCGGGATCTTTAACCATTGATGGATGCCACAAGTGCTTTCAATAATTTGATACCCTGAGTAGAGGACATAGGCTTGGGGTGAAATTCAGTAGGAACAAAATAATCTTTGCAATGCAAACAACTTAAAACTTACATAGTAATACTTTTCCCACACATAAATAAAAATCTGTACTTATCTGTAAATTAAAAACCACAAATGTAACCAGAGAGAAAATAACAACAAATCACCCATGATAACACAAGTCATTTTAGCTTTACAATATGCATATACTCATGCATATATAGTGCGTATTTCCCCTTGCATACAGGCGAGTTGTTGGGGACTATATAGAGAGCCTTCACTTATACCAATGCCCTCTGCAGAGACTAACAGTGATTATTAAGAGACTGATACAAATGAGAACAAACATTATTCACAGGACAGGTGGGGGGGTAAGAAAATGGGGACATATTCTGTGCACCCTTGTAAACAGAAGAGGCCAGACAGCTAGATGGGTAACAGACATCCACATAAAGCAGCAAAGATAGGACAGATTACGAGAGGGGGAGGCTGGGTGAGAATGAGAAAAAGAAGAGGCAGGGGACCCTTTCTCCCCCCCATTGGCAAACCTTGCCCTGACTGGCAAAACACCATTTCTGATGGTGAAAATACTCTTAAAAAAACAACAACACTGCCTGCACCACTTGAGAGACACATATGAAATGTAACAAACAGTGGAATCTAAGCACTGAAACTTAAAGTAAAGCTTCTCAATGTAAAGCAACATGGGCCCAATGACTAATTTTTATGTTTGTTTTATAAGGGATGGGGATGAGCATGTGGGTACCAGAGGCATAGAGGTTACTGGGTCCGGCCCACTCCCACCCCCCACTTCCAACCTTCCAATTATTCCAACCCCCTCCAACAGCTTCTTTGGGTTGTTAAGAGGTGAGATGCTCAGACAAATAACTGGATCCTCTCGCGAATGGTCTGCCGGCAAATTGGGCAGGTCTTGAGCGCGGCGCTGCAGTCGATGCAGGAGGCGTGACCGCATTGGAAGACCAGCTTGATGTGGTTGTCAATGCAGATGGGACAGGTGATTCGCTCCTCCATCTGCCTGTAGCGAGACTGCAGCTGCTCCAGTAGGTTATGCTGCTCCGAGTTCTCATTGCCAGGGCTACAATCCACCTCCGTTTGGTCTACGGAGGACACAGACACAGTATATAACTGTAGCTTATTGTCAATGTACAGTCATGTGCAAAGACAACAGTGTCCTGGTATCTGTTCAGCAGCAATAAGACTGCATGTTGAAAAAAATGAAAATCTTGACACAGACGGGCTTTAATCAACCATTCAAAACTTCTCCGCTAATGCTTATTTAAGGCCTGTGGTTAATTCTTTCCTAATGAAAGAAATATGCAGTGTATATTGTACGTGACTCTAAAAGTCACAAAGTCATGAATGAACATTAGGGAAAACAATTTGTCATAATACAATGATACAAAATACATGCAGATAACGTAACATAAAAAATATGTGTTTAGTGTCACCTTGTCTGATTTTCTTGGTGATAGTGACTTGGCATTTGATGCATTTCTTCATTCGATGGGCGCACTCTGTTCAGAGAACCAGGTCAGCAAAGACAAACCAAAGAAACACAAAAGTGCAATATGACACAATTAAAAGACCTGATTTGAGGAACTAATTTGTGAATTTGATTATACCTGTTTTTTTTTTTCTCCCTTTTTACACTGTAATATTTTCCTCCACATTTTGCTATCACTAGCTCAATCCTCACTTCCACCCACTTCACTCCAACATCTACGCACCTTCACAAGCCACACTATGCTGGCAGGGGCAGAAGAGAACCAGCAAAGCCAGCTCAGAGCAGATGAGGCATTCACTGGGCCCCGGTGGTGTGGGAAGAACCAGGTTGGTCATGGTGTTGGGTGTAGTGTGGACCCGGCGCAGGCTGGCACTGCTCAGGCCCTGTCCACATGTGATGGCCTGAAGACGCTGCAACCTGACATAAACATTCAAAACATTTTTCTGTAATGTCACATATTTAACAAAATAATCTAATAACTCTTATCCCTGTTTTTGCTGATCTACCTGTGCTTCTCAGAGAAGCTCTTAATGAGCTGCAGCATGGCACTGTCTGCCACCAGGTCCAGAGGGCTCTTGCCTTTGTGGTTGGCATAGGTGATGTCAGCACCTTCCTGTGCCAGAAAACAAGCAATAGCAGCACCAACACTAAGCTCGGCATTCCCCAGAAGACCTGAAGCACTCAGCTGTGGATACACATAATGATGATGGGAATAGAGAAGAAAGGAGGAGTTAAAACACCTCTAAAAAATAAAAATAAATCAGACCCTACTACAAAAAACAACTAAGAACAACACTAAGAACTTGTGCTAAAAGTCTAAGTTCATAATACTGGAAAATTCTGTCTCAAAGACAAAGCTAGTTGTTTGCAAAAGAAGTAAAGCCAGCACAATCCAGCCAAAGCTGGCACATAAACCCAAATCTAATCAGCACAGCTCCCCCTATAACTGATCTGCTGACAGTGGCCGAAACAACTCTGAGCACTGAAGTCTCACCACATTAAAAACTGTGTGTGTGTTGGCTTGGCAGGTGTCCAGGATGTGAAGTGGATCAGCAGCGTTTGCGGACATGTAGACTTGAAAGGACGTTCTTCATTGGCACAATGACATGAACACCAGCTGATATAACCGTACAGTATTTAGAGCGTTTGTATAAAAAGTACTGCACAAAGCAAGAACTCAAAGTCTAATGAGGACTATTAAACTAGTTCATCTTAATCAGTGTCTATATGTAAAGCAGACTACTTTTGGATTTTGCTGTCCTAGCTTTCCATCATGACTATGTGAAGGTCCATAAGATGTTGTACCTGCAGAGGTGAAGAGCTGAACCTTTTATCCCCAAACATGTCTACAGCCAGACTATAATCCAAAATGTCACGCAGTGATTTCTGTGCCTTTTAAGAAAAACAACACAGCCCTTTACTGTGTCCTCACTTAACCCCTCTCTTTAATGTTCTTGTTGCTTGGTCTAATAGGTTGCTCAGGCGCTAATAAGCTTAGTTGGCTAAGTAGGTAAACAGAGCTGGATGCTTTGTTTCTTCCTGAGATGACGTAGCTGACGATGATCTGAAGGTTACTGGATGGGTTGAACATGCTGAGATGTGTGGTTTCTTACAATGCTAGTGGCTGGGGATACTATAGGGAATTCATGGAGGGTTGTGTTGAGTGTGTCGGCTGCTGCCTTTAGTTGTGCGTTTTTGTCGTAACCTCGCTCTTATGTTGATGTATAGAATTAAAAAAAAGTTTCAAAATGTGAGCTGTGTATATAAAAGCAATCAAACAAGAACAAAATATTGTGTTTGCTCTTTCATCCCCACGGCTTTTCAGCAGATCCCAAAAACAAGCTTTGGACCCTCCCTAAAGTTTTCAGACAATCCTACATATGAACATCTGTACTCAAACGAACCTCTGTTTTGCATATGTACACCCACAAACTCTTTTAACTCAATATTATATCCAGCAGGGTGCAGTAGATTTATGACAGCACATTGATGCTGTAGATCAAAACAGATTTAACTGTGTATTGATAACTCTATTCCCACCTGACGCTTGACTTTTTTACTCAGTATTATTATTTTCAACAGTATTTACCCGACTTTCAATTTGTATTTACCTCTTTAAGACTGTATTAATTCCTCTTCCTGCCTTCAGTCTGTACTTTGCCCTTGCTAAATGATTTTTGTTCTCTCCCTTGTAACCATGTTTTCAGCCTTAATTTATCCACTCACCAGTCTGTATTTAGCCATTATTTCTTCACATCCTTCACATCCCTCGTCTCTCTTCTGTCCCAATAATACCCAGAATTCAGCATTAAAACATCACTTAACAGCTGTAGTCACAATATGATTCTTTCAAATCATATTGACAGTAATTGCAATTCATGCAAGTTAACAAACCTGAATATTTATTTGATTAAAGATAAATAACAACTTTAAAAAAAAAACAACTTTCTTTCCCTCAAGCCTCTCCTGCTGGTTCTTACCCTGGAGTAGAGTGACGTGGACGAACACCCCTCGCTGCTCTCTTCAGTGCTGCTGGTTCCCACAGTGGGGTTAAGCATGACATTGGCCAGCTGTGGACGAAGGAGGGCCACATGCATAGCTGTGTCACCGTCCTCATCTTCCATGTTGACATCGGCGCCCTCAGCCACCAGCAGCTGCACCAGGTCAGTGTGGCCCTGCGTCACCGCCAGCTGCAGTGGCGTCTGGTTGCGATTGTTGCGGATGTTGACGTCGCAGCGTCCCTATAAAGAGCAAGTAGGGGAAACTATTATATATAACTACTATTTAAATGTTACATTTGCAGAATATTTGTAGCTGCATTCACACTGCTACTACTGTTCTGCGCACATCTAAGCATTAATAAACAATAGTAAGACTCTGATTTGTTATTGTCCTGAACTCGCCTCCTTGATGAGAATCTCCGCAACGTCTCTGTGGTTGTTAAGTGCGGCAAGATGAAGTGCAGAGAAGCCATCCTCCTTTTTAACATCCACCAGCTGCCGTGCTCGGCCCAGGATCTTCTCTGTGGCCCTGCCCAAAGACAAGAACCACAAAATTTAATTGCAGGCTTCTAAATGTTGCCATTATCGAGAAAAGAAAAAAAAAACAGTGATAGTGATAGCATTATGTACAACACAGTGATAGTGCAACATCACCATTAGCAACATGTGAAGGAAAGATTTTAGAATATAATGCTAATTTTATCCTGTGTCACAGTGCTCTTGACATGGACAGTGAAACAGCTGTTGTTTTTATTAAGACACTCTAAAAAGAAAATGCTGAGGCACAACAAGCAGCAAGTGCACAATAAATTTAGCAAACTGACCACAAGATGCAGCTAACCAACATTAAAAGGGTCGGACCTTTCCCTGCTTCCTATACCCAATGTGTTGAAGGTCAATTTTTTGACAATAGACCATTAATTTAATTGTATCCGTCACCACATCCAACAGCATTTAACCTGTGTACTGTACAATAATATGGACAAAATATCCTAAACAATCCAAGAAATGTCTCAGAGTTTGACATGTGACATACCTAAGGACTTTAGCTGGTTTCAAGGGCAAAAATTGTACCCATCCTCTTTGGCATGCAACTAGTAATGTCAGATTACAGCATTTTGTCTTTAATTAGGGCAAACACAAGACGAAGCACAGTTGAGGTGGATTACAGGGCCATATTGAGTAAAGTTCAACTATTAGAACTTCTTATTGTGATTCATGCAGCGAGCTGGTGCTGCGCTGTTGAGTTGTCCTCTGCTCTGTAGCTATCAAGTCTGCTTTATGACGTGTGAAAGTGAAGCTGGCAGCATTCATGAGCACAGAGGACAATTGCAGGGAACCATGGAGGCATCCGTGTGATGTGACCCATGGATGTTTTTATGGAAGTTAGATGAATTTTAATGTTAGCTCTGATGGATTTCACTGTTCGTAAACACTGGTGTCCCTAATGTTTATAGGTAAAAATGACTAGTATGGCCTAGTTTTATCTGCTAATTCTTCTTTCTTTATTTTTAACAATTAAAATTTACCTAATGAGTAAATCAGAAACAATAAGAACCGGGTAAATTTGTGAGTAGTGTGTTGTTAGTTACAACCATCGTGAACTGGATGACAGATGTATTAAACCAAATTCGGAGCCACCTCTGCAGATAGTCCTATTATTATTGTTTTACATTCCAACTCCAGTGAAGAAAACATAAAAAAACTATTATTTTGGCATCAGGTCAACAGGAACCTTTTTGATGTAGCTTTAATTATGATAACTTTTTACATGATCATTAGCTGCTGCTTGATGATAACAATTTAACTCTGCGTAATTTCATGTGTTGTCACATATGGTTGAGATAAACCTATTGGTGTGTTACTAAGGATGACAGTTGTCATTGGTAAGTGCAATGCAGGTCCGTGTGAATGGGTGTGTGTTGGTGTGTTGGTGGTGGCGGTATTGACAGAAGGAAATGTCTTTCATGGTTTGGAAGCACCAGGGCACCTTCTTTATCTTTAAAGAGCTTGCCCTCGTAATTCAATTCCTCACAATTAGCCTCTCTCATGGATACCAGCAATATTGGCGTCTCCTCTCCTCCCGCTGCACCTCACTTTTCTGCATTATTTTCATAATCATCCCTCATGATGTTTTGTACAAACATGCCTTCACACAAAACAGCCAGAGGGCATCTCAGGCATGGTGGTGATGACCTTTCTGGTCATCATTTGGTTATTTGCATAACATTTGTTTCCATCTAGCTTTCTACAACACTTGATGAAAGCACCAAGAAGTTCTAATGTCATGTCCTTGGAAATCACAATAAAGGATATTGGTTTCTAGCATTTAGCTAGCTATAAAAGTGTGTGCTATCAAATCTATATGGTGTGTGTTAGATTTTTTATTATGAACAATGTGTGTCCAGAAAGACAGAAGATAATTAGAAGAGGACTGTTGGAAGAATAGGAAAAAGGAAAGAAACTGTTTGGGAACAAAAGCAATCTGGTGAAAGGCTGGAGAAAACAAAGAGGTTACTGTCTGAGGAGGACAAACTACAGGAAAACAGAGAAATCCAGCCAAGTATTCTTTCGTTTCAAGTACACAGTAAACAGACTAAACCATCCTGTGCATTCATTTGCTTCTTCTGTCAAGCTGAAAACTCCAGAAGAAATCTGGCTGCTTGCCTTGTTTCTTTTCTTTCCCAGGACTGTTTGTGAACTTGGCCCCTGGTCCTCTTTTTCCATTTCCTCACAATAAATAAATACTCTAATAAACAAAGCATTCTTATTTTTCTGTCACAAAAAACAGTGGAAGACCATAACTGCTCACATGAACTCCAAACAGAGAAGCATTAAACAAAAAAATCCACTTTTATGGGTTTGTCTTTGCTTTCAAAGCTGAGGACAATAAAACAACCAGCCATTTTCCAAAGGTGAAACATTGCAGACAGATGTACTGATTGTACTCAGGTAAATAAAAAGGTGAATTATTGCCAGTTAACATTAATACATTACTAACACTAATAGCGAACTATAAATAAATATAAATAAAACCCTTAAAAGTTACTATTGATTTTTAACTCACAAGGTTTAAAGCCGCTGTCATTCTGATTTACACTTAAGCCAAAAACAAACTAGGGAATAATACAACACGCACACAGCACTTGGGCTAAATCGATAGTCCTAATTAATGATATATGAATAAATTAAGCTGATCCTAACCATTGTAAATCCTGTGTCTGAACCTCTGGCACAGAGGCTGATATCAGGCTAAATGAAGGTTGGGTAGTGCAGCCTGAACTCCCAGCAGTGCACATATGACACTTGCCAGAACAGATCAGACATTTATTAAACGACCGTCTACTGCACCCTCCAGTCCCATTCCTTTCCCTCTTTCACTTGCAGCTATTGCTTTGCAGACCGTCTTTCCCCCCATGCACAGCTGACATTTATCCACATAATTCACTCAACTACAGGGGAGTCCTGAGATTATATTTTCAAGGTGTGTACAATATAAGAAAGGAGCAGGTGATGAGCAAATGTAGGAGGTGAAGTTTGGAAATCTAGATTCAACAGTTTAGAGCCTTTCTTAAAATGAATAATGCCCTGATCCTTGCTCTGCCAGCAAATAATCAGAAGACCGAGCTGTGACAATGTACTCAAAAAGACTGAAGATCTTCACTGATAACACTAACAGGACTCCCACTCTTTGAAACAGAAAATTCTAGGACATTATTCATGAAATTACATAAGGTACAATTTAAAAGTCTCTCATTGAAACCTTGAATGAAGTTACTTCATTTTAGTGATGAAATCTATGGTGATGCTGCGGTTTCCAGTCTTCCTTTTCATTCACCTCTTTAATAACAGCTAGGGACACTTTTCCACTGCATAGTTTAATTTGGAATGGAAAGTTCATGCAAGGTCATTAAGTCACTAGAGCAAAGAAAAGCAAGGAAGCAGGAACCTTATGCTCACAGTGACATGTAATGCATTATGAAAAATATCACCTTTAAAAACACTTGCTGTCTTATTATTCAAAAATGTTTTTCTCCTAATCTAAGCGCAGTGACTGATTGTATCCTACTTTGGCTTGTTTCTTGACTCAGTTTGAATTTCAAAAATAGGAATTTATATTTAATAAATAATGAATAATTCACCTGTTGTGTGATTGTACTGGAAGTCAAACACTGCACAGCTGAAAACATAATCATAATATTCTATATCAAAGTTATGAATAGCCTGGTTTCGAAATAGACTCAGAGTACCACTGTCAAAAGATTTAACAAAGACACTAGCGACCAGGCACTTTTGGCGTTTTTTCCCATCTATTCTAGGCTGTTCAGGATGTGTGGAGGCTGATATGATGCAACATGCACAGAGGACGATGCTGGCGCACCACAAAGGAGCCAGACATTACAATTGTCTTTGGAGGGATAAATCTTATCATTGTGAGAACATTCAGTTATCTACTGCGTTTCTGTCTGCCCTTCAGTGCCTTGCCTAGGATCAGCTTCAGTGTCAACCAAACTAAAACCAACACAGTTAGAAGACAATGGAGGGTTTGTGACAGGTGTCAGTGAGGAAGCATTGATGTCTGGCCACAAGCCCCACGTTGAAGATAGGCTGAGCTTATCTTTTATTATCTTTTTGGACTGGGTTGCAGCAATTGCAATTCTCACAAGAATTCAGAAACTTTGTGTTTTTTTCCACAAAAACAAATGTGGCTTCTGCCTCTCAATAAACCATGTGCCCTGTAGCCAAGTCATGAAGGCTTTTGAGATTGCTTCAAATCTTTTCTGGCAAATACTATCTGGCACACTGTTTAGGCACTTTTTGAAATTATTAAATAAACATAATTCCCAAACCTGCAGACCAGAATAATGACTACATTAAATGTAGTTTGGGAAATATTTGTAGAATAAGTAAATGTTTAGGGAAATGCCTGATACTGACTGCATGCCTGCTAACAGCAGAAACTGTGTGGGAGATGAACACTCTATTTGTGTTTAGAGTTGACCTTTGAGTCCTCATTTGAACACACAAGAGATTCCCACACACATACACCTATAATCATCATTTCTAATGCACACATCAGATGTGTCTGTTTAAATTATCGGGACACTTATGTATGGCTGGAATCACCTGTGTTTGTCTATGTCACAATGAAAGTAGAAGCCCCCCTCCAAGAAGCCCCTGGTTTCTGGGACAAAACAGCATGCAAGCTTGAAATCTAGTTCCAATTTTTTATTTTATTTTCCTTTTACTTACAGCTTGTTTCCTTTGAGGGCAGCATGGTGCAGCAGGTTGAAGCCTCTGTGATTCTGTTGGGTGAAGTCAATGTTTGGGACCACGACCAGGATCTCGATGATATTGCGAAAATCTTTAGCAATGGCATCATGGAGAGGAGTGTCCCCATATGAATCCTGATTGGAAAAGAAGAAATAAATGGACATACAGCAATGTGGGTGACTGTTGTATGTTGCTGCAGGACTCTGAGCCTTTTCTTGTGACACGACAGCAAAATGCAAAACAAGGAATTGTGTTATTATGCGAAATACATGAATCACATATGCATATCTGCACTATTATCCTCTGTAAGCACAATTGTCTTCACTGGAATTTAACCATAATGCTGCTTTTTTTTGACAAGATCATAATTCACATTTGCTGCATACAAACAAACTCTGGGCTGGCCTGTTTTGGCTTAGTAGCAACTCTACTCAAGCAGAAAAAACTGAGTTAGTGAATTCTGAGCCTGGTTGCAGGCATGTTAGACAGTCTGAAAAATGCCCTAAAAGAGACTCTTAATTGCCTTAATGAGGCCGAGGCTGAAGTGAAACAGGGACACAGTCAAATATCATAAATGTTTCAATTTGTGTTCATGTAAACGTCGGAAAGGGCAACGTGTGAGCATCTTAAGACGCATACAACAACAGTGACAGAAAAGCTTGTTTCTGGGATTGCCAATGGAAGTAGTTATTTCTTCAGAAATACTTTTTCCAAACATTAGTTTAAGGCAAAATAGAAATGAAACTGGAGATGTAATTAATAAATGTTCGTATACATATTTGTCCATGGCAAACCAAATGTACAGGCTAAACTATAAATTGGATGAGTTATTGGTTATTGTTTCAAAACAAACAAATTACAGAATCACTTAGGACCATCATATGCTTTAGTTAGTAAAACATATGGAATGACACTCAACATTGAGTGAAGAATAACCATAATCTCAGACTGTGATTTGTAGGACCATTAGTTTAAGTAACAGAGCATGCTAGGGCCCCTCACCTGTAGATTGACGTCAGCCGAATGTTCAGTCAGCACTCGCACCACGTCAGTGAAGCCCTTATTGACGGCGATGTGGAGCGCCGTGCACATAGAGTTGTTTAGGAGGTTGACATTTGCCCCCTTACTCAACAGCAAACGTGCAATCTCTGCTTGATTACTAAACCAAATGACAGAACAGAAAAGACAAGCAGATAAGTCATCACCATCTTTTATTTATTATGAGTGACTCAGTGACTGTTTGTATGGTGTTTTAAATAAGTTCCTATAAAGTCCCACATGCTTATTGTGTAAACCTACTGGAAGTATCAGAAATCTTGCGGGTTGCACGTCAACATACACACATCTTTTTAAATCCTCCCATTTTGTTTACATCGTGTACCAGTGCTGCTAGGTTTACACAACAAGTTTATTTTAAGTATAAAACAGAGATTCTGCCAACTGTTGAGTTTCCGAACATGTACTAAAGGGGTGACAAGATTTCTGTTTGAGCAACACTGCTGTCACTACTGTGAATGGATTATCACATTACATTGAAAAAGAAAGGCGGGCAGGATGCTGTACAGCTGCAATTTCTCTTTAGGATTATTAACATACTATCTCTAGCTATCAATCTATTTGTCAGTGACATTTTTTTTTTTTTTTTTTAAAGGCACAAACATCTTTGGACCTTTGTGTACGTGTGCAGTAAAACTGTGTGTGCATATGCGTCCTTACCCAAACGCTGTGTAGTGTAATGCTGTGTCTCCATCTTCATCTTTGACCTCAATGGAGCCATTAGCCTGCAGCAGGGCCTTTACCACCTCCATGTGGCCTTGGTGAGCTGCGACCTGCAGTGCGGTCTTTCCCTGGTTCTTAATATCCACCTGCCAGGAACAGAGATATGGTTGAAGACTTATTTGATATGATTGCAGCCTGGACACTAAGAGAGCTAGACTGACTGGCTGGTAATAATCCGAGCATTAACAACAACCACGTTCGTCATACACTTAATACATAATCCTTAGAGTAATTATCAACATGATGAAGAAGATGAGTAACTGAGGACACACAACAGGAAATTTTTGGATCAATATGAAAAAATACCTTAAATGTGTGTAATGTGATTTACCTAATATATTAGGGCTGCCCCAATAGGGTTGATGGGTCGATTCATCTGTCAGAAACCTGTCAGTTGACTGAGATTCTTCGAGTCTGACAGTTTGTTTACGTCTAAGCACAAGTATAACAACCCCTCAAATAAGTAATTATGAATAATCACAATCACCATAAAAATATTTTGTAATATCTAGCAGTACTGGTTGTTAACTAATGAAAGAAGCTGAAACCTGAGAGTGGTTGGGTGTGTGTCGTGTCAGTTATGATGCCATGCACAGCGCCATGGGATAGGTCATGTGTTAACTGTACAGTATGTCATTTAATGCAATAGCATGAGTAATGCTATTTAATTATCAAAAATTAATCTTAAATCTCCATCAGGTAAAATATACAACTATTATAGTGTTTGTTTTTTAGGCAACATCATCACTCAATCGTCAGCTTGATCTAAATTCTCATCTTAAGTTCACCAACTCGCTTGTTCTCCCACCATTGGTTATAAACTCTATTCATAGTATCTTGACCAAAACAGGCTGGGGAAATTATGGGAATTAGTTACATAATGTATTAATAGACAGAGTTATCTTTGACATCCAGTATATGAAATAGAATCAATTTCTTTCTATAGCCCAATTTCCACATCACAGATTTGCCTCAGTGGGTTTCATAGTCTGTACAACAAGAGCATCCTTTGTCCCCTACAATACCTTTAATCATCATCCTAATAAGAAAGAAGTTGTTGTCTTTTTGTGTCTTAATCTTTTATTTGGGAGTCCTTGAAATTTACAGTACTATATCTTTCTCAGTGAGTCACTTCTTTACATTTCCCAACAACAATCTTGTTACCCTGGTGGAAGAAACTTTTGGAACAGGCAGTGGACTGCAGCAAAGAGAAGGAGTGCTGCACTAACCTTGTCAGGGTACTTCTGCACCAGCTCCCGCACTTTGTTGGCACTGCCGTGTGCTGCCTCAATGACCAGCCGGCTAGGATTGTCCTGCTCTGTGGACTGAGACAGCAGTTTCTCCAGCACCGAGATGACAGTACCTGAACATAGATATAGTAAATTAGAGAGAGGGGGGGAGATGTGAGAGGAAATGGATGTGAAAACGCGAGAGGCAAGAGAGACAAAAGGATTAATTTAGCTTAACCAGTCTAATGTGAACAACTTGATTAGAAATTGTGTCACAAATCTT
This sequence comes from Channa argus, assembly GCF_033026475.1. NCBI lineage: Eukaryota > Metazoa > Chordata > Actinopteri > Anabantiformes > Channidae > Channa > Channa argus. Next base: position 20,081,792 of record NC_090209.1, read on the forward strand.
TGTGGTCCTACTTTCACCCTCTGCAAGGTCACACAGGTTAATGGGTTTGTCAAGGATGAGCTACAAAACCACAGGAATGAGTCAAAATGTCCCTCCATGCAGTACACTCTGACCACACACACAGAGAGCTCTATAGTCAACCTCTATCTGCTGCACCAAGCACATGCATATAATAGATTTAGTCATGATTAAGAGACTGGTAAAAACTACTGACAAGATGGCAAATGTCTGCCGTGCTGCTAAAGCCTTGTGCTGTCAACATGTAGGATCATGACATGCTACAGAGAAGAACAGTTCAAGAATTGGACACCATGTCCACATACTGCTGGAAAAGAAATAGAGCAAATGGCTGTGACCGTGGCCATTATTCCACATTTATGGCCTGTATGTGAAAAGCACACATGGCAGAGACAGTGCTGGAATGAGGGCAGTGAAGAATGAATGACTGCACGCAGAAGGAAAAGCTGGGGCTGGAGTGATCGAAATGAGCCCCCTCGTCCAAGCAGAGGCCTTACTTCCAGATTCGTTGGGATTCTCAGTCGTCATGAGGTTTGCATCTACTTCCACAGGCTGGGCAGAGAGGCACGCTGGGTTGAACGTCCATGTCTGACCTCCAAATGCCACCCGAAGGTCACCATCTGCATATACTTTTAGCACCTTCCCGACCTGACCAAGCACCTAGGGAAACAACAGTAAATTGGAACAGTACATAAAGCATATGTGGAATAAATAAAGGATAAAGGGTTTACATGATCAAATGAAGAAATAAAAGAGTGGAAAAAAAACTCTTACCAGCAACCAGTCACATTTTTACTGTTTCTCTTCCTCTTTAATTATAAATAAATAACCAGGCAGCTCTAAGCTTGATTACTTCCTGCACCCAATTTTTGTAAAGTAGGTCACTGTTAGTTTGAGAGGAATGTCTGCCAAATAAATGCCTTACTTTAGCGAGTAACACAGTTAACATCATGCACATAAAGTGTGAGAAGCGTAATAAATAAATTAGTCTATTAGAGTGATAAATTAGTCTCGGGCAGCATGTTAGTTGAGTGGTTAGCACTGCTGCCTCTCAGTTAGAAGGTCACTGGTTTGAATCCCCGGACAGCTGCGGCCTCTCTGTGTAGAGTCCTCCCCTACATGCATGTTTTCTTTGCTTGCATACATGCATAAGTTAAAGACTAAAGTCCAAGTCAAGTCACATGTTTAGTGTAACAGACAAAACCATGTCTCTGGAGGTTATTTGACCTTGACAAAACCATGTGTTTGTCAAGTCCAAAGTCACTTCAGTCCAGGTGAAACCCCATCAGAGTTAGCATTATCAGGCTAAATGAACATACAGGAGCCATGCTGTCTGTCCACTCTCCGTGGCCACTTTGCAGTCTTTTCACGCTCTCTATGTCCTCAAGCACTCGTACTAGTTCACCAACTCCAAAAGTGTTCACCTACAGGGAAGACAGACATATTACCTAATTTGATGAGCTTTTAAAAATGTCACTGAAGACGCTGTGATTGAACCACAGCTCTGAACTGTGGAAGAGCCTATTGTAATATTGATCTAGAACTTAGTACCTTGGTGAGGGCCCCAGGATGAAACGTCCAGCGGATGTTGTTGCTGTATTGGACTCTGACATCTCCTCGGTCAGTGATCCTATGAACAGTCCCAATCCGGCAAATGTACTGCAAACAAGCAAACAAACAGGCCGTTTCACCCTGGGTCTCCCTCTACATGGTTGTGACCTTAATGTTCCCTTTAGCAGTTTAGGAGTTGGATGCTCTGCTTATGTTCACTCTGTTGCACACCAGCATCTATCTGAGCCACTTGCAAAGATATTCTGTATGCACAGTACAATAACATTTGTAAAACTGGGGAATACTCAAATACCTCTGCCATTTTGGGGTTCCATCCTCCGTGGCCCTCCTGCATCTGTCGCAGGATGTCCACCTCTAATAGACACTTGACCTTGTCGCCCTGCTGGAAGGAGTGGCCGTCGGCACTCTCCTGACGCTGTAGCTCTGCGTGTTCTCCTGGTTGGACACGTGTCAGAATCAACAAATAAGCTTTGACTTGTGTTGTTTTTTTTAAACTTTTTTAAAACGTCTCTATTTTCTGCGGACATTCTTATTTTGTGATAACAATAACAAAACAAAAAACTCTAAGTACTTCTGGGAAGCTCTTCAAACCAAGAATTTGAAACCTATTCTCACATGTTTTTGATTTATCTATTCCTCCATCACACATATAAGTTTACATACAGCAGATTAGTGATGAAGTGCAAAGAAGAACTCAACTTGTTACAGTGGAGCGAAATAACAGACAAGGCTTAAATCGGTTGAATACACTGCTTGACACCTAATTTTGCATTGTAATCAACTAAACTATGTAAACAATGACATGATAATGAAATCATAAGAGGAATGTGTCTATCTTACCAAGCTTTGGAAGGTGGTCTTTGTAATAGAAGCCTCCCTGGCCATCAGACACGTATTTTAAGTCTACCTTGCCCTTGTGGCCCATTCGGTAGACATTGGTAGTGCCATTAGACCAGGTGACGCTAGCCACGCTGCGCCCAGACTCTGTGTCCCAGCCTCGAATGTCCACTACCTTCCCAACCTTACCCTCCCCTCCTACACGCACACATAAATACAAACAAACACACACAAATATGCAGGAAACAATAAAACATCAGCTCATCAAAGAAAAAATTAGGTTAGATAAGATAGTGGTTTGTTTTATTTGGGAGAGAATGCGTGAACATGTAGTCATCCATTATGAAAATCTGACATGCACGATATGTACACATCTAGTAAGAAGGACAGACAAAAACTGTAACATATGAGACAATGAGTTGACAAACACAGAGGCGAGTTACAGTAGAAACATTTAGCCTGCCTGGACATACTGTAAGCCGTCAAAGTCATTCACTTCCATTTTTTAGAGGTAACACTTTCCTTTTTGATTCAAATGCAAAACATAAAAAGTACAAAATAAGAATTACATTAAAAATATATATTTTCAATATCTGTGCTGTGTTGTTCATGTCAGATTTTATGATGTTAAATTAAAAAAAATAAAAAAACAAAACCCTTAAACCCTCAGTAAATTCATCTGGCGGTAGCAGTAAATAGCCACACCAACTAAACCAGTGACCCGTAAGGCTACATGCTGGGCTGGGGGGTTTCTGAGCATGCCCAGAACATCCTGGATGCACTTACTGCATACACCATTTAAGCCTGATGAGTGACTTAACCAAACCCCAGGGCGCTGAATTCAAAGACACCAAAAGGACATTTTGACTCATTCGCTCTAGCCCAGAAAAGGGAGCGCTGCTATTCTGAGACAACAATGACCCCAAACCAGGAAACATAAAGACATACTAAAACTTGCTCCTTCTCTAAAGGGAACATTTAAGGGTTTTAATTTAGCTCACAAGCTGGAACACTATTTCTACTACTACTTAAACTACAAACATCTACCAGTGCAGGCTGTTTGTATCTGAAAGAGCGTGCATTCTTCAAAACACCAGTAGTGTAGGCACGTGGTTAGCATGTAAAAATGCAGACATTCCTGGAAGCCATGAACAAATCTCCATACTCTACTTTTTCAACAAGTAAAATGGCTAGGGAAAAATTAAAACACGGACTTGGTGAAGACACATTCAGACAAGCACATCTGTGGAACAGACTCAGACGTGTCACTGACAACTTAATTGCACACAGACTCAACATTTTGTAGATTAATGAGATGTGAGGTTAGAATGTTATTTTGGATTGTGGGTGGTGAAACACTTTGAAGAGGCACAGCTACAACAAGGTAGGGGGCCTGCTGAGTTGGCAGAACAGGATTCAACACACCCACGCATCCACACCATTCACCCACACCACTCACCGTCTTGGTTGCCCCAGTCCCAGTCAGGTCCACGAACCACTTTAACCCCCTGAAAGATTCCTTTAAGGATGACCCTCGGGAGGTTCTGCCTCGGTGCCAAGCTCACTCTGCGATAAAAGCAGGGAGACGCAGCTGAACAAACTGCTCTGAGGACCATCTGAGACAATGTCAAGACAATCCAACACTTTGATCAAAAATACATGTTACAACAAGAAATGCCAAATGTGACAATCTGCAAGCACCCAAGCCAAAAATAATGGTTTCTCAATATTTTTGAGCAAATACATTTAATATAAAACTCACAGGTCATGATTTTGGATGCTATGTGGGTTTCAATTAGGTTGCAAAGTAATAATCACTGCATCACTGGAAGCTTATGAAACACAATTTAGTGCATGGAATCAAATCAACAAAATTATGTTGGCACACTTTGAACAACAGAGGGAGAAAAAATCCATAGATAGACAACAGATTACTACTATACAGCTTACAAGCTTTCCTGAACAAATGCGCATGATGTGACTAATCCATTTTGGGCCAAAGAAAAGTCTCGCTGTACTTCAAGCTGAAAATAAATCAGGCTGCTATGATCTCCTGACAAGAGACTGAAAGATAGAAATTTTGTGTAAACAAGCTTTACATTTCTCCCCAGAATCTAAAGCCATCTGAAGTGTCCTACTGGCTATGCATGTACAGCAGGGATTGAAACACTAGATTCTGAAACACATGGTCTTCATTACGTCAATCTACTGCTACTACTACTTTTAGTTAATTATAATTCTAACCATTAATACCATGACTTTCCAGCACACAGGTTGCTCAACAATAACTTTTCTGTGGTAGTTCTCTAAAAAGTGGTCAAGGGATAAATAAGCAGGATAGCCAAGATATTTTCCTAATAGGATTTTAGGACTTTGAACAGATAAACTCAACCTTATATCACACATCCATGATCTACTATCTAGTACGCTGACCTACAGCTTCACGTACATTCACTAAGAATGCATATCCTCAAAACCTGACGTACCTTATTGTAAAGATTTGATCAGATCTTGGTGCAAAGGAGCTGCCTATTCCCATAGTTTTGTGAGGAGATCAAACACCAGCTTCCATTTCAAACAAGCGGTTTTGGATAAAGTCAAAATCATAGAAAATCCAGAGTGATCAAAAGAAAAAGGAGCCCTGAAGCTGTTGTCTTCACTTCACTCCCACGTGTCTCTCTAGCATTAGGGTTTGGCTTAAAATTAACCTTGTTTAACTTCATCCCTCGACACTGGCCAGATTCTTCAGGATCCTGGGTGCTATAACAGGAAGTGTCGTACATTTGTTCTTAGAGCCAACTAACGGTAAATCTCAGTGTGGGACTGGGCTTAGACATGTCTGTGCTGATAACTGTGTGTAGTCTAATCCCTGGACAGCAGTGCTATCAGAAAGCAGGCCACCTCAGGGCAACGAATAAACTTTGTACTGTGTGTGTCTGTGTGTGTGTGTGTTTATATAAACAACATATAAATAAAATACTCTAGATACAAAACAATATGAATGTAAACAATGCTCTGCATTGTTCTGATGTTGAAAATTGCTGGTGAGGAGATTTAAGAGCATTTCAAGGAATTCGGGATGTACGTGCTACAATTGAGATCAAGCCAACTAAAAACAAAGCTGGTTACAGTGATAGACTTCCTGAACTTGTATTAAAGGTCAGGGAGAAAATGTAGAGAGCTGTGCCAATTTCCGGATAGATGAAAGCAGATTTAGCTCTGTCCCAAAGTATTTAATTGCTACCAAGAAAACTGATGAGAGAACTACTAAGACTGTTCCTAAAACCCCAAATTATTTCATGAAAAAAGCAGATGAAAAGTGACAGATGTCCGTATGTCAAAACAAATGAAACATGACTTCAGTGTTTGAAATGTTTTTCTTGGTGTAGCTACTCTGAGCAGCTCTTTCAAGGGATCAAGATTTCTAATCCCTCTCCACCAAATGTCAAATATCCTGCATCCAGACAGGATCAGGACCAAAAGCCTACAGACAACAAGCCATGGGTTGGATTTACATTTCAGGGAAAAAAAATATAAATAAATCTGCAAAAATGATCCGTTTACAGAAAAGACAAATTGCCAATATGGTCTCAGAAGAAAAATTAAAAAAGCACAGTGAATCTATGCATTTACTGTGGTGCTTGAATATTTGCGAAAGCTTCAGAATTTTTAAGCTTTTAATGCACCTTCTGAAACAAAAGAAACCAAATAAACCCATTTACACAAATGTGACAAAGAAAATACACTTTTACCAAGGAATATGACCTTACGTACAGTATTTGTGTGTAACAAATGCACTGTATGTGATTCTCCTGGAGGATCAATTAATTTTTTGTGATGCCATTACTGGTCTGGGAGGTCCTGCACCAACTAAAGAAGAGCATTCTTTACTATCAAAGTCTGATCTTGACAACACAAATCTATAAAAAGTGTGTCATGGCTCACACATAAGGGATTTCTAAAGAGCTTAGAAAGATTTGTTGATCGTCAAGCATCGGAACAGGCTGGAAAAGGGTACAAAAATAAAGAAATACTGTCAGGAAGATCTTGTACAGATGGAGAATGTAGGAGTGGTTAACATGCAAGGTTTCTACCAAGGACCAACCAAGTGTGAAATATTCTGGGAGGTCACACGGATCCCTAAGATGATGTCTATAAAATAATTTTAAAACGCCTTTTTTGCAGTGGCTCTCATCGTGGGTAATGAACTCATCACAAGAACATTCCTGAACAAGAATGGTGTACATGGCAGGGGTACAAGGAGCAAGCCACTAACTTCCAAAAAATAACATTGCTGTCCATCAACATGATGATCATGATTCGACTCAGCTTTGCTGTCTCAGACCAGGGCAGCCTCCATCATTGATGCACATAGTACTAGGAAGTTTGTATGTGCCTTGAAGGGGACTACAGGTTAGAGAATTGAAAAGGTCAGGTAAAGGAATGCAAGATGTGCAAGGAAAGGATTATGCTTTGAGATGAGCTGAACGGCATGTGCATTGTTTGAGTGGTGAAGAGCCGATTACCCGACTGCATACCAACCTTCTCCTCGTAAACATATGGTGCACACATATGCTGCCCCGAGTACTGTCTGCATGCACACGTGCATCTTAATGTAACATATGAGTCTTAACAAAATGCAGGACACTAAGCCATTAAGAACACAACGCAGTAAACATGCATCTATTATACATTAGAATTATTACACTGCAACAATATTTTAATAACAATGAAATCCTGAGGATTCAAAGAATGTAACAGTTTAATACCTCATGAACAGCACATATAACCTGCACCTTAATTTGGTTTGTATCCAATAATTGTTCTCTAATACATGTATTCCAGGAAGTTGCAAACATTAACACGCTGAGAAGGCTAGCCTGCTAATCCAGTTACAGAAGATCTGTTATAATTACTATGGAACACTCATGTACAGCACATCCAGCTCAGATCTATGACTGTGTTTCTGATTGTGTAGCTCTAGTGTCAGCTCACTGCAGCAGATTATAGCGTTTGTGCCAATTTCCCATTGTGTCCTTAGAACACTAATAAAGTCCTGGCCCAGAGTATGTCTATAAACTTCAAAAAGACCTTTTTTAAATGGCTATTAAACCCTAAAACATGTTTGGTCCACATGAAAGGAGTCCAAGCCCAACTCCAAATCTCCTCATATAAATCACTGTTGGCACAACAAGATGTCATGCTAATTATGAAACCAAGCTAATTTTGCTGTTCCGGGCAAATATCAGTGTGTCCCATGACTGCCAGATTATAAATTAGTCTTTTGAAGTGCTGTCAGTGAAATATGGGTCAATGTGGTCTGGAAATAAAGAGGTACTCTGTGTTTGACACCACACACTGTACCATGACCCCCTATTTTATTCAACTGACAGGAAAATAAGTGACTTTCATGTGATGTTCTCCAAGATATACACGTTGTCTCAGTGCTGTATGACAAGCATTACTCCTTTTTTTTCCACTGATTATGCAAGCGCCTCTTAGATAAAAATGATGAAGAGAGAAGACACAGGCTGAATGCTGTGAACAGATCATTTGTTTCATTATGAGCAGCAAACTGAGAATGATACTGATTGCAAGCTCTTTCTTGATTTATTTTCTTTGTTGTGCTGGAAAATCTGCAGACATTCACTTGTTTCTTCATCACACCAGGTAAACACTGATTATATTGTGATAGAAAAAGCATAAATGAAATGTCTTTTTAACAACTAGTAATAGAGACTAGTATCAGACTAGAGAACTGGGGGTACATTGGCATTTTCAACAGCAACATAACAGCAAACAAGTTTTTTCTCTAATTAAAAAGCTCTTGTGTTTTTAAAATCCTGAAGCAGACATTAAAACATGCAGGAGCCTTACAAACAAGTCTGCACAAACAATATCTGCACTTAGGATTTTTGGTTTTTTTCTAAAGCCTGCAATTTCAACAAAGATTGACTGAGTCTGTAAAATCCACTTAGTTTACTGATATGCAACACTTTATTGAAATGTGCAAGAAAATTGTTGGGGAAGTAGTATGAATGATTACTGAGCGGAGCAGAACAAACAATAATGTAGCCAAACAGCTGCAAAAATATGGCAAATCATAAAGAAGTGTATTATAACGAGTTAATAACACTGCTGTCAAATATGGAATCAGTACACCGAAAGTTGTCAATGATAAACATCAATCCAACAGAAACTAGGACTTCAGCTAAATCCATCTTTATTGCCACCTATGGACATCAGTATACCATCCAGTTTCACAGTCCCTGAAGACAGCTACAGTGCAAAGAGGCACTGACATCAACTCATTTAAACTACTCGAGCTCCATTTTCTCAATATCAGAAAGTTTTAAACAGATTTGTCATCTCTGACAAAAAATCCCTCTAAATTGTTTTGAAGTCACTCATTTTAAGTATGTTGGTACTCATAAAAAAAACAACAACTATGTAACTGTAGTTTGATCCACGTTCAAATTGTGCTTCTATTGTGACCTCTATCTACTCAATGCCACTTACTTACACTATAGCATGACTTTAATGACTTACTACTTTACATTGCAGATTTAAATATTAGCACTGATAGAAATCCTTAATCCTAAGAACATAGGCAATCTCTTGAGTTCCAAGGCATCAAAAACCCAACCTCTAAATAACTAATACTTAAACATTTATCAAAACAAAAGACATTTGCTCTAAGCAGTGGCAATAATGTGTTTGGGACTCAAAACAAATCAATACTTCAATAGAAATTGAGGTGGGAAACAAAATGAGATTCCACCTACTTTTATATTGCTAAAAGATTATTGCTCTATTTTGTCTCACTGGCAGAGACCAGGTTTTACTTTAAGCAAAAATCTGCTGCTTCATTTCTACCCTCAGACTCCACATCACAGTCAGATGTGAGATTTTATTAAAGATGCTTCAGAGACTGCAAACAAACACAGCAGACAAATGGCAAAGATACTGAGTTCCAGTTGTGACAATGTTAAGATTTGAAGCTAGGGAGCAAGAAGTCATTTGTAGCACTGCTGCACAGATTAAAGTTTAATACAACATATTAAATCATACATTTGATTCCTAAAATACTATCACTATATAAATCAAACGATATTTTCATATTGATTTCCAAACTGTTTATTTTTTTCTAACCAGAATTGAACCCTATTGCTTGATTTAATCAACTCAAAACTGAACAGTAACAGGCCATGCATGATTCCACTCACCTATTTGCATTCTTTACTAATAATAAAAATAAAAATAAAAATAAGTGGTGTTGGTCCTGTATCAGGCTAAACTATAGAACAAATCTGGGTCATACATATCACCTCGTTAAAATGAGAACAGGCTATACAGCTGACATTCAGACAGCGCCCAAAGCAGTTTGGAGCTTTACTGTCAACTGATGCAGAAGAGTGGATTCTGAAGGGAGAACTCTCTCCACTAAATGTGGATACATGGGACACTTGGAATCAGCTCACTGAACATTTATTCACAGCAACGCCGAGCACGTAGTACTGACAAACACACACATTGTGTCTTTGCAAATTCTAATGAAATCTTTGCTAAGGGCAATAAAACTTTTTTGAAGATGGGGTGTTTATGCCTTTATTTGATAGCTCTTTTTAAGGGAAGATATGACAGTAAACCAGGGAGAAAAAAGGGGGAGTGACATGCAGCAACAATCCCCAGCCAGACTCCAAACCCTGAGTAATGTAGATACGTGGCATGTGCTGCAACCATGCAGCTACCAGTGTGCTTCAATTAAAAATAATTTAGTATTGTTTGCTGATGGTGTACATGAGGACTGTGGTTATTTGGCAGTATATTAATGCTAATAACCATCATTGCACCAATGTTAGGTGCTGATTATGTAATACTAAACATTATTTACACAAATTAAAGCTACAGCTGAAGAAAATCCGCTGGTTTCTTTTCCTGATGTTTTGAAGGCCTATGTTCAACCCAAATTAAAGCTACGATATGTAAACTTTTTTGCAAATATGCTAAAAAACGTAATATGTTAAAGTGTTGCCAAAGCCTCCTGTGACAGACTCACTGAACACTACTGGCAGCCGAGATACTTGCTTCTAAAACGTGCTTGGCTTGCTCTTTTAACCAAGTTGCCATTATTTCTGCTTGATTAGTAAGTTTTGCACCATTCTTATTTATGTAATTCCATAACAATATCAAGGTATGTGGTGGAGTGCAGCAAACATAGCAGAGCACAGCAGAGCAGCAAGAAAAGGTGCTAGGGGGGATCAGAGTAATTAATTTTGAATCTAGGCTTTTGTGCTGAGATGAAACCGCTCTGTTGTAGTGTAAACATGTGAAATATGACACTAAATCTTTACACTGTAGGCTAACAGTGAAGTTGCAGGCAAGTTTTTGCTTTAAGAAAATAAATATTACTGATGATAAAACTGGCATCGGAGCAGATAAATAAGAAGATATACTGACTACCAGCAAGAAAAACGGCAGTGCAGTACTTACGGCTGGGAGTGTGCCATCTCATAGCGCTCGAAAGCATGGCTCAAGTCGTGCTTGTTGTTCATGTAACACTGGGTGCACAGGTCGTAGTCAAAGCACACCTTGCACTTCCATCGCATTCCCATGATGCCATGCTTCTTGCAGCTGTCACAGATGATGTTGGAGTGGCGCACCCCTGGAGAGGAAGAAGAGGTGGCTAAAGATGTGAGTTTGATCCTAAATTTAACACGCTTCCTATTCTATTCCGGAATAACTTACTTCCTTTATAGCAAGTTCTGCGTTACTATGCATCTCCCATAAGTAAGTCACTGAAGCAGACATGTCATATGATATCATGAGATGCTGCACAAGCTGCATAAAAAAAAGCCCATCCATCCTATCATCTCTTCTCCTGCTCTTTATTATTCCAATAATTGAAAAGTCAAGTCAGAATAGTCTTTATTGCAACATGCATATTCAAAATATCCTTTGCAAATGCTGCCACAATACCAAATGTTCAAGGTAAACAAGTTTGAAACAACTGATTCTCCATCTTGGATTTGTAGAAAGTTTTTAACAGATGCAGTTTGGCTTAATTATAAGTTATACTTACCAATTTGAGCGTTATCATAAAGCAGCAGGTCAAAGGCACCCTGGTAGCCAGTGCGGTAGTTGGTTCGTGTACCACTGTCCCACTGCACCACTACCGTCTTATCTGGTGTTGTAGTGCTGCCCTGCCGCCCGATCTCCACCACAGTGCCCACGTGGCCCTCGCCATCATCCTGGTTTCCCCATTTCCAATCCAGGCCGCGCACCACACGCATGCCCACCTCCATGCTGCCTCTGTCGGGGCCTGCCCTGGGGGCTGAGCGCAACTGGCGAGGCCTGGCAACGCTCTTACTTCCACTGCTGCGCCTCTGGGGCTTCAGAGGGGCAGAGCCAGCTCGCGCTGACGATACTGCAGGCAGGGATGGCACCAGGGGTGTTTCCGGGAACAGATCAGGAGTGACTGGGGGTAAGAGAAGATAAGGGTTTAATAGAAACAGAGAAAACACAGCAGTAAAATCACAATAGAATACTGTACAAATTAGGTAAACAAATGGATTACAATGCAGTATAAAGTGCTACTTTTTTATAAACTGTACAAATTTCATGTCCTAGCTTCATGAAAGCTTCAGAAAATATTGGGTCCATTCCACTGCTTTTAACCAAGGAAATCTCACAACCTGTGTGCTGTTAGACTTCGTCTGTCAGTGGCTGCTGAGGGAATCATGAAGCAACATGCCATATGTCTCATTAATTTCACTGCAGTGTTTTTTTTCTTTGCTGGTAGATCATTCACTGGAGGCCTTGCTGTGTGTCATGGCACACTTCTGGAGAGAGCAGCTGGACACGAAGGCTATGCCCTGCTGAGCTAATCAAGCCCTGACATGACACACACACGTGCACACACACACACACACCTTTAGCAGTCTATAGTGTCTACCTGGCGATACGATACCTATCACGTATCATTACGATTTGATCTATTGCAAAACTGTAAGCAAGGCAATATTTTTTTTTTAAACATCTGATTTTAGAAGAAATGTCATAGTACAAAGAGCAAACATCCACATACATAAAATATGGAATATAAACATGCAACCAGAGCAACTAAAAATGGGTTTTAACAAGTAATATAACAAAACATAATAGTATTTTTTCAAATGTATAATAATTCATTACTGGTATCCTACAGTAAACAAAATAGCAAACTGATTTCTACAGGTTTTATTTGGTAGAAGTGTCCTTCTCAGATTTGACCAAGAGGTGTCAAAGGCTGCAAATTATCTTGTAGAAAAATTGTGATATTGAACATTCTTCACTGAGAATATCTAGTGTTAACCTATAACCAACAGTAGACGAATAGAAAAGGTAAAAAAAAAAAAAGTTTATGCAGAATGTAGCATTGTACACATATTATTCTCAATCCAACAATAACATGAAAAGCCAGAATTGGGGTTAAAGTATTGAAGGCAAAGTTAATCCAAATGACAGATGTACAAGAACTCACACATTCCCACCCCTGACTGATGACTCCAGTTTATGAATAAATTCAATTGGGTGCTAAAAACAAGAACAAACACAGGAAACAAGCAGCATTTATTTGGCAGCTTGAGTCAGCAATATGAATAGAAACTTTTGCTGAGGAGCATGAATATCAGCAGACAACCAATCACATTCTTAATGATAAAATCATGTGACACATTACACATATTCTGGTGCAGTGTCCTTCCTTCAACACTAAGGTTATTAAATAGATTTAAAACTAAATAAAAGTAAAAAACTGCAGGACAGTCAATATACACTACCAACAATACAGTAAATCTTTTAAATAACAGCACACAGAATGCTTTTTTTGATCGTCTGTCTGTGTTTAAGCTACTTTTCTAAAACTGGATTAAAGAAAGAGGAAGGTTTACATACTATATCTGACATAAGCCACATGGGGAAGCTCTTAAACTAGGCTAATACATAGTCTCCAGAAAGTGGAGCGCACATCTCAACTGTTGTCACCTTTCACTTTATGATAACGCTCACTAGAGAGAGGCTCACACTCACAGGTCCTGCATTGGCTTTTTTTTATTTTTTATATATATATATATATATATATATATATATATATATATATATATATATATATATATATATATATATATATGTATATATGTGTGTGTGTGTGTGTGTGTGTGTGTGTGTGTGTGTGTGTGTGTGTGTCAGAACTACCCCACAGACTTTATGTTGTAGAGTAGAAAAGGAAATTTTACTTTTTGAAAATGCTGATTTAAGATTGTAATAGGATTAACCTCTTTACAAAAACATGTTACCAAAAAAGAACAATACAAAACAAAAAACATGCCAGGAATTTGCAGAAAAGTTCAGTATTCATCAGTATTTTGCATGTTTAAATCTGTTAATGCACAAAAAGGCAACTGATTCAGATAGATACACCAGTATGAGCATCTACTGTATATCGTTTGCCTGCCTGTACTGCATAACAAAATAAATAATTAAAAAGTCACAACAGTCCCACATGTGACCACATTCTTTAGCAGGTGGTGTTGGTAATCCATCATTTCCCTGTTTAAGGCGAGCACTGATCTAAATTCGAGGGACAGTTAAGGGACATAAGCAATGCTGGTGTACACAGAAAATGTTCACCATTTAAACTATTTGAAAGTCTATCTACATTCATATAAAATACCCTTAATCTTGCCGAATACCCTCATTTTAGCTAGTAATTTGAACCTAATATGGTTTTTAGTATATAGTTTGTCAGTTAAGCCACAGGGATTACTTCAAAAAAACTCTTTCAATAATAGGTCGGACAGATAAATGTCTGCAATGTAGTTGAGATTATGCTTTCATGCTTATCAAGATTACAATGTCATTTAGGTATAAAAGCATCTGCTTAAGCATAAAACATAAGGGATACAGCAGCTCAAAGGAAAAAAAGCAGGGTGCTTATACTCCATTATTCTGTCCAAAATGACAGCTTAGTCACTTTTTGTGCACTGGAATAATATCCCAGCTAGTCATCATCAACATTTTAGCGTGCAAACAGTTGAGATATGTCACGGGTGGCGGAAGGCTTTCACACAGATCCAAGTGTTCTGGGTGTGAAGGGATGCAGGAAATGCCAAGTTAATCTGGATCTACCAATAACTGATATACAGTCATAATGAAACTTTCATTTACATCAAATCACTGAAATCCCAGGCAGGGAATATTTTGATAAATATACAGAATATAGAATATGTTTATCAAAATTTGCATTAAAGCAGGCGTACAAACTAGTTTCTACAGACCAACTAAACTTAACTACCACCTACTTTTAAAACTCTTTTATTCACACATACAGTACTGCCTCCTGCTCCACCCACTATGCTGCCCCCACATTGCATGTTCCAGGGAAAGTCAGCCCCAGCAAACTGATATCTTATCATTATTAAATAAACCAGGACTGGTACAGACAAGTAGACGAAACATGAGGAATTTAAAGGATGAACCAACTTACACAACAGCCTTCAATCCCAATCTACAGGGAAACCTGTTTCTTATATTTAAGAAGCATATTTACAATTGCATACTAAATATGAATACTGCAGAAAGAGGAGTGAAAACACAGTTCAAGCTTGACTTGGCTTTGGTAAAAAAAAAATAAAAATAAAAATCCTAGTGTGCATCATTTTTTTGTGAGGCAGATGGCCAGTAAATCCTATTCACACAGAACGTGTGAAGAAATTAAGAAGTGAATACCAAAACTGCATCTTAAACAGCATGATGTATTTCACATCGAAGCTGTTACAGCTTGTTGAATTTTTGGAACCATTAAAGCAGCAACTCAGTACATTTTAAGTAAAGTTTTGCCATTTGAAAATGTTAATGTGTTTACTTTCATTCATACACATCTTGTGTGTAATGTTACATGACTTGATGATAAAATTTGTTCTGAATGTTTTCTAGTTACCTTAGCTTCTATTTAGCATTAGATGTTGAACTAAACATCATAGATAAGATGCTGCAGATAACAAAGATGACAACAAGTACAGTTTTTTTTTTTTTCTACCTGAGCTGCATTTTTATGCAGCTCTCACCATGAATAAAGTTATCATCAAACATACATTTTAAAACACATATACAAATGTTCATTAGACGTTAAAAATGTTATTCAAAACTTTTGCCACAGGCTTTGAAAACTAAACAAAATTAAATATCTGTCTGTCCAAAATATGTTCATGTATCATTAAGTACTCTTTTTCCGTTTAGTCTTCAAGTGTCTCACAGTAGCAAAAGACAACTAAGAAAAGAACAACAAGAAACCTACTGCCAGTTTATACAGAGGTAAACTTTATCAAATTTACCATGCAGAGTTCAAACTGTGATAGACATTATTATTTCCAGGTGTAGACGTATCATCCTCTCTGGATTTGCATTCCAATGTACATTCCCTTACCTATTTTCTGTGTGTGTGTGTGTGTGTGTGTGTGTGTGTGTGTGTGTGTGTGTGTGTGTGTGTGTGTGTACGCACACGAGGGGGGGTTAGAAGGCATGAAGACAGGGCCACCTGGGGTGCAGAAATGTCTCTGTTAATCTGCGACCAAGGGCTAAAACAGGCAGGATTACAGCGCTCTTCCTACAATAACAGATGGGCTGGCTTCCGTCAGACACACAGCTGAGGGCCAATCTGAGAAAGCAACGTCAGCCTCCTTCACACGAACAACCACACGTATGGTCACAACAGCAAATACACACAAACAAAGGCACACACTGCCATAAAAATAGGTAAATTGTTCTACTGAGCTACACATGACATTTTAAAAATCTCTAAAATAACTCAACACTGAGGCTGGGTATTGATACTTTTATGTCCCCAAGTAAATTGCTTTTTTTTTATTATTATTATTAGTAGTAGTAGTAGTAAAAAAAAAAAGCCCTCATCATTCTGTACCTAATTTGGATAAGAAGACACTTAGTGTCAGTGAGCCATTAGTATCAAGCATTAGATAAAGACTGACAACTTTTTGTTCGCACCAAAAATTACATTTTGTTCCTTTTGTAATATTTTTGTTGGGGCAGCAGTGGGGCAGGAGGTACATCAGTCATTGGGTAATGTGAAGGTTTCCCGTTGGAAATTTGTTTTTTGATAATATGTTAGCAGACAACTTCAAGCTGTGGTAAATAGGTCTATTTTTAAATCAGCTTGTTAAAATTCACTGAAGGAGAGGAAACAAGAAAACTAAAATCACAACATGAAGATACCATTTCTTATAAGTTTTTACCTATTGGTATTCATAAAAACAACATTAAGGAACCTGCACAGTGAAGGTATATTGGTACTGTTATCAAAAATAGCTTTTCTCAACGCAAAGTAAATTAATTGTAAATGAAAATAAAAGTAGCAATGTCTAAAATGCGACCAAGCAGCACAGTGTAGCATCTGGGCCCGTGATACGTCAATTAACTATCAACTCTATTATTTGCAGCTAAAGTTACCTCACTTAAGTCAGATCCAGTTCTGTTATGCACTGTGATAAAAATCACTGAGGAGCTACAAATTGGAAAAAAAAGCCTTATGAGTACTATTATTATTGGCAGAGCCAGTGCCATCAGATATGTGCTAGTGCGTGAAGCAGCAAAGACCTACTTGGGCTTTATATCCTGTGACACATGGTGTGACTGGCTTATTTCCTCACTCTTTAATGAGAACAGAGCCAGGGACATAGAGAAAAATCAATAAGTAGCCTAAGTAAATAACACATTTACCAAGACTCTTTTTAGAGTGATCATATATAATTTCCACAATCAACTACTGCAAGAAATATACAGTGCACTACATCCTTACGAAGCTTGTTGGTTGCAACTGTATATTTAAAAAGCAGCAGAATTGTTCCGATCAGCAACTTTTATCCCTGGAGTGTTTTACAAAAACTCGACAGCAGCAAACCATGTTACCTAAGAACACCGACTGTACTGTACACTGTGCTGAGATTATCATATCAAATTTTCATGAATTATCATACTCACTCCCTATGATCTTCAACCCACTTTTGAACATGTTGACAGTTGTGAGATTCCAGTTTGTAATGACACCACGAGCCTTTTGCTGCTTTTATCCCAGGTCAACCAGCAGGACCATCTGAAATCCTCAACACAATGAAGCAGTCATCCTACAAACAGGGGAGTGAACAGTTTGGGGTGAACTTTGCTCTTTGTTTTGGAACATGCAGTGTTTTTTCCTCTTCTGCTCAAATGATTTTTCTTGGGGGTTTTTTTGTGTGTGATTGGTGCTGCTCAAGGACTTAACAAGGGTGTTGCCATTAAAACAAAAAAGAAACAAGCATACTGTTAGCAGTACCGTTCCTAAAAGACTATGGTGTTACATGTAAATAATTTTCTTGGCATGTTAGGGGAAACTCTGCAGTACTCTCAGAAATACAATCATCCCACAGGTCCCCCAGACTGAAAGAGAGACAGGAGAGAGAAAGAAATTATGAATGAATGAAGCCATCATGTCTTCAGTCAGTAGTCATTTTGGGCTTGTTTGGTCATGTATCTTGTTGTTGTTTTTTTGTAAATCTCTTTTTGGTCTTTTTTCATACATTTGTAAAACTTTTAATACTTGCTTCACATTAGACTCAGGGCTCCCATAATCTCTTGGGCCCATGGGCTTGTTCTGTAATCTATGACCATAGCCATTTTGGATATGATATATTTACATACCAAGTAGCAAATGTTGTACTAGTTTATTCTAATAACCTTAAATACGAATATAAACACACAGTGATTAGGCCATCTGCAATCAAGAATCCGCACACTGAAACCAGAAGCTGCTTACACTTTGGTATCTCGACAGGTCAGGACAAACATTTTGCCTGTTTGTGAAACAGCCTGCTGATGATCAAACAGTGACAACGGCAGCCAAGCCAGCCAGGTGTGTGCCTGCCTGCTTAGCATGTCTGCTAGCTTTACGACAGATTGTAATGACATGTGGCACACTTGTAGTAACACTGCCATGGACACACACCAGCTGCATATGTGTTGTTTTTGCACATGATCATTTTCCTTTCTGGGGAGTAAAGCAAATTTTTCCACTCTGACAATCTGATAATAAAAAGTAAACATGATTTATTTAAAGACAGGGCGACACTGAATATTTTATTTGTGACATGCCACTCTTATTAAGATTCAGACAAGTATGAAGAATTTATTCTGCTCAATTGTAAAATATAATTATACGGTCTTCAAAGAAAGACATGCCTATATTACCCAAATAGCCTGAGCTGCATCACTTGATAAATAATGCTGGTTTACCTGTTGGTCTACTTATTTGCTGTTGGAATGACAAAGACCGACAACAATAGAGAAAGAGAGGAAGCAGCTCCTACCTCTTGCTACATAAACACATTAGATGATGAAAGGGGAGAAAGAAAAGGCTACCAGTGTTACCTCCAGCTTCCAGCAAGACACAAAAACACCTCCCCAGGGCTAGAGCCCTGTTCTGATGTGCTCCCTGAATGAACCGGACAAGCAGGAGGAGGGGATACAGGGGGGCGGAGGAGGAGAGGAGGCAGACAGGCCAGTATTCCAGAAAAGTGATGTACAGTTGCAAGTAGCCTTACAGAAATTGTGTCCCACTGTACAGAAAAATCGCCCAGCGATAGAAGATCACAGCTGGAGGAAGAGGAGAAAGCCCTGCTGCCGGAGGATGCAGCCAGCATTTAGTCCTTTGTGCATTGTGTCAGCAAGGATTACCGCCGTGGAGGAGGAGGAGGAGGAGGAGGAGAGGGAGGAGGACGGACAGTGAGAGCGGCTGCACGATGAGCGCTGCATTCAGGTCGACGTTCTCCTGCTCTCGCATGAAAACAGGCCAATGGGCTTTGCTCTGCATGGGACTCCTCTGATGCTATATTCCCACACCAGGGTTACATGAGCTTCGGTAACGTGCGTGTGAAGCCGAAAGAGTGTTTACTGATCAATATGTACAAACACATACGCATGAAGCTTTGCATAAGGATGCACAGCCCTGTCTTTCATAGCCTGCGGGGACACCATTCACACTTCTGGCAATAAACCGACAAGCAGAGGACAGAGGGGAGAGGGGAGGGGCACATGCTTCAGAGGGGGAGGGTCTGGATTTTTTTTCTGGGGGTTGGAGAGGGTGCTCAGGGAAAAGAAAAGGGGTGGGGTTGAAGGAGATTTTGATGAATGGTCACCTGCCATGATGTTCATTTTTAGTCGCAAACTGTTTTGTGCAACGGCTGCTGGTGAGCTGGCAACACCAGCCTCGAGTCTCCTCCAGGCTCATGCAGGGAAGCGGGAAGAGGAGGTTGGTGTGTGCAATGTGTTTAGCCCTAAACAGTACTCTTTAATGTGGCTACGGTTTTGCAGACATGAACAATATGGTTCTAAAATTAAAGCCAAAAAAAAAAGCATAAATATACGGCTACTGCCCCTAGACAATGAATGAATGAGGGCTAAGTAAGTTGTTGAGACACATGGTAAAGGGGAAGTTTATCCACCACTCTAACATCTTGTAAACAAAGCTGCTGCTGTCCCTGTCACATAAAGGAAACATTCATTCACACAGCTCATCTTCCAGTAGACACTGACACACAGAACGAAGAACATGTCAGTCACCACATGGGGAGGACAGATGAAATATGGCCTTGTTGAAGGCCAGGAAAGACACAAAGCTTAGATGCTGGGGAAAAACTGTGTCTGATCAACGTACTCCTTTAGCAAGTAACCTAGTGTCATTTGGAACATTGAACATTATATGATACTTATTCCATTATTGCAAAAATCTATCCCTACCATCTGTGAATTATATATATATATATATATATATATATATATATATATATATATATATATATATATATATATATATACATACACACACACACACACACACACACCAGCATTATGTAGTTACACTTCAACTCAATTATTATATAACAGTCATCTTTCAAACAAAGGGCAGCACAGAGGTAGAGTGACCCGCACTGCCATCTCGGACGGTTTTCGGCTCATTTGCCACTATCAGCTGCAGCCTCTCTGTGTGGAGTTTGAATGTTTGCCTGTAGGTGTGAATTTGAGTTTCAAGAGTTGTCTGTCTGTGTATGTCTCCCTGTGTTAATCCGGAGATAGGCAGGTGACCAAACCATGGTGTACCCCGCCTCTCACCCAATGACAGCTTGTATGGCTCCAATGCCCCCCCCCCCAATGAACAGAACAAGCAGTTAATGATAATGGATGGATGGCTCTTTCCAACAAAACACAAACTTCAAAGAAACAGACCTGCTATTGCTACTTTAAGTATTCTTATTCTTATTGGATTGTATCCTCTGCTGCAAGCACCAAATGTTTTCACAGATATTAATGGCATTTATTCAGTTTACGTGGGCAGTTTATTGGGTACACCTAGCTAGAATCCGTGGAGTCTAAAAAAAATAATAAAGTTCAGTTGTGCCTTAGAGAGAAGTTGATTCAATTGTTCATATGTCATAGTTTGTGTGGCTGCTGAACTGTTATTTTTGCAGTTTCTAGCTTGGGTGCTTTAAGCAAGGTGGACGAAATATCAGAAACCCCTGTTATGTGATGCAATACAACAATGATGAAACAGAATTAGACACCACACTGTCCAAAATGATTTTGCGGTTAAATTGACACTTCTCTAAAACACAACAACTGAGCATCCTCACAGATACAGTGGGGGATTCTTGCAGTAATGCAGAACTAGAAAGACCTAGTTTTTGTCAGATGTGTACCTGGCAACTGAGTGTACATCATCCCCCTGTACTTAACTGAAGTAATATATACTGCATCTCAAAGTGTAATGTATCTGACTATAACAGACCCTTATTTCCAGCTTGAAGGATCCTGGTAAGGAAATAAAAATAAATTAAAAACAAACACATTTTAAGGACATTTAAAGCTCTGCACTTTGTGTCAACTGTATATGTAATCTGGTGTTGTCTTTTTGATATACACTATATATTTTATACTTTTTAGGAATTCTTACGGATAAAGGTTTATAAACAAAAATAAGAGCAGAATATTTGTTATGGCAGATTTTGATACTACAAAAATCAATGTGCTTCATCACATGGTTATTAAAATACTGTTTCACCATACAGTAATCCTGTTAACTCATAATTGTGTCTGCAGTGGCCTACTACAACAAAATATGTTATTAGAAAAGATGTTTATAGTATCTTTATGATCTCATTTATTTTGTCATGTTGCCCAGCAGTAGGCAAGGAACAGTGCAGCAGCTCACTGGTCAACAGTCTGGGTCTAAGATTGGCTGCATTGGTAGGTGTGCATTCTAATTTTATGTGAGCCTGCCAGCTAGGAATGCCTCTGCTTTTCAATTTTAGTGTGATAGTTTTATCAACAAACAAACTGCATGTATTAAAACTGACAGGCTTTTCTCGCTGTCAGTTTTAATACATGCAACACAAGGTCACACACATAATGCACAAGATGAACATTTCAATTTGCAAATATTGTGTTTTATATAAATGCATCAAGATTAGAAAATGTGAAAACATATGTCCTGTGTAGAAAGAGATCGGAGAAATTATTTATAAGGTACTTGCCTTCCAGTCCTAAACGAATAAAATAAAGATGTTTGGTGACATGCCAAGAATTTACGGCAAAATATTTAGATGCAAAACAGCGCAGACAAAAACAGGAGCCATTAAACAATCGCCACTCATTTTTACATGCTGCCTTCAAATTACCCACAGAGCTATTAACACCACCTTAAGTCATTTCCAAAAAATTACAAGTCTTACCCTGAGAATTTTCACACATTTTCCCAATTTCTTATCAACCACGAGCCGATCACCTCTGTTTCCCTGAATCCCAAGTAATTTCTAGGATGTAATCCAACAACCATTTCAAGCTTGACTGATCTGCTATATTTAGAAATGTGGATCCAAGAAGTAACAACAAGCAAAGGAATCGAGAACTGAAACTTCTCCTTACTCAAGTACGTGTGGCTGAGAGTTCAACTTGGACTTTGTCTCTGTTTCATCACTACCAGCTGGCCAGAGAGATGGCCAGGTGTGAAGCCTTAGATTCACTTCAGTCCATTTCAGTAAGACATACAACAGTGGCCTCAGAAAACAACAGTGGGCCAACTCCTTCTGTAATAGTGATCCTATCAGGGATCAAATGGGTTTAAGTGTGCTGCTTCTTTCACGACTGTTAACCCTTTTACACTATGTAATATAGAGACTGACAACTTGGCCAGTGTTGACAGGTACAATTTAACACCTACGAGCCCACCCCCCACCCAGACAGCTAGCCTAAGTTAGCTTACAGGGCTGTCAAATAAAAGCCTAGTTGCTTTCTACCCTGTCATTTGATGACATAGTAAGACCAAACGTAATTCAACATGTAGACATTTTCTGTAGTCACCGTGAAGGGCACCGATAACTTATTATATAAATCTGACATATCAATGGCGAGTCGTTAGAAGAAATCCATCGTTTTAATCGACAAATACATAAGTACCCAAAGGATTTCCTGTAATATTTTAAATGCCAGTTTCTAAAATGATGACGTTATCAACCTTCCCACCGTGCCTATGAATTGCCACGATTTTCATTTTTTGGGGTAAAGTAACGTTATTTTCCAACGGGAAATTACCTAATACGTCTTGATAGAAAGGAGTGGGGCGCTGATGGGCAGATCACATTCAAGCGTATCTGGTCAGCGACATGTTGTGACCTATAGCTAATGATAATTGGGACGCTTGAGTAAAATTGGCGAAACAGTGAACTGAGTTCTGTGTGGCGTTATAATTAAACAAGATGACTGTGCGTGGCGTTGACGCTAGCTAGCTAACTCATGTTTGGCCATTCTTTATGCTTATTAAAAAACACTTATGGCATGGTGTAGCAACTTACCGGATCGTTCTCAAGGATGTTTACTTGTTGCTAAAAAAATAGCTCCACGAAGGTGTCCTCCACTAACACTGACATGACTTGTTTTAGGGCATGCAAGTATTTACTACACTGAAAGGTTTTGCAGCTCACAGCCATGACAACACGCCCATGCCTTGCGTCACTACGAATGACGCCTTCAGGTGCGCCTCGTAATAAACAAGAGTCAAGTCAGTTTATCTAAGTGTGTTATGTTTAAAATCAAATTCAAGCGGGTGTGATTTGCACGATTTTAGCACAAAATTGAATAAACATCGTTTAAGGAGAAAACTGAAGTAATATTTAGCTGCATATGCATAATTAGTACAATACAAACAGAGAGCTACAAACACAGGGACTTCAGTAACGTGCGTGTGAAGCTACAAACACAGTCGTCCACGGACCACAGGGTTAGTTAGGGTTCGATCCCCAGTGCTGGCTATATGTCGAAGTTTCTCTTGGGAAGACACTGAACCCCCAACAGCCCATTTCCAATCCCTAGCTGTGCAGTACCGGTCCAAGCCCAGTAGAAATTGGGGACGGTTGCGTCAGGAAAGGCATCCGGCTTAAAAAAAAACTGCCAAATCAACATGTGGCGACCCTGACCTCACGGGATAAGCCGAAAGGAAAAAAAAAAAAAAAACAGAAAAACTTAATACTAAAGTTATCGTGTAAAAACATGGTTAAAAGTACTCCAGATTCCTTTGTGATGGATTACATGCTGTGAAATTTGCTTTACATGTGAAGTACAAGTACTACTAAAAGAAGAGTACTTTTTTTGATAAATGATAATAATAAATAATAATAAATGCTATCATTATAGGTTAACCATCTATCAGCATATCAAGTGGTTAAAATCAGCTGCAACTTAACCAACAGTGATCTTTGAGTCTCAATTTTAAATAATTACCTTGCATGTTTTGTCATAATTACTATAATCAGTATTGTTTAAAATACATTGTTTCCTCAGTGGAGTACAGTTATTTTTGTACTTTAAGTAGATGATCTTCTTTGTGGTTTCTCCTGAGTAATTAAACTGTACTTTTAGGCTGATACTAGCACTTTTACTTGAATACTGAGTTTGTGTACTTCTAACATCTCTGGACATTGTATCACATTTTGCTGTGAATGGGACTGTGGCCGTGTTTGTCCTCTCTTACATTATTAAGACATCTCGTTGTGGATTATCAGTGTACTTATTGACGTTTTCATGTGTAAACATCACTAATGTTTCACATGTGGAGCTAATTTTAGCCAGTTTATGTGCAGCCATAAACTGTGGCTAATTCATAATAATACATCATCATTTAATTAGATTTTATATTCATGATGAGCATCTGCAAACTTTCTTAATTTTGCTTTTTTTGTCCGCACTCTGAGAAGACACAAGGACCTTCCCAGTTATAGCTCAATGCAACATTTGACTCATTACAAACTGTTGCATTAATGGTACTAAAAAATTATCACTTTTTATAACAACTGTCATGTATATCACCACCAAAACAACAGACTGCTTAATGCATTGGAATGCATAAAAAGATGACATGTAAAAAATATAAACTCAACAAAAAAAGTAGCAATTCCCAACATCTTTCCTTTGTTGGACCCATAATGACTATTTAATCAATTCATGCCACAGGCCTGATGTGTGTCCTCTTTCTCATACTCCTCATGCAAAATGAATGAATGAAGTGTTTTCATTTTGTCTGAGAGTCGCAGGGTGAAGCGCTGACTGTAAACCATAATAACAAATTTATCAAAATAAGTTTAAGTTTCTGAGTCAATCACTCCACATGTCTTGCCATAGGTGGAAAACAGACAACCCACAGAGATGTAGGAGGATCCTAAAAGGTAGTTAAGAAATTAATCATTCCCAATTAGAGGATTTGAGTCTAAATGCACTCATTGTTAAAATGCTGTCTTCCCAAAAACCTGCACATGAATATAAACTAAATAAGACACCCAAAATAGAGCACTTCAATGTTAAATCTAAATCATATTAAAATATGTGCTGTAAGTACAAATACATGCTCTAAAATTTGAGTATGATTTGGCCTCAGTGATTTTTGGTGGTAAACTGCTGTTCTTGTTGTTCTGTCTCTCTTCTGTGTGTACATATGTGTGGATGGTGTTACTGTGTCTCATGTGCTTGTGTAGTCTAATTTCCATGTCATGTTGCTCCACTCCTGCCTGTTGGTGGCACCTAGAAGATACTTGACATCCTCCCTGACCGTATTCTTCACATGAATCCATAATGTCTATAATGTAAATCTACTTTGTGGCTCCTCTCTGACAAGGGGGTCCATCCTGAATTGCTCTTTCTGAAGTTAGTTTCATCTTTTTTTACATTAAGATTTTTTTTTTTTTTTACCTTGTCCAAATTTAGGATTTAAAGCTTCATGACCCAAACTTGTGATATTTGATAGTGGACTATAAAAATACAACCCTTATTCAGAAAAAGTTGGGACGATGTGTAAAATGTAAATAAAATAAGAATTCAATGATTTGCATGTGTCATCAACCCATATTTTATTCACAATAGAACATAAACAAGATATCAGATGTTGAAACAATTCATTTAATCTGATTAAAGTATAAAGTTTCTAAACAACACAACAAAATATGATCATATGGACATTGTACAGCCGCTGTGGCATCTAGCCTTATCAAATTTGTTGTACTTATACAGAGTTTGACAATTACAGACTAGTTGAGCCTGTTGTGATACTGCTTATTGAACACATGTCAAATACCACCCCCTACTGACAAACTAACCACCACACATATTGTAACTCCAATCTGAAATATGCTTTTCTTTTATGCTCATTATTGTCCTTTGTTTTCTGGTCAGAACAATTGTGAAATGTTTGGCACCACAAAGAAAGTTTTTTTTTTTAAGCTCACTTCTAAACTTGATAATCTGACTATATATATATTCAAAGATCGAACATTGTTCTGCATAAAAGAAGGTTGATGATGTGCTCTTAAGAATTTTTTTTCCTATCCTAATAAATGAATTTGCAAAATGTAATGAAGAAATAAATATTTCTGGATGCTATAAAGTGTGATTTGTAATGTCAAATACAGCAGCACATATCAATTACACAGGGATAAACTGTGAAGCTTTTCCTGAAGCACAATGTCACAAGTTTTTAAGCTGTTGTGCCTCTTTTTGCCAACACACAGGGAATGTGTTGTGACTGAGCATGTACATGTCATTTAATACGAAACTGTGTAAATCAGAAATGAAACTAGAAAATATTACATTTGTCATGAAAACATTACTTCACTGTAAAATTGATGTTTTGAAGTATCAATATATTTTCTTTAGGCTTAAAGAAAAGTGGACTTCATATGATGCAAATTGAAGACAAGGCACATCAGCATCAGTGAGTTTTATTAAAATTCAATGAGATACTATTTGTCTCTCCAAAGACAAAAATCACATTAACAAATAAACAGTATGTACAATACAGTGTACAACTGTGAAAGTAGATTTATTGATGTTTTATGGATTAGTGTTTCACTGTGTTTGTACAACTACACATATGGCAACTGTAGGTTTATTGTCTGTCCCTATGATAAAAATGTTGCCAACCTGTACAAATTGACACCAGCACTTCTCTCTTTTACCGACACATTACAGTGGGTTTAATACTGAAACAAATACATTCCATTATGCCTTCATTGACACAGAGGACCAAAACTAAATCTCTGTTCAACATAATCATGTAACAATAAATTAAAGCCTGACATGCCTTAGATCACTTGTTACAAAAGAAAAAGTAAATAAACTAGTAATAAAATAACAAAATTTGAAATTTCAAAGCTAATAAATCACAGTATTGGCAAGCTGCCAGGAGGTGCCAGAATGATACCAAAGACATAAAATAGTCCCATAAGGAGGTTGAGCTTAGCTGTCTTCTGGGGGATCTTGGCATAGCATCGGCTGCGGAACTGCTTCTCCAAGGGGAAGGCCATTGGCAAAGTGAGCAGAGGCAGCGCCATGCTGATGGTGTAACGGGTGGCGAGGATGCAGAAGAGCACATAGGGAATGAAGAGCAGGAGGTTGTAGAGAACATAAGAAAGTGTAGGACCTATGAGAA
This sequence comes from Channa argus, assembly GCF_033026475.1. Taxonomy (NCBI): domain Eukaryota; kingdom Metazoa; phylum Chordata; class Actinopteri; order Anabantiformes; family Channidae; genus Channa; species Channa argus. Next base: position 20,109,273 of record NC_090209.1, read on the forward strand.
TTGCCAGGGTTACGATGCCTGCCTGCTTGTCAGAGTCCATGTCTCTGGTGTTGTTGCTGTGGAGGATGGCTTCTGTGTTAAGGGCCAGTGGGATGGCATACACCAGTGGCAGCACCGACAAGTAGCCAACCTGCACTGCGTGAGCGAACATCACTGCCAGGGGGCCAAAGGTGATGAGGATTACCACATCTCCCAGGGCCACATACTTCAGACCAATCCCTGAAGAGAAGAGTAAAAAGATGCCACATTTATCCTTTTGATCAGGGCTTGCCAGCTAATTGCTGATCAAATCCCTAAAGCACAAAAGTATCTGCAAAGTCAAATTGAGAGCGTGCTACTGATTAAATAAGCATTTATGCAATTTACTTTGACAAACTCATCAAGACACTAAACAAAGATTGGTCAATTTCAATAGTGCAGAGATGTTCTGACTTTTACTTCCCTATATGCACAGAGATTAGAAAATATGTCATCCCTTCATTAGACCTTTACATCCAGAGGGTTTCAAATTTCATGCCCTTAAGTTACAACACAGGGTTTTGTTGTATAATTGTTATCTCAGGGTCCAGGGTGAGGGAGCACTGATGACATCCTCCTTCTTGATTTCTCAGATTTGTTAAAGCTCCGCCTCAAAAGAATGAGTAACGGTGACAAGTAAACTGACCTCTGTACTGTGTTTTTTGTGTGACAGCGAACCACTTCTCAAAATTTACAGCAGTAAATTTTATGTAACAACACACTGACAAAATATTAGCTTAGGTTGCAAAGTGAAGCTGCAATAGTAAAAAAAGCATCCATTATTAAAATAGGGTGCAAGATTGTTGCCAATTGAAATTCTGAGGAACCATGTACAATAAACAATTCTCTGGCCATCAGACATTGATGTGAAGTAACATTTAAGACACGAACAGGGTCTGTAAAATGTCAGATAGCGTTGCTGAAATATGTTCAGTGCTTTAAGCACCAAAAATTAAAATGTTCTAAGCCTTTTTGCAGGAAAGACTTTAAGAGTTGATAATCTTAAACCCTGAAACATTAAACTACAATAAATTGCATAGCTAGAAACCATAAGTGCTTCTCTCTCTCTCTAACTTTCCGCAGGTGTCCACAGGGAAGACAGGAAGTACAGCAAAGTGGCCCACAAGTTTGCTAAGGGAGGGAACTGTTAAGTTCTTCTTGGTAAATCTGTCTTGACATTATGTTAAGTGAGATGATTTCTGTTGTGAATTTGCGCTTTAAAAAATATCAGTAAACTGAATCGAATATGTTATACTTAAAATGTTTAGGTCCTTAGTAATAAGGACAATATAATTATTTGAATAGAATGTGCTGTGTATTTTCACAGCACTATATGCAAACCCTAAAGTCCAGCCACTGACAAGCAAAGCTTTCCAGTGCAACTTCAACAGTGCGGCAGCAATTCAAGAAATCCAAGTTTATATTTAACTCACCTCCAGTGTATAAAAAAGAGCTGGAAAGTCCCCCGAAGTAAATAAGGGCCAGATGCTCCAGTCTAAGAGTAGACAGGAAGTAGAGCAAGGTGGCACACAAGCATCCCAAAGAATATAACAATGCTCCAAACATAACAACATCCTGTGGAGCCAATATTTCATCAACAAGAGTCCTGTCATCACTCTTCTTGTGGTCAATGCCTTTGGAGAAGTCATAGTAGGTGTTTACAAGGTTGCCTGCCCCATGGACTACAAGTACAGCCACTGCACACACCATCAGGATGACCAAATCCACAGAGCCCCCTAGTTTGTATGCCAAAGCGCTACCAAGGGCCACTGGTGTGAGTGAGGTACTGAAGCTCCATGGTCTCAGAGCTAGCACATAGGCTGCACACTTATGCCTCACATCCGAAGCAACGCGGGCCATTCTTGACATGTGGTTAGTATCTGGAGGGTGACTGACCAAATTATTTATACCAGTCTGCCACTGTTGGCCATTGTGTCCATTTGATCCAGCCAGTACAAATGTTTCTGCCTTGCTTGGTTTCTGCGCTTTAGCCATCCTGCTGCAAGCTATCTACAGACACAGCAATGCTTCCGAATGTCACTCTGGTGTTCCTGTAGCAATGAAAAAATAAGAAAGAATATATATATATAGATATAGATATATAGATAGATAGATATCAGCAATATTATGACATTATACATAGGATGTAACATTTATCTAAGCAGCAGCAAACTGACATTGTAAGTACAAATTAAAATGTGCCTACAGCATTTTATATGTGAAGGTATCCAGTATCATAGGATCCCACCAACAGTTTGGGTCAGATTGATTTGTGGGTATGCGTGTGAATTGGCAGAACCCTGAGAGCTACTCAGAGAAACTGTTTTCTCTGTGTTACTGTTCCGTCTTTCTTTATCACTCTTGATATGTGGCATTTTTCCATAACCTTTACCTAATGATGTACTTTGGTACTTCGGCCTTTGGTCCCATATCGATTACTATGTTATAATAGTACTATTACTATGAATGTTGGGCAGTTTTAGTGAGGTTTACAAATAATAATAATTTACAAATAATAACAAAAATTTACATATTCTGTGCTGTGGGATGTATTTTAAGAAAGTAGAGCCGGCAACAAACAGGGAATAACTGGTGAAACGTAACAACTGTCTGAATAAAACACTGTGAAATAATATTGGACGCATAATTACCCCGCCTGTATAAAACAATACCCTTTAGTGGGTCCTGATATAATGTTTAACAAAAACCTAGATGCGCCCCTGGTGCTGTGTGTGGCAGTCGTGTAGGACAACAGTGGCTAATTGTTTAGCTTTCCAAAACACGTGGCTTTTGGTTTCATATCACCCACACTGAAATGTTGAACAAACAACAGTCGGGAGAGACCAAACCTGTCACCAGTATAAAATCTCCAACCCGGGGAGAGACAAACAATCTGAGGCTAACAACTGAGATTACGAGATTAAAGCTAACCTGTTAGCCGCGGAGCTAACGGTCTGTGTCCTGGGACAGAGAGGAGGACATGTCTGACAGCACTTCCTACCTGTTATGTATTCAACATCTGAGACAAAGTGGATTTCTCTTCGCTTAAAAACATATTTCTGTGCTCGCTGAGCCCGGAACGGTGAGAGGCAATTTGTTATCTTACGTGTCAACTTCGAGTTTACTTCACTGGTTGGTTACAGTAAACCCCGATACACCTGATAGGCGCCATTTCCTGCGCTACAAGTGCAACACAACACAAAGGTCGAAGAAACGGCAGCTCGTACAAATGGTTCCGGCTTCTTCTTCTCCTTCTTCCTCTGTCGTTATTTGGCAGGAGTCGACCAGCGTTGAAGTGCAATACTGCCGTTTGCTGCTTGGAGCGTTTGCCAGTGGAGGAATCACCGAACGGAAGGGTCCAGGCCCTCTTGTCCCGTTTGGGCCCCTGGTCCACTGTATGGCTTGAGTGTTAAACGTTCCCGTTTGAAAGTTAAAGAGCTCAGATAAGACACACAGCTTTAAATGCCACGTTGATTTAAAAAAGTGATAGGTTACAAAATAAAATAGACACAAAGTGGCCACAAACCGTAGAAAAATGTCGAATAGAAAGTACGTGACCAGCTGTAGTAATCAAGAAGTATTCAGAGACTGCACTTAAATAACTCACAACACAAAATGACCACAGACACTTCAAAAATGACAAAATGAAGGTGCAAAACAATTGAAAAACAACCAGTCTCTTACACTGTGTCTCTTACAGTCTGGAAATGCAGTGTTGGACAAACTAAGTAGGAATATTTATAAGTTGCATCCTTTCCCCTTTGTTACTGTCTTTCACTGCACTTGAAATTATAGTATCCCAGGACACTCAAAGGGGACTTTTCTCTTCAAAAAGAACATAACTATATGGACTTGATTTCATTAACCCAGAACCCTTTCAGGTTCAGATAAACCTGAAAACATTTTGTGAACGGAACATGAATGTAGACAAATAAAACGAACTAATTAAACATAAACACACATACTGCAAAACTCATGCAAAAACAAAATTAATTTTAGTTAGTAACATGTTGCACTGTTTTAAATTACATGATTGCAGTACAATGTTTGTCATCTTTCATAAAAACAAAAATACTTTATTAGATCTGGAATTATAGTTATAGTATTTAGTTGGAAACAGGACTATTTTAGTCACAAAGAAGAGAAGGAGTTCTTTTTAAAAAACTAAAAATTTTAAACCAAGCTGACATTTGTGGAGATACACAGGAGACAATGTTTATTATATCTTTCCAGAATGTCTTGGTGTAGCCACAATACCAAAACAACTGACAAATGTCATCAGAAATGAATGTGGCAGTCCTCTTTGAAACTGTTCAGATATGGATTTTTGGGCAGCCTCCGTGATTAAACTGAACGCATGGTACCAACTTTCTTCTGAAGTTTTTGTCTTATGCCAGTTCTGCTGCTATAATGTTTCTCCCTAATAAAATTCTTCTGGCTGACTTGTATTGAGAGTTGGGGGCACATCAGTGGATGGGGCAATGTGGATATAGCATATATGTCAGAAGATTAAAGATGGAGATGATCCAACTCATCCAAACAACCACAGAAGAGAAAGGCTGCACAGCTTGTCTGGTTAGAATCGGGACAGTGACAGGCCACAGTACAGGACCCAACAAAACCTTTCAGGATGTGGACCAGAGTTTGTGGTAAATTAAGCCTATGTGAAATTATGATTGCAATGACTTGCAATTTATTTAGAATCTCTTTTGTGATTTTTAATATTACAACAAATTAAATGTTGAAATTGAGAAATTTGATTGTTTTTTTGAAAAATATGTGCTTAATTTGAATTTGATTCCAGGGTAACCGGGTATTTTTGCCACTGTGTTAGATCACGTCTTTCCTTAACAACAATCTGTAAGCATTTAAGCACAGAGGAAGCCAACAGTTATAGTTCATTAAGCCTTTTATCATTACTCGTATATACAGGATTTCAGCTGAATTTCAGCTGAGTACATGCAGAATGTGGCTTGACAATGTGTTGTTTAAATAAGAAATGCCTTCCCTAAAAGATCTGGATGGCAGCACATGTTGCTCCAAAAACTGTATATATTGTTCAGCATTAATGGTGCTCACACACACATAGGTCATGCACATAAGGGCAACCCCCGCACTATCACAGTGCACTGGTATCAAATCAGATGGTTCCTACTCTTTAAAATGGAGGATGCAGTGTCCATGATTTCTCGTCAGATCACCGGACAGTATTTCCACGTTATCTCAGACCAAATGAGCTTGAGCTCAAAAAAGGAGGCAGTGTTTTTGGATTTTGTTTATGTATCAACTTGCATTTGTGAATGTAGCAACAAACTGTTCACTGACAGTGGTTTTCAGGGGTGATTTCCACTATGGAATCATGTCTGTTTGTAACACAGTGTTGCCTCAGAGCCCAAAGATTATGACCATTCATTTTTGTTTTTGGCTTTGTCCCTTGCATTTAAAAGATTCAAAGAAATCTCTTTCGTGAAACACATTGCTGGCTTCAAATTCAAAATAAGCCCCCCACCCCGAAAAAAGTCTAGTTTCTGACTTTCAACACTTGATAGGTTTTACATAAAATGCTCGTATTTATGCTGTGAAAGAGACTTGCTGTTCACCACAAGTTTGATTTGTGCATCAGTTGTGTTAGACTTGAACAAAAAGTCCTAATTTGTACTGTTGAGCATCAGATTGAAAAAAATATGCATTTCAACTAAAAATTCGCCAAATATGACATATAGTCACGCTGTCAGGCAAAATGCTATTTGTTTCAGAGACCAGGTTTGTCTTGCTACATAAAAGCCAAAGCACATTTGAGGCTTCAGTTTTTAAGCCTTAAAAATAATGTAATCCTGCGGAAACACACTGACTCTGCTTTTCTATTTAGTCTGTGTAATGTCTCATGTGATAACTTAGTAAATTTGACATTGTTTAGAGTCCTGGGTTGTTTGGACAGCCATTTCTCCACAGTCTAATGTCCTGTTTTCGCGTCTGCATGCCACGGCAGGATATGGAGAAGACTAAACGACTTATTTTCCATCAGCATTACACAAACCGCCGAAAAACGTGTTCAAAATAAGTCATCTGATTCTGCTTTAACTGAACTCCAGTGGTTGCAGCAAGCGGTTTGACGCACGTTTGGTTTTCATTAGATTGTCTCGCCACTGACCCCCTGCCCCATCTACAGAAACGTGAAACCAGCCCTCTGGCAGGCGCACTGTGCGACAGAGAGCCGAGCAGCCCCTGATGCAGTCTGCTCTGCTTTCACTACCCGGTCTGCAGGCTGGACTGCGCTGCCGCACTCTGCGCCAAGCAGACACACTGTTGAAACGTGCAATGGCCAGGAAGTGAGCTGTGAGACAGATGATAAACTCGTGCAGAGTCCGCTGAGGGATTCTTTGTTTCTTTCTCCGGGAGGTGTGATATCGCAGCCATGATGGGCTGTCAGACTCCCAGAAGTTTGCAAAGAAGCGATCGGGGCTTCGCTCCTTTGCTGGCGGCTGCGCTGCTCGGTCTTCTCTTCGCAGAGATGCAACAAACCACAGCGTTTCCGTCCTGGAGGTTAGAGGTAGGATGTGACCACTTCATGACATATATAAAGCTCGGAGTCCAGCTGTGAAATCCTATAAACAGTCTGGTTTGTAATGATTGGCATAATTCAGTTGCTGTGTCTTGAATCATTGTAAAAAACGGTAAACCAACCCCAACTACGTTTTGGCCATTTAATATTTGCCCTGCGTTTTTTGAAACGGTACATGCAGGTAATACTATGAGTTTAAATGATTATTACTTAATGAAAGTAACTTTTCAATTCGGCACACGCGGTTTTGTTGTTAAATGGTACCAAACTTATTTAAAGCAGCAAAATTTTGCAAGTAAATTGGTAAGCTCCTTTTTCCCACTATGATTAAGTTTACTTTAAACTTAAAGTGGTGACTGGTAGTTGCCACAAGAAGTTCAAGATGAATAATCTGTCCTATTGTTTCTTATATACCCTGTATATATTAAACAGCATTAAAAAATATAAAATATATTGCAGTTTTTACTTAAGCATGATCCCCAGTGGAGAATAAAAGCCATCAGGACCATCAGGGAACAGAATTAAAAGACTGAATGAATATATAGAGATGTTTGTGAACCACTCACATAATCTTCTTTCTTTATGTTGATGTTTATTGCTTTTAAAGACTTTTAAACTTTGAATAATGTTTTTAGTTTCCTTATACGCATCACTATGTTGCCATTATCAGATTAAATCCCTTTCATAGTTTATCCAAGGGAATATGCATCACAATAAGTTAATGATCTGTTAACTGGGGTAAGTTTAGATGAACAGGGTTTGTCTAGGCTATTGAATGGATCCCTGTACACTAATATCTTATGTGATCCACTTCAATCACTGCCTCCCACCCACTTTGATACAGAGTCTGTGGGACTGCTTAATGTCATTTCCTTTGCCACACATTCTCATAATATGTCAGTCAAGAAAACTGGTGGTTACCAGAATAAAATATGGTACAAGTAAAAAATAGATTAGAGAATACATTTATCATTTTTTTCACCACTCGTGGTTTATAGTTCATCATGATTTGTGCCAAAGTCTGAGGATACATTTTCAGTGGATGCAACAAGACTCAACACAGAAAGATGAACTCGCCTAAACATCCCATAAATTACTGGCTGCAAGACTCAGGTGAATCAACTGAGGTCAGGAATGCAATTGACCTGTACATATAAAATACAGAAACCCAAGAGGCATCTTTCAAATCGGCAGCAGTGACAGCCTCCTAGACTCCCTGACCCTTTTTTCACTATTTGTATAAGGAAATGAAGGAAGTTCTGCATCTGTTTGTCTTGACTGGGTGAAGCGGGAACAGAAACCAGAGGATAGAGTATAGAATACAAAGTGAAGGAGTGGCTTTGAAAACTTCTCTCTATCTTCATTATTCTTCCTCAGTTAGAAAAATCTCAAGCATGTACGTCTAGGTCTACGAGTTTAACCAAACACTGATTGTCAAAATCAGGAGATACAGATTTGGCCAATGGCTCTGGTGTTTTAAAAAGGCGTGGTGGAAGAAAGTCTCTGAAGTTAATTTAACCACAACCTACCCAAGCACTTTGGATACATACAGCAGCCTTTACACTTACTGTATATCTGTATATCCACACATGACAGGACTGAGTGACCAAGACATAAAGAATAAGAATGCTTGAGTTTGTTTTCAACAGAGACAAACACTAACCTAGTGTGCTCTGTTTATAAGACCTGTTATTCCCTCCATCATTCAGCAAAGCCTCCTAGTGCAAATGTTCAACTAACTTTACCTGAAAAAAGAACAGCCTAACTGAAAAACATCAGACTGCTGCATTATTTTTAGTTATCTGGAGCTTATCCTGACCAAATGCTTCCCTTAACCCCAACCACACAACCTTTTTGCTTACCATATTTGACTTACAGACCATCTTCTGCTAAAATGAACAACTTCCCAGTAAAATTAGGTTTTTCCAAGAGTTCACCTTCTTTGTCTGCAATGAAAAAAGCACCTGTTTACACTTAGTCAACTGCTCCTTAACACAAATATCTAAATCAGCCACTCAATGGATTTAGCATAAAGACATAGTCCAGACAATCTGAAGTTTAAATCGAGCATCAGAATGGAAAGGAAAGGTGACTTTGAACATGTTACGGTCGGTGGCGAGAGACAAGCGGGTCTGAGTATTCCATAAACTGCTGATCTACTAGGATTTCTAACACAAAACCATCTCTAGGGTTTCCAGAGAGTGGTCTGAAAACTATCCAGTGAGCAGCAGTTCTCTGGCGAAAATGCCTTGTTGCTCCCAGAGGTCAGTGGAGCATAGCCAGACTGGTTCAAGCTGTTAGAAAGGCAACAGTAGATCAAATAAACACTTGTTATAACTGAGGTATGCAGAAGAGAACCTCTCAATGCACAAGATGTCAAATCCTTAAAGCAGATGGGATACACCAAAAACATGAGTCTGCAGAGTCTCAAATTTGGCTGCAACAGGGTCAGGATTTGGCCTAAACAACATGAAAATATGCATCCATCCATCCTGCTTCATATCGGTGGTTCAAGCTGGTGGCAATGCTGTATTGGCGTGGGAGATATTTTCTTGGCACCCTTTGGGCCCCTTAGCACTGTGTCCATCTCTTTATGACCACAGTGGCTACTACTAGCAGGATAATGCTCCATGCCACAAAACTAAGATCGTCATGAGTTTACTGTAGTCAAATGGCCTCAACAGTCACCAGATCTCAATCCAATAGAGCGCTTTTAGGATCTGGTCCAACACAGGAGATGTGCATCATGGATGTGCAAGGCAGTTCTGAAGGCAAAAGAGGGTCCAACCTGGTACTAGAAAGGTGTATCTGATAGAGATTCATGTGAGTGTAGCTCTCATCTCTCAGCCTAATGCCATTGTTCAATTGACTAACCTTACTTCATAGTGTGAGGTGATTAATTAAAGGTTTTTCTTTGTCCAAGGAAGAAGCTCACACCACTGTGTTGCTCATTGGGATCCGCAAAGAGGCCCGGTCGCAAGTGCTTCACCTCTCCAGAAACAAGCGCTACACCCTCACGCCGGAGCAGCTCAAATGGGACAAGTTCAAGCTAACATACAAGTATTCCAGTTTTTCGTCTAGTCAACAGAGCAGCAAAGTAAACCTGTATCTGTAGAGAAATGGTAGAGAAATCCCTTTTGGGAAAGTAGTTGAAAATGCTTAAAATAGAAGTATGCAGTCTACTTATTCCTTACCAATGAAGGTGACCAAAAAAAAAAAAAAGTTTGGAGTTAGTGTGATCACCTTAGAGAACTCTGTGCATTTTTTTTTAAAGACAGGAAAATAGTAGACCTGCACTTGCTTGGCTACAAAACATTTGGATTGTGCTCCACTGTTTGGAGATGTTCCAGTGATTTGATTCTTCCCAGAGCAGTAAAAAGATGATCCCATAAACCTAATTCCTTTAAAAAATAGACGTAAGGAGACTTGATAACTGTGTTCACTGATCCTACATTCTTTATTAAAGATTAATCTGGCAGCATAGTAGAGAACAACTAGATTTCTTTTACTAACTTATATGTATTAAACATATCAAGTCCGTAATGGAGCTTGTGGGAACAGTAGCCATAGGGTTTTGGCAGTTTTAAATGTCTGCACAGGCCGGTGTTGAGTACATAATGCTGTTGTTTCTGAGCAGGTTGCTCTCCTTCCCGACAAACCTAATAAATGCCAGCGACACGCGTCGAGGCCTCGCCAAGGCCTTCGGCATGTGGAGCGACGTCTCGCCGTTCAGCTTCAGAGAGGTGCCAGCTGACCAAGAAGCGGACATTAAGATCGGTGGGTCCCCAGCATGTGGCCGTGTCAGTGTCCAGCAGATGTTCACTGGCTTGGAGCTCAAGATGTCTCTGCTTTGTCGTTTTCTATTTTTCTTTCCGTGCTGTCATCGCCGAAATGTCTTTGGCTCCAAACTCATTAAATCACACAACCGCAACTATATTACCAAGCTTATATCCAGCATGATTCATTATTCACTTAACTACTTAACAACTTCCATACATGTCAGCACATGGTGAACCAGTCTAAATTAAGTTTTATCTGTCCCTTTGGATACAAACTCCAGGGTCGTACATAAATTCCCCGTGACAGTAAAAGCAATGGTTGTCTTGCCTCAGGGTGAAGGCTGAAGAAAAAAAGCTCTGTCTTTTCTAATTTATCATCCACCACTGTAGTCTGCACAAACCAGATATAACTGAGTGAGGGTTTCCCTGCTTGGCTCTGAGGCATGTCTCTCTCTCACTCTCTGTTTTGGTAGGTTTCTACCCGGTCAACCACACAGACTGCCTGCAGTCTCAGTTGCACCATTGTTTCGACGGCATCACAGGAGAATTGGCTCATGCATTCTTCCCGCCAACAGGCGAGATCCACTTCGACGATCACGAGTACTGGATTCTTGGAAACATGCGCTTCAGCTGGAAGAAGGGTGTGTGCCTTTATCGTGTTTTTGGTGAAACCCCATAGGTGAGTGATGCTGCAGCTGAAAACAGATCGAGTCAGTGAGCAGTATCTTTGTTGCAGGGGTTTGGCTGACAGATCTTGTCCACGTGGCAACTCATGAAATTGGCCACGTCCTGGGGCTCATGCACTCCATGGACCAGAAAGCTATAATGCACCTGAATGCAACCCTGACGGGGCGCAAGCTAATCACTCAGGATGAAGTGTGGGGATTGCACCGTCTCTATGGTATGCACACAAACGTTTCCTACATTTTTTTTGTCAATTCATTTAAAAATTCTTACCACAACTTCCTACAGAGCAAACTCAGTTCTCATGCTGGGATCATACTAGATTAGGCTCGAAAGTTTGGCCCGACAAATGTTAAGTGTCAGGAACAAAATTGAGCATTGAATGCACCATATACCATAGAGGACGACAAATGATGCAGGACCTGAAAAATCTCACTTTATTTGACAAAAAGACCACCAACATAATTGTGTTTCCTTATTTATTTATTTTTTTTGGGGGGGGGGGGGGGGGGGGGGGGGGATGTCTGCCATGTCTCTGCGCCACAAAGTTTTAAAGTGAGGCGTAAAATCTGACAAAGTAGCAATCTCCCGTGCCACAGATGTTATATGCTGTGTATGTGCAGCTTTGGAAGAATAAACCTATTTGGGAAAAACCATCAGTAAAAGGTCGTGATCCAGTTTTGCTCAGAACCAACCTGAATGTAGACCACAGTGGCTGCCTTTGCCGAATGACACTGAAAGCCCAACGTGGCATTATTAATTACTGTATAAAGTAGTTATGAGTCATCATTAGTGCCTATTATGATGAGTCAATGTCTTTGGAACCAAAAGCAGATCAGGGATCCAAATTCTTTTGCTGCTGACTGATCCTCCTCCTCCTCCTCCTCAGTCCTTCTCTTCCTTTCTTCCAGGATGTTTGGACCGGTTATTTATCTGCCCAGCCTGGGCTCGGAAAGGCTATTGCGACAGCAAGCGGAGGCTGATGCAGAAGCACTGCCCCTCCAGCTGTGATTTCTGTTACGGTAAGATACAGAAGCAGCAGATCAAGAGGAGAAAAAAAAAAAAGATTTTTCAATTGAGCAGCGCAAGGAGCTGCTGTGAACCGTTCGCCGATGGCGCAACGGGAGCCAACAGGTCCAGCCATGCAGAGCTGTGATGGGGGGGTGGGTTTCAAGAAACTCATTTAAATGGGGCTTATTGTCGCCTATGAGGCAGTTTGTGTGCAATTCTGGGGAATAACCGCTTCCAGAGCAGGTACCTGCTACTGATAACACACTGACAGCCTGAGCCTCTTTAGCCTCATGGTGGGACGCACTAGTGCTGACTTGTCTTGTTGCACAAGAAATGGCTCCTCGTAACCATCGAAGCCATTAGAATATTGTGGCTGTCTGAGACTTTTGTCAGCAACAAGGAACAGTGTAGAGTGGCAAGAGGATACGACTCTTGGCTCACAGCGATCGGTTCCTCATTGTTGATTGGGAGACGCTGTATAGCTGTGGAAAATTCCTGTGCGAGTCCAAACCGCTGGAATTTCAGACTGTGGCTTGAGGGTAACAGACACACAAGGTCAATTTGGATTTTTGCGGCATTAACGAGAGCGACTGTTTTTTTTTTTTTTAGAAGAATCTGAGTTGATCACAATGCGGCCTGTTGTGTTTGTCAGAAACCAGATGGGGGAGATTATATCGATAAGGGAGCCACGGCACTGGCTTCTATCAAAAACTTTGATTGTAATAATTTTCAGTGATAAATGTGACATCTCCAGGTAATGAAATATACTCTCACGGCAAGCTCATATTTCTCTTAACTAACTTTTTCCAGCAAACAGTGGTCAGGAATATTTTAACACTCTTAAAGTTGTAATTCATTTTTTTTCTCTCAGTTTTGAAACACCAGTTACAATGTTTCCTTTCAATTCCCTTCAGAATTCCCTTTTCCCACCGTGGCTCCTACCCCGACTCCCCCAAGGACCAAACACAAGCTGGTCGTCGAGGGCAAGAAGCTTACTTTTCGCTGTGGCAAGAAAATAGCATCAAGGAAAGGCAAAGTATAGTGAGTATTTGTCTCTGATCTGTCCCTAGTCCACCTAACTGCACTGAGACACTGTCTAAGGTCTGTCTCCCATTCCAGCTGGTACAAAGATGGGGAGCTGCTGGAGTTCTCTCACCCAAACTACATCTCCTTGAAAGATGACCACATTACTATAGTGGCCAATGCCATTAACGAAGGCACGTACACCTGCATCGTGAAGAAAAAAGACAAAGTCCTCACTAACTACTCGTGGAGGGTGCGTGTGCGCTTCTGAAGGCCATTTCCTCTGCACACTGAACAGGACACTCGCACAAATGGTCACCAACAGACCTCATTAAAAGGGCACATATTTCTGTATGTTAAAGACGTCTCTCATGTATCCTCCGCACACTGCTGTCTATTGTCGTTGTGTAAGTGCGTTTTCACATGTGCAAATAAATGTTGCACGACAAATAGTTGTTTTTTTTTTGTTGTTGTTAAAATACAGTTAAAAGCTCTTTGTGACAGAGACTGCGGTTTGCATTTTATGTGGTGATGAAAAAGCCTTGCAGCCCTCGTCAGCGGTTTGTCTACTCTGGATTCGTCAAGCCTGGATTTCTGTAAAGCTTTTGCTAGAAATGTCGTAATTGGGTCCAAGGCCACACAGGCATTGTTGTGGTGTAGCCAGAAAAATAGGGAATAATTAACTTCAAAAGATATTTGCACATTTGGGGAATTTTCTCTTTGACTCCATAAACTCCTACAGGTCCCATGGAAAAAAGGTTATCCAAAAAATAAATGTCCCTTATGGGTTTGAAAAAGTTACAGAAGCCCTGCATGCCATTCGCATAATTTACACACTGATCAAACCAAGACACCAAAGCCAGAATAAGCAATGTTGTCTACAGCCTTTGGAAGCATTTGGATCTTACACCACATATGGAACACCTCAGACATCTAGCTTACTTTACTAGCTTCGCAGTGAAGCCAGCAGTCTGTCTCCAGAGACTGAGCAGTCAATTCCACTAGCAGCTTTTCTTCCAAGCTTATTCAACACATCAGGTGCAATATTCTGCAGAAAGGCTCTGGTGGGGGCAGAGAATAGTTAAAACAGATTAATAAACATTTCCATTTAGCTGTGTCTAGATGTCCTAAGACAAGTTGGGTTTTCTCACTCTCTTCCAGGACAAGCAGCAAGTGGTCCTAATGAGACCAAAACTGTACAGTTGATTTTTATTTGGCTCTAAGTCAAAGAATTTATTAGGTTAATAGTGAAGTTGTAGAGCCATTTAAAAACAAAGACAGACAAAGTCAAAGGTTCTTTTCTCCTCAGAGTACAAAGTACTGAGACAAACTGTGCAGGGCCAAGAATGACATCACATTTGGACTATGGATCGGGGGGACTTGACTTCTCTTCATTTTTTTCTTTTGGCCGTATGTGATGTTGTTTGCATAGCTTGGACAGAGTTTATAAATATAGAGAGGATGGCAGACAAAACAAAGTTCAAACTTTATTTCTAGCAAAAACTTCGTCCCCAGGTCATCCAGTGAGCTGACAGTCTGAAGAAAAATTCTAACATTATGCTGGATGGAAAACACAGCCAGTGCTGCATCATTATACAGTAGCTCATGCTGCCAGGAAATACCTACTGGTTATAAAATCTGGTCCTTCTTCTTGAAGTTTAAAAGAAAAAAAGAAAAAGTCACAAATGAGAGCTATAGTTTGAACAAATGTATGGTTGTGTCTCTTCTAAACTGGCCACATTTTAAATGGTGTAAAGGCTTAAAAACACAGAAAAGCCAAAATGTGGGGAATTCTGCAAATTCAAAAGGTTTGAGCCAGCAGTCTTGCTGTGAGACAGTCCTGACTATCTGGTAAGAGTTGGAATCGATCAGATATTGACCGAGGGGGGGGGGAATCCTTGAAACCTCTGCGGCCTTTTTGTCAGATGCCCATAAATGTTGTAGCTCAGAACTTCAGGCTGAATCCTGGACCAACTGCAGATGCTCCCTGGTTGCTGGTTGTCAGGTGAAAGCCTGTGTCTTTCAGGTCATCATCACCCTGGAGAGATAACAGGAATTAAAGTTAGCTTGCAGTAAAAGACAGTTTTATCACCCCTCATGCAGTTTTATTTCTTATATATTTATTACAGAACTGATCAATACTACACTGGTTACCTTTGGAAAACCCTGAACAAGGTATTTTGATTGTATTCTACAATTATGCATGAACATTATTATCATGACTGGTATTATTATTTTGTTTTGGTGTCAGTAGAGAAACCACAGTGAGAATAAAATGGAGATAAAGAATGAAAACCTTCACATGGTGATGCCTGTACGTCTGTACTCTATTTAACACAAACAGTGTTTGGAGGGGCTGGTAGCTGTATGTAATGGAGAAAGTGGAGCCTAATGCGCTTACCAGTTGACTATAGCCCAGGCCTCCCTCGGGTGGACGAGGGCTGGTGCCTCTTTTCACCCTCTGTTGCTCACTCTTGGCCGGCCAGGTTGGGAACATGGACGGGTCAATGGGCAGCGGCGTCTCTCTGAAATACTCGTGCTTGAGTGCCTCGTCTGCTATGATCCTCTTACTGGGGCAGTAAGTTAGGAATCTGCAAAACAGTGACTGGCCAGGTTAAAATGGAAATGCTAAACATTTCAGAGATGTTTAAAAATAAAGAAGTATGGGCGACAACGTAACTCACAAAGTCCTGTGTGTGGAGTGTGATGGTAAAAAAAAAAAAAAATTATAATTGTAAACTGGAGTCTCCCTTGATAAAGAGGATACCTGGTCACAGAGCTTTGATTGGCTTAATTTATTTACCAATTTAATTCGACCTGTTGTTTTCCTGAGGCCAGTCCTTCAGGTTAGATGTTAAATCAGCTATAAAAACAACAATTAAACACAACATATAAATTGTAACAGGAAAGGATGAGCAAAAACATTAAGCATAAAACTGGGACAAGACCCTAAAGATCTTAAAGACAAGCATCATGTAGCGGTGTGTACGAAACAAGTGTTTAATAAAAATAGTAAGTCGCTTAAACACAGCAGCATAAAAACATATTATTAGCCAAACTATGGAAGATGCGATCGGATTGATACATACATTTATTAATGAGATGGACGTTTCTGCCCCATCTGTCTGATGTCTGCCTATTAAGATTTGGACATTTGAGGACCCCAAAGAAATAAACAAGAATTTTACACTGTATGGGATGTTAATAGTGAGTGTAGGAATCTAATGTAAAAATATGCTTTCACTATAACATTACAATTAAACAGACACACTGAACAGAATAGAGGCCAGTGGGTTGGTACAAGGAGTCCTAATTTTACATGACAGGATCGACACAGCATAATGAGTATCTGCTCAACTGTAATAATTGGCTTTTTGGAATCTACCCTAAGCATGAGGAGTGTGGTAGATGACAACAACCTGCAAAGATTTTACAAAAAAAGAAGCATACTGTTTTTATGTAGAAGGAATGCCTGAGAAGAATTATTGACTGTGATTACAGTGATATTAGCTTTATGACACATGTGGCCACTGGCATTGGGTTAAAATTATTGTTTTTGAGATTCCAAGAATGTGTGCTCTTTCTGCACCTGTGGACGGGCTCCTCCTTAACACCAAAGAGTCCTGCTGGGTTTTATTTGATTCATAAAAACATGTTTACAGTATATAAAGAGAAAAGAAAAATATTAATTCATTCATAGGATTAAAAAAAAAAATAATAATTAAAAATTTATTGCATGCAATACCACTGCTCAGGTTGGTAACCTGCCTGAGCAGTGGTTTTCACACACTTTCTACATGGGGGGGGTGTGATATTTCAAACTGTTCTGTGACTACCTGCAAAACCACACTTCTAAACTGCTGCTCCATTGCTCTGTCTGAGGCAATTCTCTACGAGTTGACCTCCTGTAGCCTGAAGATGTCCCTGGGTAAACACTTCTGACAGCTGAAACATTTTAGCAGTGCAGGGCGGGCGCAAACTTCCTCTGAACCGTGATCCCTGTGCAGCACTGGGGACATGTTACCATTCTCTGCAGCTGTGAGGAAACTAAGCAATATGGTTTTGTCATTTACAGGTGTAGGCAAAAGGCTCTGGGGGTGGGTGAAGATTTGAGAGGAGGGAACCCTTAAATAATACTGATCTAAACATATTAAGGAAATTTATTGTGTGAAATTAATTTTCTGTATTTAATGTGCATTTTCAATGTGGAGCGGAACATCACCATAGTGTGTGTGTATAAAGCAGAACAATGAAATGGAACACGATTACTGCTGAGGCAAGTTGATAAATGATCAGTCTGCTACTGTTGTCATGTTCTAAGTCGGCTTGGCAGAAATGCACTGAGTGAATAAAACGCTCTGGAAAGAGTTTGACAGCACTGTGTTCATCCAAGTAAGGCAATTTCCACTGTGGGAGACATGCTGATTGTTACTGATATTAGTAGTTGAGAATTTGCCCTTCATTGTTCTACCAATAACAGACTGAAAACCCTGTCATGAATTGTTGTTAATATAACGCATGTGTGGATAGTAGCAAGACTAATTCAATAATTTTGTCCACATGTAGGAAACTAGACAGGAAACTAGATAGTTTTAAGCTGTTGTATTAATACTACTCACTTTCTTTTATTGCAACTGGCAGACAGAAAACAGCTGGAAGTGTTGTAGTAAACAAGCAGTGCAGTGTGTGAGGTGTAATGTTGGGACTTTTGTTGAATAAAGCAGCCTTTAGGAAACCTACTTGTTCATGAGGTCAAAGCCTTGGTCAGAGAGCAGTGCTCCAAAGCGTTTTCGCAGGTTGTTGTAGGGATACTCTGTGAAAGTCATCTTTTTCACAGCGGGCAGCTCATTGTAGTTGGGCCAGATCTTCTCACTGGGTGACCCCAGATCCTACAGACAAAACATGAGCCAGCAGGCATACTGAGAGATGGATATAAGATATTCCCATTTTGATAGAGGTGTTCATCAACCACAGACATGTGGCAATAGACCGGGGTTAAGTACATTTTAATACTTTAACTTATCATTGCTAAGTACTGTAGGGAGATTTTAGGAGCCCTGAATGATATCAGTCTACACTGCTGTCTCCCTGCCCAGTATGTTGAGTATCACAGTTTCACATTATTATCAGCTTAGTTGACAACAACAGCTCCACACTGTGGTACAATGTCAAACTGCAGGCGGAGATATTCTGACAGAAAACACTTAAGATTTACACAGTGTAAACATATAAGCTACACCCATTATGGTGAGGATTTACTTCATTGCATGAGGGCAGATGAGGGCACTTACCTTGAAAATCTTGTTAATTTGGTCAATTTCAGATTTTCCAGGGAAAAGAGGTTTCTGGGTTAGGAGCTCGCCAAATATGCAGCCCACTGACCACATGTCCACAGCTGTGGAGTACTCCTGTGGAGAGAAGAGCAAACACATTGGCAATCTGCAGAAACAAAGTAGACAGTCTTTCTGGCGTGTTGCTGTGTTTGAATTTGTCTTTTCTGTGAAAGTGTATGTGCAGCGACACACTGCTGGATCTCTGCCTTATGGCTTTGTAAATCATACACTGTTAAACTCAAACACTATTTTGTGGTATTTGTTATCATTTCAGCTTAATGATTCACAGATGTCTTTTCGTAGAAATATGTATTTGGGTAAAACATGCAATCAAGATGAAGTAACCAACTCTAGCACATAGAAGTACATTTCCTTAACGTATGTGGTGGAGGCCTTTGCATAAACAGGTTTCTTATACAAAACATGCATGCAGCATTAAGGTAGAAACACATTTTCATATTCCTAACAGCTTAGGATACTGTGGAAACTATTTAGAAAAAGCATCTGGCTGGCAACCAGACACAATACTGTTTAGAGCTAAATCTGTATCCAACACACATGTCTTTTTAACCACAAGTCACATTTGATAGACAACTCTGGCAACTAATATAAAATAAATTTCAATGAGAAACAGCAGTTTCTGACATTGCTTTCTAACTCAACTACTGGTATTTCATCTGCTCCTGCAATGTAGGGAGGCAGTGTGAACTTGAATTCTCACCTTGGCTCCAAGCAGTAGATCTGGTGAACGGTACCACAGGGTCACCACTACCGGGGTGTATGGCTTTAGGGGGGAACCATACTCCCGAGCCAAACCAAAGTCACCAATCTACAGCAAAAGACAATGACAGAAAAAAAAGAACTATGGGACTAATACATTTTATTCTGGGGGAAACCCCAAACAAACAGACAAATTACTGTAAAGCCTGTTTATTTTGCTTTATTATTATTATTATTATTTTTAAGATATGGACACAGTCTGACTATGTTTTGGATTTTGCCAGAAATCATGCACTAATTGACCTTTAGTAATCATGTGTTGTTTGCGCAACTGTGCTGCTGCTAATCCATCATTGAATGATGGATTAAAGGAACCCATTCTTTGAGTTTTTATACTCTTTAGTGTTTTCTCAGTACACCACTTTGAGGTAATATTTATCAAAACCTTAATTACAGGACTCTAACTGGCTGAAGACCATTTACTCTTCAGTGCCCTTAAGGTTTCACATCTTCATCTTGGATTTAACATTAATTTGATTGTGGCACAAGTTAGTAACTATCGATCAATCCACGAAATTAAAGGGAATAAGTCATTTTTTTTCAATACTGCACTTTAAATAAAAAAAAAAAAAAAAAAGATAAAAGACAAACATAATCCAGCTGTTAACAGCTGTCTGGATGAAAACCAACAAACACTGGATTAAATCACAAAAACACAGATATAATAAACCCACACTGGGAGCGACTTTTATACATTTTTTTGTGTCCCAACACCTCAAAATGCAAATTTAATCTGCAAATTACAAATCTGCCAAGTTAACTGTATTCACTACTTGGAGAAAGCCAGTCTAATTGGATTTGGCTTTTGGACTGCTGAAATTTGAACCTGAAAGTATCATGTGGACTTTGATGTTCAATTTCATGGAACAAAACTGAACATTTTTCATGCTGTAGTAACATTCTGGGTGGAAACATTTGCAAATACAGTGGAAAGCAGGAAAACTTGTAGCGACCAACAGTCTATTCCAAATACTGAAATACCAATCAAGTTTTCATTAAGACCAGGCTGAAAATCCCAAATTCCTTGAACCGTTTATCACATTGGGGGTTGCAGCAGTGCTGGAGCCAATCCCAGCTGCCATTGGATGAATGGCTAGGTACATACTGGATAGGACAGTTAGTGACCAATATAACCAAACTAAAAAAAACAAAAAACAAAAACAAACACAACGGAAATGCTAAATCTAGTTTTCCATTTGAAAAGATGTGGTTGTATTGTAAAAAAAAAAAATAGTCAAATTCAATCTTGCCTTGAGGATACCCTTATGGCTCAATAGAAGATTGGACGTCTTCAGATCTCGGTGGAGGATCCAGTTATCGTGGAGATGTCGAACTCCTCGAAGCAGCTGAATCATCAGAGTCTTTACCTCACCTGAAAGAAAAATGTCATGCTTAAACAGAGGTGTTATGCATTGAAGAAGAGACCTAAAAGAAAAAAAAAAAAGAAAGAAAAACAAAATTCAACCTATGTTCAAGTTCAACCTATGACACACAGGCAAATCTCACATTACCTGGCAGAAAAGGCTGCTTCATGGTTTCCATTAAACTCTTTAGATCATGTTCCACGTAGTTCATCACAATGTAAATCTTGTCCATATTGCTTCCGACAACTATTTCCTGATGGTGAGAAATAAACATAATTTTCCTAAAACACCACAAATTAAAGTGTGTATATGTTATGTTAAATGTAATTGAGTATTTTTCAAGACCTTACCCTCACTGTGACAATATTTGGATGTTGAGCTTTGAGAATTGTATTGATTTCTCTTAAAGAGGTGATAGGAAAGCCCTCCTTCTCCTTCTCCATTTTTAGTCTTTTAAGGGCCACAATCTCATCTGAAATGACATGAAATATATTATTTATTATTTCATCAACAACCACAAGAGAGAATCGTAAAAGCAAATGAATTCACATGTTAACTTTAATACCGGTCTTTTTGTCCTTGGCTCTGTATACCACACCGTAGGTTCCCTCCTCTATTCTGTTCAGACACTGGAATTCCTCAACACTGCGACAACCCTGCACAAAAAACATACAATGTTAATGAAGATCTCTAACTTGCATTACATGATTACAAATACATGATTGTAATTTATATTGATGCTGATAATTCTGCTTTGTTGCTACGAACCTGCAAAGCAGGCAGATACTTGGGTAGCTCCTTCTTCAGTTCCACAGGTGAAATTGGGGGAGAGTCAGGGACATAGTTCCCTTCAGGAGTGGGGGAGCGTGAGTGAGTCTGAGAATGAGGGGTAGGGTCACCCTCATCTGCTTCATCCTCCTCCTCTTCCTCCACATCGTCTCCACTCTCCTCAGAGTCATGGTCAAAACGAGATTCTGGCACTAAAAGGCAAAAGTTAAAGTTAGTGTAGCTTTTTATGGTAATTTAAGGTTGCATCTAACAATTGTTAATATGATGATTATATTATTTATAATTATTTTATCATTTATCAGTCTGCTGATTAGGTATTGAAGACAAACCAGGGCTGTCAATTACCTAACACACACACACAAAAACACACACACACACACACAAAAATAAGACAACAAATACGAAATATTGATCTTTTTTTTTTTTTTGGTCCTTTCGGCTTATCCCATGAGATATTGATAAATAAATAAGAAAAAAACCCAGCTAGAGAAGTAAACATAAATTAAATTTGGACCATTCTCACTCCTTATTAGGGAAGGGGGATGCGTTGAACAGTTTAATAGCCACTGGAAGAAAGGATCTCCTGTGGCATTCTGTGGATAACCTGACTGTGATCAGTCTCTGGCTGAAAGGCTCCTCTGTGCAGCCAGCACGCAGTGCAGTGGGTGGGAGGGATTGTCCAGGATTGAGAGGAGCCACGCTACTGGCCATGCAACCTTTCAAAACTGTCATAAAAACTCAAGACTCATCTACAATTTAGTTCAGCTAGAAAACATTTGAATCATTAGAATACTTTCCAGCAATGCCCCTTAAAGGAGCTTCCTCATTCAGTAAAATGCCAAATTAGAACTGGTGATGTCACCTTTACACAGACATGACAGCATCACTCACCTGCTGCTATGTGATTTCCATTTTCCCTCTCTTCTTCAAAGTCCTCTTCTGATTGCTCATCTTCACTCACATCCTCTGAAAACAAGGAAGCTGCTGTTTTACCGCTGCGATGCTGTAAAATTAAACCTATCATAGCGACACATTATTCACAAACAGTCTCACCTGCACTCTGCTCAGACCTCCCAGAGCCTGACACTGATTCCTCTTCTTCTTCTTCTTCCTCCTCCTCTTCTTCTTCTTCTTCCCCCTCACTCTGGCTGCTGGATTCCTCTTCATCCTCCTCCTCTTCATCAGAACCTGATGCTGATGCTAGACAAGAATTCAAAGATTATACACCAATTTTACAATATGATCTGAAGCAGTCAACCTAGAAGTCTCAAACGTCCGTGTCAGCTTGCAATTGTTGGTTCTTGTGGTGTTACACTGATCAGGCATATCATTATGACCACCTGTGCAACTTAATGCAATCCAATACAGTGGCTCTGCCATAAATTCTACTTTTACAAAGTTATAGTTTCTCAGTTTTTAGGCTGAAACTGTCAGTAAGGTGATAATGCTACTGTATGTTTAGTATTAAGGTCAAAGTGGCTACTGGAATCATACTGGGGTGCAACATAAGAAGAAGTACAACAATATTAATTTATTTCAACCACTATATTCCCGCTGTGCTTCTGATCTAATCTTGAAAATAACAAAAATAATTGATTGACTATCCTCATTTCATTTTGTGCACTACCAACAACTTCACGCTTCCCAAGTACTATTAAGAGTATGCAGGAATATGCAATTTGCACATGCCTTCTGCTGGTTTCTCAAAGTTTGAATTACCATTACCCATGGAGGATTCTGCTGTGCTGGTTTTTCTTTCACTGTCACTGATGTCCTGTAGGTCTGCTAGAAGGTCTTTGCTCTCTGGCTTCTCCTCCTTCAATGCTGTAGACAAAACCCAGTGAGTGCATTTAATGCAAATGAAGATTCGTTGTACCAGCAAACAAAGACAACCCACAATTAAGAATAAACTTAAAAACATGATAATAAAGACTATGGTATAATGGTACACTCACTTGCACTTTTCCATGGATCACTATGTTCAGATCTGTCCCGGGAAACATGGGTAGGACTGCGGCTGCGGTGACTTTGTTTTGGCTTCTCATAGTCATCAGGTTGCGTCCGATGGTGAGACAGCACTGTGAACGGGAATGTCTTATTATTCACCGCTCTATACTTGACTTTACAGTTTACACACAACCCTAATTGTTGGTGGTAGGACACCAACCCTGGATGCTTTATGTTTAAGGTTTTGGGAAATGTGTGTATTTGTTTTCTTGTGCAAAGTTTTGTAAGAGTTATCAGTGGGATTCTTGTCTGTGTGTTACCTACAGAAAATGAATTAGGATGTGTTTGGCCATGCTTAGCAGAAAAAAATAATAGCACAGGGGGAAAGCTGCTTTGGCTCTGTCCAAAGTAAAAACAACATTTTAAAAAATTCCTGTTGTCCAACAGGTGTTTTGGTTAATTCACCGACCTTCCCGTCTAGACCCTCTTTCTTTGCGTCGCTCATCAGTTCTCCTTTCTCGATCCTTGAAATCCCGTTGCTCTTTCTGCTGGTCACGGATTTTCCGGTCCCGTTCACGCTGGCGTTCCAGCTGCTCTAGTCGGTCCCTGTGTGTTAAACAAAAAACCCCCCCCCAAAAAACAGGTCTCTCAAATTCTGTTCAGACAACCAAAAGCCCTTTTCTGTCATTGCCTATGTTGATAAATCTTGTCTTACTCAAACATGCATTTGGTATATGGCTACACTACTGCTCTATTAACAAATTAACTAAATAATTGTGAAGATTATTCGGATATCCCTACTTCAAATCTGCACTGCAAAGATATTTAAAAAAAATAGAGCTGTAAATCAAGTTTCATGTTATCCAAAAGATTAAAAAGAATTTAGCTGACATTTACAAAATGTTGACACATTACAGTGGTTCATCACTGTATAAACTAACATGAGACCATGAGTATATGTTGCCATTCTAGGGCCAATGCTCACCTCTCTCTACGTGAATGAGCTCGAGCCTGTTCCCTTCTTTTTGCCCTTTCCCAATCTCGTCGGGCTTTGTCTTCTTCCCACTGACGTTTCCTGCGATCACTCTCTCGCTCTTTGTCTTTAGGTCGTACATGTTTTCCTGCTGGAAAAGCATAAAACACCGAGTTGGAACCAGATCCAGAAAAACAGTTCCAAACATGTTTTCAGCTTTAACAGTACTCCTCTACCTCCTTCCGCAGAGTGACTGCGATGACGCCTTTTATCTTTTCTCTTCTCCTCCTTTCTGTGGTGAGATTTGTCTTTCCTAGCTATTTGCTGTGGAGGCTTGATTGCTAATGATTCATCTTCTTCTCCTCTGCAGAAATTGAAAAAAACAAAACAAAAAAACAATGACGCACTAAAAAGTTCCAATCACATTACTGGGTTGTTTAAAAGTTATTGCATATCTACTTTTCAGTTGAAGTATTACATGCCCTAACACACACGCAAAAAAAAAACTCTTTCCTACATGTGCAGCCATGTACCAAATATATATTACTAGTTTATATTAGCTACCTGTCCTCTGTTGAATCCTCCCGTGCATACGGGGAATTACGAATTGTTATTTCCATTCTTTGTTCCCGTAGTTCTCCTTCCTCCGGAGTGTCTCGTTTGGATTCCCGATCATCCGCCTGTGGAACAAGGCTCTGTGGAAACTGCAAAACAACAAACGTTGAATTTTTGATTAAAGCTGTAGCGATATAGATTAGACAGAGATGTAGATTAAAAGCAGTTATTAAAATTAGAAAAAAAAAAAGAAAGAAAAACGCACCATATGTTATGTAATAGAACATATATATTTTCCTAAACAAGTACATAAAAAGTATTCTTTTACATATTTTCTGGCAATATGGCCCGTGAAATACGAGTTTGCCAATATCTTTTATTAAAGCACAAACAAACTGATAAAAATATTGGTATTTGTAGATTACTTATTACAACTCCCATGTTTTCAAGCATAAACAATATACAAGCAGATTTGTAAGTCTTGCCATGGTACAGTTAAATGCAAAAATTCTGTGACAGCTATGATACATATTTGCTATTGACAATTTATCAATATGTGGGATTACACAATACTGTTCAAATACATTACATTTTTCTGGCGCTTGAGATCTGTTCTCTCTTCTAACTCTCTTCTGCGTTTTTTCTCAAGTAGGATTTCATCAAGAGTTTTAACTTTCCAAGTCTCCTTTTCGTCCCCCATCAGCGTCCACTCTGCACCGCCTGCTACACATGACACCAGAGTTCATTACATGTCAATTCAGTGCAACTTAATTTGAATCATTAAGTCCCATTCTTATGTAGAAGTAAAACGAATGGTTCAATGACAGACAGACATTTTTTAAGTCTTTGCAAAACTTAACTGAAAAACGTGAGATTCTGAGGCTTCGTTCTAAATTTGAATTAGTTATTACCGTGACACAAGGCACAAACCACGTCCAGCAATGTCAGCAATGTTAACTTTAATAACTAGACTATATCTTTCATGTTACCACTGCTGCCTAACCAAAACGCACTGTGCGGACGACCTATTTTAAATGCGGCTTGGTGATCATATCTACTGCCAATCATGTACGGGATACGAATGAGACTTATAGCGTTTAAATCAGCGTTTAGCTAGCTGAAGTTACGTTGTTCAAGTTGGTTAGCTGACCAGTTAAGAAGACGTAACGGTAAAGAACTTCCTACAATTATACAGTTGTATATTTAAAAGTACATTTAGTTATTTGACCTTAGTGTTAATATATAAAATATATGAACTCGCTGTGTGTTGAGCCAAGCGTAACGTTACAAAACACATTAGCTATCTAGCTAACCATAGTTAGCTACAAACAGCATGTTCGATTGTTGCTACACAACTACTTTAGCTATCGCCACGGTTCTAAAATAACCACTTGGCGCAATATGTGGAGCTTTAAAGTAACGAAAATATAGCTGCGGCTTTATTTGTAGTTAAAAGCAAAAATATACAAGATAATGCCAACATTTAGTGAGCAGTTATATGGCTAAACATACCTGAATTATGCGCAGCGGTATAACTACACACCGGAAGTGTCTTATTCTTCTTCTTCGTCTTCTTCCTCTGTTTGGCAGAATAGACGCAGCTACGACGGTCCTCCTCAGGTTCGGTGTCGTATTGAACGTCCCATCTAGCTTATACCCATTACAGCCCAGCAGCACGAAGAAAGCACAGCACTTTCTTTATTTTCTTTCAACCCTCCAAGCTAAGTAAACTCGAGTTCTGTTGATCCTTAAGTACAGTTCCTTCATTTTCTTAGTATAACCAGGACAGAGAAGTAAGTCCCATTTTACAGCTCGCTTACATACAGATGGTTGGAATCGATAATAGAACATACCTCTTTGTTTTTTTGCCAAATTTGAGAAGTCACATTATTTATTAAGCAGTGCATTTCTTGCAGTTAATAAAGTAGCATTATTTCAATATTCATTAACTCCCACCTGTGTGCAGGAGCAGACATAAATCCCTCATTACATCCAATTACAATACATACAGTGTAAAAAAACGACTAGCCCATAATATAATTTAATATATTTATTCTACACGGTATGTAGAATAAAACAGAATAGAGATGAATAGTAGAAAAACAAATAAAAAAACACGAGTAACATCTGAAGACATTTTTCATGAATAATCATTAGAATTTGGATGTGTAATTTGCTTTCTTATTTTAAATATTTGTATGTTGTTGTAGTTCATCTTATTTTAGTGTGAAGCTTGCAAATCAATGCTTTCAAAGTAGTTTCCCCAACAGTCTACATTTACCTTTTTACGAAAATACAGTTATTGGATAATAACTCGAGATCACTCCGTTTTGTTATAAACACCAGAGTTCAGTGTTTCTTCCACTTGTTTTGTACTAACACATCTAAAACATGTTGCTCCTCATCAGTGTCATAAAAATTTTCAACATAATTATTTGTGCTTTGCGATGCAAAATGGGCACAGGATGTGGTGAAACTGGGGACTAATGAAAGCACTTTGCTTGAATTGCCCTTTATCAGTGAGAAGGAGTCATATAAGGTGGTGAAAGACAAGAATTTATGACCTCAGTTAGCACATGAACTATGACCAAGGTCCCATAACAGGAAGCATGGGTCTCTGCTAGATGTGGCTTTAAAAGTGCTGCAGAGCAGAGCTGCATGGACTGGTTGTCAACTGTCTCCAGACTAAAACAGGTGAGCATAATTTAGGTTTAACTGAACTCAATCATCAAATTACTGTTTCTTGAGTCTGATTTTTTATGTGTGTGTTCTGGTTTAACACCTGGACAGTAATAGAAAATATTTATATATTTAAATATATTTTAACACCAGATTTATAATTATTATTGCAGACATGCACAAGTAATCACCCTGTCTCTGTTAGAGTGTGTGTCTAGTTTGAGGCGGGAAACACTGAGAAAAGGAATGACTTCCCAAATGGAGTCCAATCAGGCAGAAAGTGTGCAGTATGCTCGTTGGAATGAGGACAACATCAACATGAATGTGGGGGCATCACAGCCTACTGTAATGAGGTGAAACAAAGAGATGCCCAAAAATCTAATCTTAAGTATTCATATTGATATTTTTATGATGTTACAGATAAGCAAATATAAAGTTATATTCATGAAATAAAACAATCTAGGACTAAGTTGAGGCATGGCATTACTAGCATTAGAAGAGAAGGTAATTTCATGTTACAAATTTCAAAGTATGTTACAAAGTTACAAATTACATGTTAAAAAGTATCTTTTAAACCTACTGAAGGTTGCTTTATTGTTAAAATGCATTCCTGTCTCTTTTTCTTGCACATTCACAGGCTCTACAACAGATTTTGTACTGGCAATACTGGGATAGTAGTGAAAACAGCAGGAGCTTTGGCCGCACTGGTGTTCATCTACATCATAGGTTATGTGACCGGATACTACGTCCATAAGTGCGCCTGAGTAAGCCTAGCCTGCAAAGGAAAAAGCTTGACCAAAACAATGTGGACAATGAGGCATTTTAATACAGAAGAGCAATCAACTCAGCTGTGTCTAAAAATGTGTAGCTATGATACATTCAAGATTTATATACATTACATCTCCTCAATTCAGTGGGATTGAGTGTACTTCATTTAACACATATCAAAAATTATGATGCAGGGAAACTAAACCTTTTTTGCTCAATTATCTCAATTTTTATAGTATGTGATAGTTAAACTGCATTGTTGTGCAGAATCAGTAGGTAGACATAATGTTTGAATTTAATTTACAATTGATGTCTGGATTACCAAGAGTTAATACAGTGACAGCTGGAGCCAATATTTTCTTGACTATTACCATGGTGCTGCCAGTGGCTTTTCCTTTACCGTGTGTTTTATTCATTCATTACACTACACTTACCCTTATTTCCCCTTATCCCTTATTTGTGAAGCTTATTTCATCTTGTGTATTTATGTAGCGGCATGTATGTTTCCTTCTCTAAGAGGTGCCTTTTGGTATTTTGATTGGTTGCAGGAAGTTTCTACAGGCTGTAACAGTCCTAGTTTGACTTTGTTCACACAGACCCACTGGAAATCTTGACCTGTGCAGGGTTGGCTAATTTTGCAGCAACCTGGAAGTTAATGAATGACTGAGTTGATCTAACATCTGCAACACTTGGTCTGTCAGTTTGGTGAAAATCCAACCACCAAACCAACCAAACCTCGAACACCAATATCTTTAAATATTTACGCATGATATTCACCAGAAAAGGTTAAGCAAGGTTTACTTACTACAAACAGATGGTCTGAAGCCAGATTATTAAATATTTGGTTTTTGGTTTAAATGTATAACTTCCTTATTTAGAAAATCATTATCAAAGTAATGTATGTTACCTTTACATCATGTTTCAAAGAACTGAGCTAGTCAAGAGCACCTACAATGATGGTGGCTAATGCAAGAAAATAGCACCACCTTCAGAACCTTTGGCTTCATTAAAATGAAATGCTATGAAAACACTCCTGCTAAATATTTTATGTGAAACAAGTGTACAACAAAACTAATTAAACCAATAACGCTGTACTGTTGAAATGAAAGGTCATGTCTGGGCTTCAAATAAATCTACCACTACATTGTCTCTGCTTTTGCTTTGATGCCTTTCATTCCCCCACTGCAGACCTAGGACCCAAGTTTGAGCTAAGAGAAGGGTTTGTTTTTGCAACATCTCTGAAATGTTCACCACAAATGAAATTTGATCACTGACACTGTGCACAGGATTTGCAGTACCTGGAAATGACTGGTTTATAGTGCAATACCAAATGAGACATCCTGTTAAGGACTATGTTTTATAGTTTGAAGACTTTAAACGGGGGTTATATTACTATAACTACAAGAAATAATTATAAGATTATTTAAATGTTTTTTATAACAGACCTTTGACCGCTTGAGATGATTTCCCTGCCAAATTCTTTTTAGACACAGACGTTGTGCTTGAAACCTTCTACATTACACATTTAGAAACATTTCTAATAAATCTGATAAAAAAATGTGTATAAATCAAAGCGGTGACCCTGAAGACCATACCATCAAGACCAACAGTAATGATGTAGATGAAAGATATCCCATAAAGTCCACTGTGTGAGTTTGACACTCATATTAATACAGTGCAGTCTGTGTAGAAAATACTGTACTTCACTGTGCTGATTACTGTAACATACTTCACACAGCAATTACCTAAGGCCTAAAACTCATTGACCAGAAGAAGTATATCTTACCATGATCAGTTTCCATAATACCTCCACAGTCCTGCGTGAAAGGTAAATTTATTAAACTTATTAAAGGACACCTTAACTGATTTTGAACTTGCTTCTTTTGGTTGTAGTTTAAATTGTATGTGTCACTGAATGTCAGAAAATGTCCCTCTAATTTCCCTACATGAACTTCCCTGTAAAAATGCCTCTGGGTCACATCACTTGGGGTAACCTTAAATTCAGATTATGTAATCTCGTTGCTCATACTACAGAGTTTGTAATCATGGGCAACCTGCTTTTCCAGAGCTCCTTTAGATGACATCATCTGAACTCCTAACGATGAAAAACTCCTCCAGGTGCTGTCATCTGTAGGAGCTTTTCAGCTAGAAGCAGGGAAATTGTTTAATATAGTGAAGTCAGAGGAAAGTTTAAAACCATTAATGTACATTTACACCCTAAACTAAAGCCATAGAAACCAAATAAAAAATTGGTGGAGTTGCCTTTTAACAAATCCTTGGTTAACTGTCTGCTCTGAACAGTGTGGTCATTTAAACATGTGCATTATACTAAATAAAATGTTTGTATTGTACTATGGAAAACTTTCAAAACAAGTCGCATAAGGAAAGCTGACACGCAAATTAGTTGGGCCACTGAGTTTGTTTCTATGTTTATTAACATCATTTCCTCTGTATCCGGTTCAAATCACCAGGACACCATATAGTTTGAAAGAGTCCCTTATCTGAACTCAATTATGATAATAAAAAAGCAAGCATAATTCCGGTAGCAATAAATCAGTTTTTCCTTGTGAAACCCATCCAATCAGCTATATTAGTTGATGGACAAAAGCCTCTCAAAACAATCAGTCAGTCTCTATATTTCTATACTGTTGTCTAAAGTGGTACATAAAGTCTTACTTTAATCGAGAACAGAATAGAATAATTTCCCCTGTGAGGAAAACAAGAGAACAAAAGATCAAACACACATTTGTATCAATTACCATTATCTACATTTCAAATACTATGTAATTGCAATATAAAGTATGTAGCATGTGTTTGCCTCCTGCTTATGAAACTATACAGTACATGCCAGATGTCCTACAGATTTATGCCTACAGCAGCATTGAAAAAGAATCTGACTGAAAACATCGGCTGAGGTCTAATAATCTCATACTGCCCTCATGTGTCCAAACAGAAACAAGCTTACACTGAGGAGACACATATTGTACAAAAACCTCATACCTGATCAACAAAATATTTTTATTGTTCTTGGAAATAAATACATTTTAAAAAAGTGATACAGCAGTGATATTTCCAAGAGGACTGGAGGAATAGATTCCATAAATATTGAAAATACAATGGATGTATTTTCTTCATTTTTTTTAATTTAAAAAATTTACAACACAGAAAAGCCTACAAAATGTGAGGGATCTGAATACTTTCCGAAGCAAGTGTAGGCCCTTATGTGTTCGCTTTGTGTTGGTTTGCATCTGACTTTAGTCTTTTTTTGGTTGCTCTGGGTTCCCTGTGCCTGATAGGCCCCTTCAGTATTCCTGGATTCAACACAGTCCACATCTTCGTAGAATGTCCATATTAGGAGGCCTGTTATTAGGAGGAACGTTTTATTTTTGATGAATTGAATTTTTTAATTTTTATTATTGTCACTTTTTGTTTGAAAAATATTTTTGTCCCTATTTCCTTCACTTAACTGAACTGTTTTTAACCACTTTTGGCTGATTTCTGATCAGCTGTGGAGTGGTATTGTGCGTGCAGATGTGGTGGAAATATGTGACGCTCAAATTTAAAATCCTGCTTATTGTATATTATCAATAATTGAACTATATATTCATAATTCATATATTCATTCAGTCATAAAAATGTCGCTTAATGGCAAATAGAGCAGTTTATAGCACCAAGAAACAAGCCCAGTTGCAGCGGAACAGCTTGTCAGATTTTGCGGGGCCGGGCCACTTCTGCCCCCCTCTGGTGGTTGTCCTGTGGGGAAATCCGTCTGTGTCGTCATAGGCTGCGGAGAGGCGGACTCTGCAGCCCAGGACGGCCACCTTTACGGCGTGTCTGAGCAAAATGAAACATGGATGAGGAGGTCGCCGAAAGTTGGGAGGAAGCTGCTGATAGTGGGGTAAAAGAAGTGAAAGAGTTTGTCTATAGTCACATTGAAGGCGAATATGTCGTTTGTAGCGTCACTGTGTTTCCGTTTTGTTTTTAGAAGTTCTCACGAAGTCGTGGGCCAACAATGTGGCTAATGCTAACGTTCAGTTAGCTCTAAGAAACTTGGCGAGAACGTTAGCGTTAGGTAGCTAGCAAGACAACTTGAGACGGACTTTGCAGACTTGACTAGTGATGTTTGTTGCTTGTAACATATCAAACACAAATTAATAATGCTTGGATTTTAGCGAATGGTAGTCCTGACTAATCAACAGCTATCACGACCCGAGCTAAATCGATTGACTATAATGACTGATTGAAATGCTAAGGTTGACGTTAGCCAATGCTAGGCTAGTTATAGCCTTTCTAATATGGAAACTTGTTAATGTAATGTTTTAGGTTACGTATTGATAAATGTAAATTCACTTTTATATATGTTTAAGTCTCTTTCATTAACCATTGATCATATATTAAATTCGGTGTAGTTGCGTTTTTATTACGTCAACTTTTATTTTACATTTTTGCTTCAACATTGCTTGTCGCACCAAATGTTGCGCCTCACAGCTAACGTTAGCGCTCCGTGAACGACGGATAACGTTAGCAGCACTGAAACGACAACTTACTCACTTAGATGGTCCACATTTTATTATCATAAGCTAATATCAGTAATTTAGCATGATATATGTACATTTGATTAAATGAACATATTTTAAATGGAGTCAGGCCCAAACTGTTAGCGTAACATTATCTAAATGTTAGCTTGTGGGACTAACTTGGTTGTTTCCTGTTATTTAGTTCACAAGGACAAGTTAACATCGTACTGCATTTCCTAGTTAATCCTGTTGTCAGCTAGTTAGTGGCCCGGGAGGGAGCTAGTTGTGTCGCCGAACTGGCAAGATTGTTCCCAACTACCGTTAACTGTTGGCTAACATTAGCTACTGCCACAGTAGTTTGCCAGTTCCTGTATAGTTCTTTTTTTTTTTTTAAAGTACACGGCTCAGAAAAGAAGTAAAGTTAACAGCCAGTCAGATTGAAGGCAATGCTCTTTCCTAATACCTTACTTGAATTAGAAATCATTAAACGCAACTGAAAATGATCCCTATATTTCATGGAAACATCAGCCTGCTAATGTTAGCTAACTGATCACTCTACTCTGTTATGACTTGGCAGCTGCCCTACACATGTATAAATAGCGTGTAACTGACTCCTGCTTTCCGTCTACTTCACTACTTGCTTAATAGCAGCCAGTCTTTTCTTGCTAACCGGAATCAATCAGACCACTTTGTTTATTCAAGTTATAAAAATGTATATCTGGACTTTTGTTTCCCTACAGGAAATGGAAAAGCGGCTAGAAGAGAAGCTAAGAATCAGCCAGAAAGAAAAGTAAGGCCTTTAAAAATTTAGAAGAAACATCCAGAATTGTAGCCTATAATGATTGCTTCTATTTCTTTTTTTTTTTAAACTGCATTATTTTGTGTATGTGTCTTACCCAAAACATTGCCTAAGAGTTTTTACAAATTATAAATGTCTCTTCAGTTAACCATACAGGTGAACTACCAAGATGTAACAATCTACTATTTCAGTTAAGTAGGTCTACGCTGATACTTTGACAAATCCATAATTAAAGAAAGTGTTTGTTTTTGCAGAATTCAGTTTCCACTGATCGTTACATTCATAGTGTGATCAGGTGACCAACACATATTTATTGCCACAGCAATGACTAGTCCCTTATGTTATGCTAGGTTAATGGTCATCCAAAAATATTTTTGACTGTTGTATAAAAATTTTGATCTTGGATAGAAAAAGCACCGGTATAGGACTCTGTGTTAGTTGTGTGACAGAGTTGGGGTATTAAATCTGGATAAAAAATTTGATCAGTCCCTCCCTGTTATTTCAGTTCCATTTTAAGTCGGCCTAACTGAAGGAACAGAATAACTTCAGCTATTAGACTTATACCAAATATGTGACTTTGATGATAAGCAAGTCCAAATTTATTAGTTATAATTATGTTTGGGTTTCTGTCATAAGTTTAATTTCCTCATCTTGTGTTTTGTGTTACTAATTTGTCATGGATTGGTTCTGCTTCTAGGGAGTCCAGTAACAATACTACAAGATCCCCATTGAAGACAACCATGGTTATACAGGACGACTCTCTACCAGCAGCACCCCCACCTCAGATACGCATTTTGAAGCGGCCTGCCAGCAATGGGTCATTGACATCACCCATGAATCCGAACAGGCCTACACCACAGGTCAAGTCTTTGGCCCAGCGCGAGGCAGAATACGCTGAGGCCAGAAAGAGAATACTGGGTAGCGCCTGCCCAGAGGAGACGCCTCAGGACAAGCCCATCAATGACAGGTAATATTCCACATATATTGACAGTTTAGAGGTTTAAGTTGCAGCCGTGGTAATGGATACTTTCAATGGGTGTATTAAATGTTTTACCAGTTGTGCGCCAATTATTAAACTGAAGAAAAGGCAGGAAGTAAATAGACATTATTTTAGTATCTCTTCATGCATCCTGATTACAGACATAAACATCTATTGTCTATTTAAATGCCTTTTATCAGTAACTTCAGGGAGTTGCGATTGTTACAGCCTTAAATACCTGATTTAAAAATAGATTTTCTAAAAATTGTGACGCGTGTTGCTGTGTTTTTATGATGTTTTAGGTCCTGCTGAATGCACAGGTGAAGGGTTGAATAATTGTTGTGATGACAACATTGCAAATTCTTTGAGGGAATGGTTTCTTGACAGTACATCCTAAACAGAACTATTTCCAGATAATTTTTTCCTCGATTTACAAGTAGATTTGGACTATTGGTTATTACTTTTTTCATACAGTGAATGGTCTGAAGTTAGAAGCAAAACAGTTGTTTCTAGGAAGACAAGGCACAGCAGCAGCTCTGTTCAGGAGGCATTCAGAGCTCACTGCCCAGTCGCTGTCGGTATACTATATAAAATACAGGAAAATAGAACTAAAACACAAAAAGTTTTCTCAGGTCACATTTCACGTAATGTGCCTCAGGCAGACAGCCCAGTTGAATAAATTAAGTATGCATTTTCTCCATCGGGCACACATGAGCCGAACAATTAAAAACCACATCTGAAATGCCCTGTGTAGACACACTGTTAACTAAGCCAAATAACGTCAGAAGCATAAGCTAACAATTAAAACAACTATTGTAGGAAACAGGAACTTAAAAAAACAGGACTATTGCCCATTATAAAGCATGTATGCTTCCACTAGTGTTGTGTTTGGTGTCATGTGGTTTTAGGCTACAGATGGCTGAGTCATTATATTTCTGTTTCTTTTTGCTTAATTGTTTTGATTGACAGGAGGTGAAGACTATCATAAATAACTCTCTCTGAATCATCTTTGAAGAACTTGATGGATTGTTTTTTTTTTTTTGTCGTTGTTGTCTTAATGCTTTAGCTGTTTTTAGTTAGATTTGAATGATGGCATGTTGTGCCAGAATAAGAAGCTACAAAAGAGTGGCCAGTGTAAAAGAAGGAAGAAAACTTTTGTTTAAATACTGGAAACATTGTAACTAATGTGAACTATAGAGATTCTGTAAATAGGACAGTTGGGAATCACATTCATTAAGGAAAGAATGCTCTTTAGGTTGCCAACTGGAAATGAGTTGTGAATGGTTTCTCCCCAGCATTTGGCATGTAGAACAATCTGCTGTCTCTTATTTATTTTAGTTGTCTTTCCTTTTACCAGGCCAGGGCGCAATAACTCTTCATTGCCTTCAGAGGATACCCGATCAAACAATCACACTCTGCGGCAGCCAGCTGGTCCAGATGGCACCCAAGGTTTCAGACAGCACAGATAAGTGGGCCCCGTGGCCACCCAGCCATTGAGAGAAGGAAAATCAATGGCCTCCTGAGAGCAAAGAGAGCACTGAGACTTAGACTTCCTTTCTTCAGTTCTTTATATGGAATACTGCTGTCCAACTCTTCCCACCAGCAGTCCAGGAGAAAGCTAAATGTGTTCTTTTCTCTCCCAAATCCTGACTTTTTGACACTGTGATTATGGACATGTTCTAGACTCACTGTGATGATCCCTTTAAGAGACACTCCTCACCTCTGTCTCTCTCCTCCTTCAGTCCCCAGCGGCTCCATCTCTTAATGCCTGTGGAGGCAGAGACTTGAACAAAGGGGTGGAAGAGAGAGGAGAAGAAGTGATGGGTCATAGCAAAATAAGATGAGCTGGTACTTGTGCAGCAGATTCTCCTAAGCAATAATACCAGACATCACTTCTCTCACCTTTTTTATGTTTTTAATTTTTTCAAACATTGGTCACTAAACTTTTATCTTTGGTTTTTCTTGTTTGTCTTTAATTATCTGTACAAGGGGATGCTCTGAAATTTTCAGAGTACTGGCTAATCTGCTTCATGTTATTCATACACCACCACAGCGCTACTCATTTAATACTGAGTTTTTTTCTTTTTAAATTCACATATCCATTGTGTTTCTAAAATAGATAACATTAAAATTTTTAACCTTTTTTTTTTTTAAATAGTAAATGCAACAGTTTGGTTTTTAATACAGTTAAAAAAAATCATTGGCTGGAGCTTATGTGGTCAGATTTATTACACCACTAGTACTCACCACTAATGCTGAGTACTTAACTAGTACCCGCTTGGTAAATGAGTTGTTAGAGTTGTCAGTACACCCCTAAACTTTAAATTGCCATTTCTTTTTAAAGATCTGATGGTAACAGTTGTGTCAGGTTGTTAATCTGACTAGTTATGTATACGGTTTGTTGTTTTTGTGTTTTTATGAAGTTTTTCAGATGTCTTCCTTGGACTGTCACTTAGGAATTTTTATTTAAGAGTAAAAACAAAAAAAAGACGAAAGGAGATCGTGGATTGAGTCGCTTTTTAAGTAGCTTTTCTGCCTTTTTGTATAAGATGTCAGAGCAGTATTTTAATCAATATAAACCAAAAGCCCCATTTAAAATCAGTAATCAATATGTTAAACAAGACATCTGTATTTGACAATTGTGTTGGAAGCAGGTAAAGGAGGCTTTGGAGGGGGGAATGAATTCACTGCTGTATTTCACATTTCTCCATGTGTCCACCTTGTCAGAGAGCAAGTTTGCTTGTTTCTTTATTGATGTAGAAACTCAGGTGCAAGCGAACAAGACTGTATGAATGAAATGAACTAAGATTGTATTTTTCCTTTTGGTATCATTTCTCAAACGGCAAATGTCCATATTTAGGATTGGTTTGGCACTGTTTTTTGGAAATGGCGTGATACAGAGCATGTGGTGAAATGTAGCGCCAACTATGTCCCATGAAAAAGGATTGCTTTGTTGGGATCTTGGTCACAGTATAAAACAGTAACGCCACTCCTTTGTTCAGTAATTGATTGTTGAGATATATTTGAGATTCAGAGGGTTGAAGAGAAGTAGTGACCCCTGGTTGTCCCTTGTGCCCAATGGATGTTTTTAATTGTCTACTTATTTGTTCAGAGAGGTGATCTCAAAGCCATATTCAGTGGTGCACATCATTAGAGCAGTTCTTTATAATTGTTGAAATCAGCTTGTGCCTCCTGTAATCACATCTTTACTTCCTAGTTTTTGACTTTATTACTGTAGTTCAAGAGACTATGTCGGAGGGAAAACTCAAAATAATGGTATGAGAGTTTAGTTCAGGAACTCTAGCAGCAGAGCAGGAGACAAATGGCTCTGAGTTAGAACACAAACTGCCTGTAAATACTGATTTAATAAAATGATTTGCAAAAAATATGATTTTATGTGATGCATGGTCATTATTTTAAATGTATTCACTTTTATTTGCAGTATCCAAGCACCTAAAGAATGTGGCTTGGTGTTTGCTCCACAAATGCAACATAGATCAAAAACAGCAAATAACAAATTCACAAAATGAAAATTGATGCATTTCTCTAATTGTGTGGACAATTAAAGAAATTATAAAATGCAGTGAGGTATATAAAAGCATGTAATGTGCCCATAATTGCATTTTGTAACACTGAGGATGAGAATCATGTATCATAAGATGATGACCTGGACATTGAAGTGATGTGCAACAGATAATTAAATGCTATAACAAAGGAGGTGAGGAGAAATCCAGCGTCAAGTCAGTGTTGAGTACAGCATAGTTAGCCGTTTAAAGGAAACTACTCCTGGAAAGAAGTTATTCCAGAGAGAATAGATCTCACTCTTTCCAAATGTAGTTCAGAGTGAGATTCATAGGTTGAAGATGCTTGCACATCTTGGCCAATGATTGAAGCTGATCAATTGAATTTATATTGCCCAATATCAAAAGGTTTTTACAATCAGAACAATGTACCTTATCCTTAGAGCCTCAAGGGAGGATTTTACAGCTGATGAGCTTTACTGCCTGAAAAGCAGCCTCTGAGTGTCCTTTCTTTTAACAGACTGATGGATGAAGTTCATTTAATAAAGACAAAAAAGCTGTACTGCAATAATTGGAGCGTTTTCTATCAGAATAGAAAACATGAATATCCTTAGAACACACACTCTGTAGTCTACATAAAAATAGTTTTTATTACAGGTAAACATCAAGTTGTATTGTTGGTCAAGTTTTGGGTGTAGCTCAGACATCCATAGCACTGTTTGACTTAGGTGACTGAAAATGTCCAACAGAGGGGGGAGAGCAATGCTAACTCATGGAGATTACTGTTTGACCTGGGGGGGACAGGATTTGATTAAGGGGTGGCCATGAAGGAGAGTCACGCAGAAGGGCGTGCAGACGTTTATACTGTTTCTTGGATGGACGTTTTGGATGGAGACAATTGAGCATGCCCAAGTCGATCAGCACCTGGAGAAAACAG
The DNA here is from genome assembly GCF_033026475.1 of Channa argus. Taxonomy (NCBI): domain Eukaryota; kingdom Metazoa; phylum Chordata; class Actinopteri; order Anabantiformes; family Channidae; genus Channa; species Channa argus. The sequence goes on from NC_090209.1 coordinate 20,148,291, forward strand.
AAACAACTGTTAACAAGGTGATTATGAATGTGTCCATAAGTGATAACCATGGACAGTAGGAAAAGGGAAGAGTTAGTTAACCTTATGTGGTCAGAGTGAGTCTAAAAGTAAAGGAAGAACAACCCTGACAGTGAATTCAGTTTAAAGTGACACATGTAGGTCTGTTATTGCCAAACTCCAGATGACTATAGCTACTTTTTTTTCTTAATGAACATTTTGCATCTCTTTCTAAAACCATCTTTCCAGCCTAGAGGGGTTCACAGCGTTCAAGTATAAAATGAACCTTAAATATCACAGATTGGTGGTGGATCTAATGAATGAGGCAGTTACTTATATTTAAACCATAATTATAATTTGTCCTAATCTTGAGGTATTGTATTCACACCCACCTCCACAATAAAACAAATGAGGAAGTTGAGAGCAGCCACAGCAACGAGCAGCATTTTGAAATTCATGTCAGTGATGTTGTATAGTTGGAGTATTCGGCAAACATCAAGAGCAGGATACAACACCAGCCAGGTCATGATGCCAAACATGATGAGCAATAGACCGAGGAAAATCACTATAAGATAGAAAAAAAATGTATTAAAGCTGGTAAGCTGAACAGTTTGTCAGCTTAGTTCTGAATTCATCGCCAAAGTGTCGTTCCTGGATTGATGACATACCGTTGTAGTAGAGAGGTTTCTTGTGAGGGTAGCCCTTTGTGACCACCACAGCCATGATGATATACTGGAAACCTGACAAAGCAAACACACTGGTGTTCTCCATGTTGGGCAGATTTGCTGCTCCAAACACTGATGCATTGAGAGGAATATACCTACAGAGGACCGCAAAGAGGACGATGACTGAACTGAATCCAGTGTAGATAAGATGGTGGTACTTTTCTAAATGCTGCAGTAAATTTGACATAAGAGATTCTTTTAGCAAATAAAACAAATACAACCCTTTCTCTAAGATATTTTCATGAGAGTTGAAAAAGCTTTACAGCTGTGTGTCTTTTACTGACCACTCCTGTGAGGTAGTGAGGAGGAGCGCAGCCAGCTGGCCCAGGATGATCATGCAGATGTGGATGAAGAGGCTGCCAAGGACAGGCAGGGCCAGCAGGCTGGCTGGTGGTCTGCAAGGGTACAGGTCATCACTTGGGCCTCCTCTTCCCATCACAATGGCCAGCAGAGTCACTAGACCAATGTCACAGAACAGGAACTGCAGGTCAGCTACGCCAGTCTTCACCTGGACACACACATCAAGATGTGGGAGATATGTGAGAAATGAATTGAATTGAGAAAGTAAGTCCTCACTTAAAAAGTACTCCGCTTCAAATATATAATACGCACTGTATATACTATGAAATTTACGAAAGTCCAAAACTACAAGAATTCAACAAAGAAATTATTTTTTTAAATAGTGTCTGACAAAGCAAGTGAGATTTTAAGAGTAAATTTCATTTGGAAAAACAAATCTTCCATTCAGACATTTACCTTAGCATCAATGAAAAGCAAATATTGGGAGATATACACCAGTAAAACTAAACTAGAAACTCAACGGCGAAATATATACTGTAAACTTAATTCAGATTTTTTAAGGAAATTGCTAATTAAATTTTAAAGATGGAAAAAAAAAACTGGGAAGAAAATGTTTCAGCGAGTATTAAAAACTACAGCCAACTTAAAAGTGTGAGGCAAAAACGATTTTATCACATCATTAAAGTTGATCTTCATTCACTTCTTTATTAACACCGTTTAACAATCTTTGTTTTGTAATTTATTTCATAGTGGCTTTTTATCCATCTCAGATTTGCCTATTCAACATCACCATCTTACGCCAAACAGACACTGTGAAAGGTACCCAGGCAAAATATGATGCACAGCCATTTGCTGTATGAAACACTACCTTTATCTACCAACCCTGGCATGAACGAATACAAGGTACATTTCTATGAAGTCACCTGTCAACAAGTCTCAATATTAGGTCAAGTGGTGTCTACATTAGCAACAGAGCTAACCACAGCAAAGCCGAAACCTCTTTGTTTAACCTAATATTTAACTTGCACTCAGTCTCAAATTTTGTCTTGGTTTACAGTTTAATTTTGTAAGCGATTCACTTAGATTATCAACTTTCTAATTTAAAAAGGACAATGGAAACATGTTTTATTTAGGAAACCAGAGCTTCTAAAAGAATGTGTTGAGCTCAATCCACCGGCCACTGAGCAGAGGAAGGTGCCTACTGTAAGTGATGGTGCTGCTACTCACTGTGTAGAGGATAAGGACGGAGCAGAACTGAATGAAGCTGTACAGGGCCATGTATCTGAAGAGACTGAAGGAGGTAACCAGAGAACACCTGCCCTCTCTGCATAGACAAGGAGGAAATATTTATTATGGCTGCACAGCAAATGCGCTACTACGGTTTTTGAAGATGCCACCCTAATAAAACCAGTTTTCTAATTTCACATCCCTTACCTGATAAGGAGCGGTACACAGCTGATGTTTTCATTCTTTGAGGTGAAAGGTGAAGCAACTGAAGCCTCTGCCTCAGACAGGGAAACCCCAACATCAGCAGCTCTCAGGGCTCCACAGTCATTGGCCCCGTCCCCACACATGCCCACACGATAGCTGCAGTAACGTAAGAAAAGGGGAATTGGGGTTTGACTTATAGCTAGTGTCAGGTAGTAGCCAATCCAGCAGCCGCATATTACAGTATGGCTAATTGTATAGTGTATCTACAAATACTTCATTCGCCTTTTTACCTATACTACTTCAGTACTGTGTTTGTACACTGTAGAGTTCATATAGAAACAATATACAATATTATTATCATCTAGATTTGTTTTTTTTTTTGGCAACTCTTTTAGCTCAACTCTAATCTCCCAGGAGTCCAGAATAAGACTTTATTTTGACTGATGAGGAATAATGACTGGATTTGGAATAAACTGGCCATTTCCTAAAACAGCTTCCTTAAAATTAAGTCAAGTTATATAAGTGTCTGTATATATCTAGAACAAAATATAAAACTATCAATTAATACATTTTATTTGTAGCTACTATGGTGCCTACATGGCTAATACTGAATTCTCTGCAGGTCTGATGCTTGAAGTAGATTCCAGTAAAATTCCTGCTCTGCTATTTTTCCTTTCTGTTATTCTTGCCTGTTTTCAATCCTTCTCTTTTTGTTTTGAACTTACTTGAGTTTCTGCAGCTCCTTCACCAGCTGGGTTTTCTGGTCTGGAGCCATTCGTGCAAATACTGTGGCTCTCATTAGAACCTGAAATGACAACATAAGCAAGTAATTGTAATCAAGTGACTCTTGGACCCCACATCTTTAACCAACAAATGGTCTACATCACTGCTCCTGCAGCTGTCCTACAGTATGCATGATGTAGCATGTATGCATGATACTTCAGCATTGTCAATTGTCAGAATATTCCTACTAGAATAAAACAGCTTACGTTACCTTTGGTAGATATTCAGGAAAGTAGTCACAGAGGGCAGCAAAGGACTTGCCATTAATAGCCAAGTGATAGCTATAACCACCCTGGTAGAGGTCCTGAAAAGAAAGGGAAAATATCAATTCCAGTTTAAAAATAGGGGCCCTGATTGTGCTCATAAATATTTATTTATTAAACAAACAGTTAGAGAAGTCTTGCATGAATCAGTGTTTGCAAGAGTAACAATTAGCTTATGCTGATGCTAATGGGACCACATCACTGCTGCCTTTAAATTCTCAAACCATAGTTGCTTGGGAAGATTATAATATTTATTACAGTGCAGCACAATTAAAGATACAATTAAAACTGCCAGGGAGAGAAAAAAATGAATTCTCATACAATGGAATGACAATTATCCTCCTCCCAGATGTCCATAGAATATTTTGCATCCGGGCCTAAACCAGGCCGAAAAGAACTGTACTGTAGGTGTTGTGTCTGAGAAAAACCAACCCGAGTGATGATCTCTACAGAGCCCTGGCTGTTACTGGCCTCTCCATCCTCCAGGCTGAACCTCAGTGTAGGTGTGGACTGTGCAGTGTGTGACGTAGCATTGACAAAGATAATCTTCTCATCAGATCCCACCATTCCGCAGCTTTTTGCTACATTAACTGCTGTTAAAATGTTGTCTCCTATGTAAAGAAAAAACAAGATTTGACATGAAGAAGCATTTTAATTTCAATTTAAGTTTTCATTTTGTGGACAATTGGTGAAAATCTGCATGTCGATGCCTGCAACTAAATGGCATCATAATAAAAACCAAGCATTACTGAAAAAACTGGAAAATTAATCTCACCTGTGACCATAACGCTGCGAAGGTGTGCCAGTCTTAGGGTATTAATAACCTTGGGACTCTCTGGTTTCACTAAGTTTTTCATCATCAGCAAGCCCACAAACTGCATGTCTTTCTCAATTTCCCCTCTGTGGATAGATGAGGAGCTGCATTAACTGTAGCTTAAAAAAATTAGCTATGCGGATATTGGTGCCACAAAGAATTCACCAACATAAGAGCTGGATTCTCACCGTTCAATGGTACTGAAATCAGTGTTCCCATCTAATGATTTATAGCCGAATGCAAGAACCCTGAGGCCTTCACTGGAGAAGTTGCGCAGTTTGCTGGAGAACTGTGCCGGGACTGTTAAATGAAAAAATCCCATTGTGTATAAATGTCATGTAAACACAGACACATCTCTAACCTCATTGACTGGCTCTATAAGAAAAACTGCCCCAAAAACACTTTAACAGGAAGAAACTTATGAAAGAAACCTTACAAAGAGCCTCATAGGAGGGATACCCCTTCCAGGATGCGCAGCCCCGTGTCAGGTGTACACAACTAAACTTGTCTCAAAAACAAAGGCCATATAATAAATATTATCACGCACATACATGCATGTGTGCACACACACACACAGGAGCCAACCATTGAGTGCTTTATAGATCAGCAGTAACACACACTGTGATGAAGTTATAGTAAACATTCAGTGCTAACATAAACATTTTCCCCACACCATCACTGAAGTAACTCAAATTAAAAATCAAGTTTCTCACCTGTTTCTGCCCGGCAGAGGCTAGCTACCATCTCCGGGGATCCTTTGATGAAAGCGAAAGCCGTGCGTCCTCCGCAGGTTACTGTCACCACACTCATCCTCTGCAGGGCTGAAGAGAAGGGAAACCTCTGAACAATGGCCACCCCCTCTGTGGTGGGCTAACAGCAAAAGAATAGTCATGTGTAAGTAAAAACTCTATACATATACTGATTTTATTATAGCTTTGAATTAAGGGGTTGATCTCTTTAAAAACAAAAATAAAACCATATGGTTCAGTCTATGTGATGGCAGGGGTGCTCACATTTCCCTGTGCTTGAAGTTGGTAAATAGGGGGTCTCATAACAGCCAAAACCTTGTGCCCTCCAAACTCTGCATCCAGGGCAAGGCCATCTCCCTCTGGCTCTTGGAGTGTCTGGACAATTAGATATGATATAAAAATATTAAACATGCCATAATGGAATTTCACTGGAAGCCAACTACTTCTTGAAGTTATATGTAAAAAAAAAACTTTATTCTAGAATACCCAACCAGTGGACTCAACCATCTTTAGCTCCAGAGGGTCTCCGAGGGGCTGACCATGCAGCAGTGTCACAGTGTGACAGCAGGCCAAGCCTGAGAGCATGGGCCCTGTGTGCAGGAGTCTGGGCTCTGGGACCAGCTCTGAGAAACCAGCATGTCCCCCCTCCATCACTCCCCACACATCTAGCCCCTCCTCAGTCAGAGTTCCTGTCTAGACGAGGAAGCATACTCTGATTAAATGTCATTTCAACATGTTAAGTGGCTACGACTGAACTTTCAACCAATTCCACATCACCTTGTCAAAGCAGAATATTGAGACTTTGCCACAGACGTTGATGCGTGGTGGACTGATGCAGAAAATCCCCTGGTTCTTCAGCCGACGCTGGGCATAGATAGTGCCCGTGGTGATGGCTGCAGGCAGAGCAGGAGGCACTGCAATGGTTATAATATCCAGGCTTCTGATTACCAACTCTGCCCAAGTCACCTGGACACACATCCAGACACAGGTCATTTATATTTTAGTTTTTGTTAAATAAATAAAGACTTATTTCCAAATGAAGACATAACATAAGTATTTTGTCCTTAGAGTCCATTGTAACTTGCACTTACATTGGCTCTGAAGAGGATCGCAAAGCTGTAAATTGTACCAATAATAGCTGAAACAAAAAAGACAATATTATAAAAAGTTAACTATTATTATCATATTGAATTTAACTAGTATTATACATAATCTGAGTAACACATTATTATTATTTTGTTACACATTTAAATACAGACAATATTCAATATGCTTTTGAAACAAATGATGTCAGGCTGCTGTTAAAGCCTTACCAAAAACACTCAGGATGAGCATAAACTTCACAGCGTCTTGGTAGAAGCGAAAGTTGATTGGCTGTGGATACAAAATGGAGCTGACCAGGCTGCCTTTGGCTGTGAAAAACCCTGAGGATGAGGAAAGACCAGGAGAACTCGTTTGAGAGCAAACAAACATTCTTAAACTGTCCTGTCAAGCTTCCTTTTAATCAAACAAAGTTTCTGTTTACTTTTAGTGCTAGTCTCTAAAATGTCATAAACAATGTAAACATTATCGATCATATCACCTTATGCAAACTGTCAGTCAGAGATTTGTATTAAAACATGAACCACCCACTTTCCATTAAATCTACTTGTCTCTGGTATTGACCAACTCCTCCCTGTTTTAGATCTGCTGATGGACTACGTCTCATACATGTACTATGTGAATGTTAATGGGTAATGCTGCTGGAATTCAGAAAATGAGACTAACATGTATATTAGGAGGAGGATATGGGCAAAACCTTTTCTAACTCTTGGTGGAATGATTGGAAGTGCAAGTATGAAAGAAAAATAACACCCACTCACAAAAAACATTTCTTCACAGCACTAACAGTTACTTAATAGGGCACCTCGTAGTGAACGCAAAATGTATCTGGGTTAACGCACAACTCACTACAGCGTTACCCCCTCAGATCACTAGTTTCTTTACTCACCAATGTTTGTGACCACAGCAACAGCACCGCTGCCTCCTGACCCTCCCCTTTTGGCCTGAATGAGCTGGGTACCACAGAACAGGGTGTGTTTGCGCTCTGTGTCTGCGCTATATTTCCCTTCACCGGCCGGCAGTGGTGTTTTCAGCACTGGAACACTTTCACCTGGACATAGGAATAATGAGAAGAGGTTAATGATAAGATTTAAAAACAAAGGCAAACTGTAAAACTAGTCTGTATCGTGGACTTAACCAAACATTTACTCTAGAACAACACTAACTATTTATTTTCTGGGTTGAAATCATACTAAACTGCAGTTTTTTCTACCTTAATCTTGATCTGAGAGTTTGCAACCAGGCTTGTTTTTGCCATGTTTAGCAAAGATTTGGATCTCATTATCTGCCTGGGGCTGGTGGTGGGGAGACTGAATGATCACCTGTGAGCATGCTCTCATTGACCAGACACTCCCCAGACAGCAGGGCGGCATCACATGGCAACAGAAGCCCTTCCTGCGGGATGATTAGACAGTCACCGGGGACTAGATCCACGGACTTTACACACTCCTCCGCTGAGAAAACACACAATTAGAAATGAATTATTTCACAGTGTTCTGGCAATTGAGAGCTTAATGCAGCAAGAAGAAATCCAGTTTTATTTGACCTAATAAAACAAAATTACTTCTTCGACTTCTATTCACATAGATTTAGAAAGGATGTGTAAGGGTCACTTTGAGACACAAAACTATAAAATTGCATTACTGCATGTTTCACCTTGGTACAGCAAGTGATATCAAGTTGAGATAAAAAGATATACATGTATTTTTACTGTATAACTAACTATGTGTGCATCTGTCTCTAATGTTAGTTGACCTCATTCTACTCCCCACAATGTGTTAAATTTAAAATACAATAAACAAATTACTTATTTTAAAACAAAGTACAAATGTACAGTCATAGTTTTTACAAAACTTTGTGTTATACTAGTATTAATTTTAGCAAGCTGGACCGAAATCAACAGAGAATCCAAGAATGAAATGTACACGTTTTTATCTACAGAAGTTCTACTTCAAATTTGGACTGTTTCTGAGTTTCAGTGCAGAGAAAGAGGAACTTGAAACATTAGTGGGGCATCAATGGAAAACACATGTCCACTATTCTAGTCTATGGTCGAAAACACACCTGTGCACAACCTCAGTTAGCAAATCAAAAACATATTTAATTTTATGTTATCCCTTCACATTAGGATTCTTTATTACTTCACGAAAATCAAAACCCCTGTCGTCTTCACCAAGCCTTCAACTACATAATCTATACCTTTTTCCTTAATATTTTTAATAATTTTTAATACGATTTTGTTTTAAAGAGGTTTCTTGTCCCCTTTACAGGTTAAAACTTTTCTCATTTACTTCTTGCTAAATGTGCCACCTTCAGAAACATGTACATTTATTAATGCAAATCAAAATTATCTTGATCATCAATAAATCTACATAGATCATCTTCTAATAGTACAAGAATGACATACTGTAAGAGGAATAATTTACAACTCACCCCCTGATTGTCTGCGCACTGTTACGTTTGTGACCAAACAGGCCATGTTGTGAAGAGTAATGCTTTGCTGTGGATTAAAAACAAATATACTTTATATACTGTGATAAACATAAATTTTAAGCAAATTAAGTATCCCACTACAGACTTACCTTGCGCGTTTCATAAAGTGAGATACTGATAGAGATGGTGGATATAATAAATATACATATAGCATAAAAAAAATAATGATCTATCATCCACAGGGTGATGCTAAAGATTTGGAACATGTAAAATGGGTTGAGGACCTAAAGAAACGGATAAAAAGAGACACAAAAAGAGGAACAGATTCAGTTTAAAGGCTTTCAAATAAATTCAATCTGAGGCAGTTTAACAGACTGATTTCTTCTCACCTCCTCAAACAGCAGTTTCATGTAAGACTTCACAGGCACATCAATAAGGTTGGGCCCATAAATGCGACTCCTGAAGATACAAAATGCCATGGGTTACTCAGCGGTGCCCTCTGAGTTTAAAGAATCTGTTTATTTTTAGTGCATCCTTTCCCACCTCATACTTTGTTCCCGGTGACTCAGGCCCTTTTGGAAGCCATACAAGTCCTTGCAGGTCCAGTCCTCATTGAGGACACTACAGAAAAAGATGGAAGATTAAACATTATTGTGAATGAAAACATTTTATCATTATAATGGCATGTTTTTATGTCACAATGAGCATGTCACAAAACAATGAGCATGTTTCAAAGGTCTATTTTTAAGGCTTTTTTAAATAAAATTCTTTTTTTAAATTGTCACTTTTAAAGACAAATTAGAACCTCTTGAAATCTAAATATACTGTACAGGATAACCCTTAATCGGCTTCTAGTTTTCCAGTTTGAGTACCTAACACGACAGAAAGCTCCCTTGGTGTCCAGCCAGAAGTAGCGTATTCCTTCAAAAAGGTAGTAGCGCAACAGCGTTTTCTGTAACACACAAGGGCCACTTTCAGTCTGAGAATGAAAAATCACAACACAATGTAAAAGAAAAACAAATCTTCTTCTTCTTCCTTACCTTCTCATTGTACAGCTGAACTGTGTCTCTCCATTCATTTTCCTCTAGGTCTCTAAATATCTCTAAACTAAAAAGACAACAATCATTAGACAACAGTTTTCCCAGATATGTTCATGCTGTCAAAGGGTAAAGAAATGGTGCTGACCTGCCCTCCTCCATCTCCTCTGTGAGGACGTTCACCACATGTTGCTGGCCCAAACTGTTCTGAAAGATAAGAATACATAGATAAACCCATGGCACTGACCACAAACAGACAAAATGCTTCATAGATGTGATCCCAGTTTGTGTCTGGCTTTAATATTTATGCTGGGTATCAATGCACAGAGTTAATACACTGTATATAACGCAAAGTATGTGGTACCTGTGTAAACATCAGGATTTTAATCCACGGTTACACTCACTAAGTACATGCTAAAACATCAACAGGTGGTTGGCAGGATAATAAAAGGGGTGAAACAACATTTGTTGTTTGTTAAAGATGTTTTTTAACTGAATCTGGTCCAGTTTTGTTCTGCTGTGTATAAAAATGACAAGTATACTTATTCTTTTCCTTTTGGCTGTTCCCTTTCAGGGGTCGCCAAAGCGAATCATGTGCTTCCGTCTAACCCTATCTTCTGCATCCTCTTCTCTCACACCAGCTAACTGCATGTCCTCTCTCACTACATACATAAATCTAGAAATGATAAGTATACTGTTTAAGTTAATTCTTGCGAGTGTGGAAAAGACAATGTAGCAGCATTTTAATGAGCACTAAAACTCCTGATCTTCTTTCAAGGTTAGAGCAGCACTTTGAAAGAAGAGCTTATAATTAAACATTGAAACATGTTTAACACTGAAACAGTGAAACACCTAATTTTGACAAGCAGGTTAGCACTTAATTTTGTCAGAGGCAGAGAAATCCAGTTTCTGTGGTAATGGCAGGTGCCAAGTAGGTTTTAAATGTGAGTACGAATAAATGTATTTTCTCACTCTTATCAGCAGAATGTCAGCCAAAGCCAGAGGGCAGGAGCGGCAGCGGGCTAGGATTCCAACCCGTGGGCGCCAGTGAAACACAATCAGGAGGAGACCTAGGGACAGCACGGCAGCCAGGCGACACAGCCACACCCGCCAGCGCACCCACTTATAACCCTGAACATCCTGGTGAGGCAAATGAGTCAGACAGTCCATTCAGCTCATTTACATATTGCTGGCACACATAAAACATGAAACTTAATATATAATAATAAATTTTGCTGAAGGCAGTCAGTCTGTACTTGTATTCACGTTATATACCTCAATACGGTCTTCACATTTCTTGCCTTGTTAACATATTTTGTTGTCGTTCCAACAGAAAAACTTACCATGTGTGAGTCAGGATAGAGCAGGGGGTCCCGTGGACTGGGTGAGGGGAGTCCGCTTTGCGGCTCCACCACACTACCTAAAGAATAGGTACATATATTCAATTCAACACTTACTCTGTTACAATATTTGCAGGAGCTGAACAGCAAACACACACCCTTCATAGCCAGTACTAACACACACAATGCAACCGTCCACTCTAATCCACGTAGCAAACTGAAAGAACCTTTTTGGTGCCAGGTTTCAAGTCACATTTTGTGAATGAATTCAGCACTGAAAGACAAAAACATGTTGACATAGTGTTTTCTATATATGACATAAAAATGTGTAAATAGCCAATTTATAAAAATACATGTATAGATTATTATACTTCTATGATCCAAGTATGTGTTTCTACCAGATGAATAATGAAATTGTCTACATAAAATACTGCAATGACAACAATAGAACAGACATTAGGTCCCACTGACCTCTGACCAACCAATCTAATCAGTACATCCTTGAGTACAAGTTGGAATTTGCTCCAGATTTGAAGAAATTCATTCAAGCGGTTTTTGAAGTAGTGCATTCACAAGAATGGGACAGACACACAACTCTGGCCACAGCTGTTGCTGACAGATATACATATCTTCATTGTAATGTAACAACAAACAGTCCAACAAAACAAACAAACAAACAACAAACTCCATTAAGCAAAGTTAGATTTTGAGTTCTGCCCTCTCAAATTAAGCTGAACAAACTGATCCAGATCAATTATTCGATATTCTTCAATTACAGATATTATTAAAATATGTCTATTACGGAAAATATTGTATTGAAAGTCCCAAACAACTGATTTTGGCCCATATGATGTTGGAGTATTATTAAATTCAGTCCAAAAAGGATCAGGTCAGTGACAGGATAGCAGCGAAACAACAAAGGAAAGAACGTAAACCATAACTAGTGAGAGAAAAAAGTATTCGAAAACGCAAGAAGGGGGCCAAGAAAGGTTATACACAAGACAAAACCACTTAAGTAAATGGATTAAAATATTTATTTTTAAAGCATTGAAGAGATAATAATCAATTAATGAAGTTAAGTGAAATTACAGAACATAAAAGACAAATAGAGAAAATGCAGCCAGCTTAGAGGTGGACTGGAAAGATGGATTGAATTACAACAAATAACAGGATGGGAGGAGAGAACAGAGGACAAAGAGAAGGAACAGAGAGTCAACAGGAGTCAACAGGAAAACAGGAGCAATAAAGGATGATGTACTCAGGCTATAAGTAAAAGTATCCATATTTAAAAATATTCTGTTATAGGTCCTCTATTTAGACGTACAGTAAGAAATACTTCAATTACCAAAAGTTAGAGTACTCTTTATCCAAAATGTAAAATAGTCATGAGTTTACTGTCTTTGTTTATCACAGTATTTTTCAAAAGTAACTAAAGTAGGAGTAAAAGTACAATATTTGCTCCTGAAATGCAGTAAAGCAGCAGAAAATAAAAGCAAGTACAGTAGATGTTGCTTTAATAATAATATTTAATGTACTTATAGTTTTTCCTCCACTACTGAGCATAAGCAATAAACTGTAAGAAAATATTAAATACAAAAAAATGGAAGAAAATTTAAATATGTGCAGAATTTTGGGGAATTTCCGGCTCTATCCCAAAACAAACAAAAAAATGGCTCCAGGTAACATTAGTTTGACCCCTGATCGTTTCCTTTTCCTTTTCTATTGATATTCAGTTCTGAGTCTTTACTTATCTATTTGCAAGGCAACAAATCCACCACAAAACAAAAAGTTTATTCTAACATACCAGATCGCGAGGGTAACATGAGCGGCCACAAGGTCTTTAAACGCACCACGTTTCACTTTGAGCTTATTTCTAAACTTTTAACTGCTACAGAGTTGAGTAAATTACATATAAAGCTTTACATCTCTCCTATAAACTCTCGGGACATCCGCAGGTTAAGATAAGGAGATGGTTAAAACCCGCACACTAAGCTGGTTCCGCTTCCAAAGATTCGGAAATTTGCGAAACAGCCCGCAATTCTTCATACTGAAAGAAACACGAGGAAGACACCGAACCTACCGTCAAGTCGAGCTTTTAAAAGGCGAAATGCTTCCCCGATACGACAGAGTCACAGAGTGGGTTAGTGTCCCCGAGCTGCAGGAGGGTAGACGCACTCTGCGGTTCAGCTGGTGCAGCTCCGGATTTACCGGCGCACGACGCCTCGGGCGTCCGATACCGGACTAGTTCAACCGGCTTTGGGAGCAAATCTGCAACACGACGCGCGCGGCCGATATGACACCGAAACAACCAAGAATATGTATTTTGTTAATACTGAAACGAGGAAAGAAATGAGAAAATAGTTCTCGGTTTTGACTATTTATAATAGAAAACGTTTCTGTTTCACTTCTCTCTTTGCAAAAGCAATGTATCACTAAACATAAACATTTAAACTACTAACACGCCATATGTTATCATTAAAGTAATATTTGTCTCGCGATAAGAGATTTTGTCAAGTGGTGGAAGGTAGTTAAGTGCATTTATTAAAGCAGTTACTATTGAGGACGGATTTGCGATACATGTATTTGAGTATTTTATCTTAAGTTTGCTCATTCACAGGGAAATATTGTACTTTTTACTTTAGTTACTCTGCAGATGGTAATAATTTGCATACGATTGATAATAATAATAATAATAATATTAATACACAACTAATAAATGACTGTATATTATTATTGATTGACCTGGCAGTAAACTCGTTAAAATTAGTTCTACCTTTCCAGGCTTCAGTATTAATGAAGTCTACATGTTAATGCATTATGGTAACCAATAATATAATAGGCTATATATCATTCTGCATAATAGATACTGTTACTTTTGGTACTTAAATGATATGTTGATGCTAATGTGTTTGTACTGCCATTACAAAAGCACTTCTATGCACGATTTTCACTTGTAATGGAGTATTTCTACACTGTGGTAATGGTATTTGTACTAAAGTAGAACATCAGAGTACTTTTTCCACCACTGCATAGTAGTGTCAGAAAAGCAGGAACGGCAAATAAAATGTTTTAAATCTCAGAAAATACATAACACAGATCTTAGCTCTCCTTTTATTACTAGGCCTAGTAAAAAAAGTTTGAAAAAACATTTTTTTTACATTAAACGGTTTACAAACAACAATACATATCTGATATCAACGTGAATATTTTGTCATTTTAAAAGGTAGTACTTTACCTTTGGGCCTAAATATCACAGCATGTACTTAGTACGTTAACTTAAATTGAGATTTTGAAGATTTCCTCTGTCATAGACATACAGATGAACTCTGTATGTCTATATGCATTGTGTGCCCTGTTGCTATTGTAAAGCACCAACACTCTTCACTGTATGGACATAAATCTACAAAAATGGCACATTCTACAAGAAGCAAATGAACTAAATAATCTGTCTTGTGCACATAGCCTCAATAGAATCATGTGATGTTGGGTACTTTGCCAAATCACGCTTCTTTTGTACTAACTAGGTCAATCTTTACCAAACGTAGCCATGCAATATCAGATCACATTTCTGTAATGTCTAAAGTGGTACTGAATTTCAGCTGGTTTCAAATTATCATTTCATTCACATACCTTGTCTCAATACTCTCGCAACACCAGCCTGAACTCCACACATCTTACATAATAATTATGTCCCCTTTAAAAATAACTAAGTATCAATCATTATACTGTACAGTATATCACTCTGCTCAAAGGAAGAGACAACACCAAAATGAACAATTCTTCAAATACGATTTTACAAATCCTGTTTTGTCCCGTGAGTGTTAGAGAACCCTAAAAAAATTCCAGGCTTTCAGAATAATCTTTAACCAGACCTATACACAGAGAAATGTTCTGCAATTCAAAAAGAAAAGGAAATGAGTCTGCACAAATTACGAAATAGACCCAAGACAGTCATCTGACTTGAGAATGCAAAAAATAGACTCATCAACCTCGAAGGGTACAGCAGCAGCTTCATTTACAAGCTCTGTCAAGGTCACCAGCCTCCTCACACAACAGTCTGGTGGTGGTTTGCTACACTTATCAAACCAGCATTAGAAACTAGAAGTGCTGTAAATAGCAGCAGCACAAGTATTAGCAGTAATAGCCTTATCATACCAAAGTTTTTGGCCAATGTTCTGATTTTTCTTGACTCTTATGTACTTTCATAAGGTCAAGTGCAATAATGTACCCAGAGAAAATTACCACCTAATTATTTTGTTCCTTTTAGCTCTGTGGAGAATTTCAGTGACCTCAGATTAATGTTTAGGTTTTCCTAAACTATAATTTTGAATAAATGAACCTGTACTTTAAGACTTACGCCTTTAAATACTCTGTATATCTCAGATTTATGAGTGAAGGTTAATGTGTGATGACACAGGTCTTCTTGTAATTCTGTCATTTCTGACTATGAAGCTTATTGGTTACTTTTTCGTTAAACCCAATATGTTGCCTGATTATAACTTGAAATTAAGATCTTATAACCTTTCGGCACTACATTACTGTAGCAGGTTGTTGCTTTTTTTTTTTTTTTTTACTAAAGAAATGCTCATGAAACTGGGAATTACGAGATACCTTTGGTGTAATTAAGGTGACGAGTTGCTTCTCGTAATTACGATATCCGTATCTCGTATTTACGACTTAAGTTTCTCGTAATTACAATATGCAGGACTAAGGGGTTTCATAAATATGAGAACATTTCAGAACTTGCCTCAGATTAATCCGGTTTTTAGGATGTCTTTAGTATCACAGTAATTCTGTGATAGCTTTCAAAACTTCCAAAACTCTATAGTAAAACAGAACGTTTGAGGGATAAGTCGGTGGACTAATCTGTCGCTTTGTGTTTCTTCTAAAACAGGAACATGACGGCTACACTTCAGAACTTGCCTAAGAATCATCCCGTTTTCAAGTTTCCTTCATTAATACGAGGAAATCAATGAGTTATCTGTTCGCCCAGTGGTACAAAGCGAAAATAAACCGTTAAAAGCCAATTCGGCATATTTAGTTTCGCTAAATGTAAACATATAGGCTAAAAATGAGGCCAAGTTTAAGCCACAGTGCAACCTGGATCAATGGCAACATAACACTTTAGGTGGTGTTTTAGGATAACCTAATTTAATTCTTAATTCACTGGTTTATTTAGGCGATTTAAAGGCCTTACTGAATATGCTCCTAAATATCAATTTTCGTGTTTCATTTTCTACATAGAATTTTAGAGACTGTCAAATTAAACCTTACACTCCTGAGACCAACTTCTACAGGAAACAGGAAGTATCGTGTTGGCATGGATACAAAGAGTCACAGTGCCGGCGGCAAATTAAATCTAGAGGCTCAGTTTACAGCCTATTTGTTGACAATTCGGAAAGCTAAAAATGCCGAATTATCTATCGAAAATTCTGTTTTACTGTAGAATTTCCGAAGTATTGAAAACTATCACAGAACTACTGTGATACTGAAGACATCTTAAAAACCGGGTCTAAGGCAGGTTCTAAAACGTTCTCATATTTATGAAATCCCTAAGTCCCGTATCTCGTAATTAAAAAAAACTCTTAAATAAGAGACCTGGATCTCGTAGTTCTGTAATTCGTATTTACGAGATCCGTATGTCGTAATTACGAGATACGAGATAAGGTCTCTAATTTTTTTTCTTTGATGAATGCAATGCTCCGCCGTACAAATCATATACTTAAGTCATGTTTAACTGATGTATGGCACATGGCCTACTCTAAGATACATTATGATTTTCTGTTGTTCACCTATAACGAATGATCAACCCGCTGTGACATTATGTGCTGAATTCCTACTTGACAGATGTTGAAAGAAGTAATGCTAACATTAATGTATGACACCTGCATTTCAGTTATGAAAATTGTTGCGTCTCAAGCTTGTCATTACATCCAAACAAATGTTGCTGCATGTATTTATTTCACCTTTACCAGCTGAATGGTGGTGAATACGATTTCACAATTTAGACAAAATTGGGCGAAGGCGTTGTATAAATGCACGACCCTCTGTGTAACTTATGCATCTAACTGGATGGCATATCAATATAAAAATGTTAAGTTATTGTGAATAACATTCATTAAACCTTACTTGATCATTTGTTGCTGGTAAACAGCAGCAATTCATTAAACCTCTTTTATTGATCCATGCGTTAAACATTCACAAGTGATACATGTGTATGTTTTGGGCTATCGTAACCACAAAGCCTCCAGTCAGCAGAATTATCAACACAGGACAAGCGACCCCCTGAATGATAAAAGCTAACGGTTAGCAAACAACAGCTGTAAAGCGTTGTGTCAAACGCGCTTACCACGTCTGTCCATTTTCCGTTAAACGCCTTATTTCACACCATCCTTACTTAAATGACGAACTGTCATCCAAACAGACATATAGGATTCTTGCAAAAAACAAACCTTCGCCTGCCTTCGACAGTCTGTTTCTACGGGAAGTCACAGTGGACAAAATATTCCATATTTGCGCGTGCGTACAAACGAACATCCTGTCCAATCGGTTTCGTTTACCCCCGTAAATGTTGGTCTTTATGTAGCACAATGTTTAAAACTACATTTAATTTTGATTTCTAATGAAGATTTTATTTTAAATTAACTATTTTGGTTTGTAAGCTCGGTGACAAAATTAGCCTCTTTCGACATTTTGACGTTTGTCAGTACAAAAGGCACACAGGTAAATAATACAAATAAACGATGGATGAATTACATTTAATGACATGTCCAAAAGTACTGCGATAAAGGGTCCAGGTTTCTGATTTTTGAGATGTGTTGTTGTTTTTATAAGGCCTCTATAAATCCAGTAGGGGTGGTTGTCGGTCTCTGTGTAGCCCTGAGATAGACTGCCAACATGTTCAGGGTGTACTCCACATCTTTCCTCATACACACTCACACTCATGAAAATGATACAAGGTGCCTTCCTTGTGTGCTTCGTTCTTTTTCTTAACTTAGATTTAAGTATTGTTAGTGGATCTTTAGCCATCTGGCTTCTTAGAAGTTCATGAAGCTGCTGCTTTCTTGTCTTCAAGTTGCCATCATTTTTTGATCTGTGCATTGGCCTTTCCTGGGCTGAGTCCCTGTGGGGCATGTGTGTAGAACAGACTATGAGAAACCAAACCTTTATTAACTCCTTGTTAAAGTTAAGTGTGCATGCATTAATTAATACTTTAAACACCTTGGGTGTTAGTGTGCAAGTGTTAGCGCAGTTCATGATAGTATGGCAGCGAAAGAGAGAGAATTGGTCCTGAGGTTTTGACAGACACAAATCTGTGAATTCACCACAGAAGTCAATTATTTACCTGTATGCCTGTGGAATAAAAAAATTGTCTTCCATCATTTGCTCTATCAAGAACACAGACACGTTCTTAAGACATTATTGATGTAAAAACATTTGGCAATTCATTGCCACTTCCACTCATTGCATTTAAAATTCTGGTTACTGTGACATGCAATTAATTTGTTCTCCTAGTCTAAGCTTGGTGTCTTTGTCTTTGCCCACTTGGATTAGGACAGCAGGTCCCAGATATTTGTCTCCATTCCACCAGTAGCTTGGACAGCGGGTGCTGCAGCACAGAGTATACGCTCATACAGGCCATCCTGTTGGGTTAACGTAGCAATGCTTATTCTGACATCCTCTGTGGTGTTATACAACTTCACAGGCACAATTGTACCATTATCATAAGTGCAGCTAATTCAGCTAAATTTCCTAAGGAGTGTAATACACAGTAAGAATTTGGTTTATTTACCAGTTTTTGTCTGTCTTCCACTGATTGGAAATGCTGCTCCCTCCCTTCTCGAGTTCTGTTCTTCTTTTCAGGTAGGGCTCAATTGACCTGTAGTGTGCATAGAAGTTACTCATGTCCTGATGACATAATTTTAAAATGAAGTTATGACAATACAATTTTACAATACATGTGTGAGAGTGGGTAGATTTCGGTTGGTTTACTTGTGTTTGTGTCAATATTGTCAAGGCACCTGAAAACACACACACACACACACAAAATGTACTTAAACAGACAAATTTCATTTAAAAACATCTGAATGGACCATGTTCTATAATTGTGTGCAATCCAGATATGTTTTGTCTTTAACCCTCATGACAGGAGTGTCTGAATGTGAGTGTGGGGTCAACCTCACACCCCTCACACCACTGGACCACAGCTGCATTAAGAGAAACATATTAATATTTTAACGAGAATTATGTAAACATTAACATAACTTAGGATGAACACAATACTTGCAGATATGACTTGAGTGTCATAACTTACATGTTTAGATTAATTTCATACGTCTGCAGTCTTGGTTTGTCTCTACCTTTATCAGGGTCCCACCGGTAAACCTGAAAATTCTTCATTCTGGGTTCAGGAGCAGGTGCAGCAGCAGTCTGAGCGTACTGCATCATCTGTAGAACAGGTAATACACAAGGTAGGCACTAAATAAGAATTGTTTTATAAGTATATTATGGGAATTGTACATTCATGGGGGGCAGCAGTGGCCTAGTTGGGAGAGTGGTCACCTACTGACCATAGGGTCGGAGGCTCGTACCCCGCAGTTCCCAACCACATGTCGAAGTGTCCCTGGGCAAGACACTAAACCCCTAATAGCTTTTTTAATTTTTTTTCCTTTTGTTCTTTCAGCCAAGAGTAAAATAAGTGAATAAATACATTTGTCAAAATGTGACAAATCTGCTGGACAGCAAGACTAAAATGGAAGTCTCTTGATTTAGTTTTTTTAATCTTGTAAAACATGTAGATATTGCAATAACAATACCATAGTTGTATTGCACTAAAAGAATTACTGATTAGCACTTTACAACAGAATTGAAGTGACAAGACACATTATACAATAAAAAGGGACCAATATTTTAAAACCCGCATAGTACATTATAAAACATAATTTCAATATTGTACACTGTAAAAATTCAAATTAGACACACTATCACGTTATAAATCTGTTTTTATGGATTGTTGTTTTACCGGCTTTGGCATAAGAAAGTATAGAGTCTCCCCCTAGAGGTAGCTTGGAGGAATAGACTGAACGTGTTACAGCACTTTGTATCTTTTTTTATCTGACTGACTATTACCAATATAAGATGGAATGAAGAACAGTAATTTTTAAAACAAGCGATTTAGATATCAGAAATTTGTGTACGCACTCAAACTGAAATAAAAAAAATCAAAACTTTCAGACCTGTGCAAGGGGGGAGCTGCACAACAGTTGAACTCATTCAAAACATAAGCGGACTGTCAGAAACGTTTTGGTTTTACGTCATGTAAATTCCCACTACATTTATTCACAATTTGAACCGTAACTCTAGGAGCAGAGGGTGTTATTAAAGTCAGTCAAACGACAAAGTTACACGTTTTAGACGATACAATGTAGCTTAGTATAACCATCAGTGAATCAAATCAACCCAGAGTTTAACCCAAATTAATTAAAGTAAGCATGTGTGTTCGTATTAAAAATGTTTTATACATACCAGCAACATGCCAGAGTTTCTAAGAGCCAACACATGTCGACTCAGGGCAACACAGACCACGGACATCTTAGTGATTGGAAACCTTTATGCCTGTAGCCACATTATCTAGCAATTGCACACACCGACTTGTATCAATTACATTGAACGCATTCCCAAACCACGCCCTCTTTTAAAAGTAAAGTCACGTGACGCAAGGCACGGGAGCGTGCGTCATCGTTGATTCCTTCCACAACTATTCTGATCTTAAGCTGCAAAAGAGTGAGACTAAAATGAGCATCAGGTGTGACACTGGTCGGTCTCCTTCGTTTTTCATTTTAGTGGACCGTAAATTTACATCAATGAATGAGTTTTATCCAACATCACCTCAATGCACCACTTGTACTCAATGTCTTTCAAAACTTTCAGTACTGTAAGTGATGGTCAGTTCAGTGTTGTAGTAGACAGTATCTGGGCCGGTATGTAACTGACCCCGTATACAATTTATCAGGTACAAAGCATGATGTTCATTTCAGTTTCAGTTTGTGGGTGGACGTTGAACTGTTCTGTGTCATACAGACAGATGTGTATTTAACCTATGCTCACTTACATAAATGGCAGGGACAAATTAAGCAAGAAATACTTGTTGTTATAATGCAATGCAGTTCAATAGGAGTACAAACTGCAGCCTCCAAAATGCTAAAAAGATTGAACCAATGACTCTGTGAAACAGTTTCAACAAAAAAAAACCTTTTCAAGTGCATAATGCAATGAATTACTTCATTGATTGTCATTGTCTTCTTTATTCTCCAACTTTACGAGTTGTGTTCACAGCTTGTGCCACCACCCCCTCAAGTGTCAAAAACAAAAATGTATTCTTTTGTAACTGGTATTTATACTGAGAAGATGAACTGACAATGGATGCTCTTTTACAGCAGTACACAGCTGGTACACCAACAAGGAAAAAAAACAGAGGTAAGGCAATAGTAGAAGAGAAGTAGGAGAATAACCGAGCAACTGGCATAGTGAAAGCAGTTTGTCCCGAAATGAAACTTAATAATTGACATTTAGATTGAATTGTTTGTATTTCTGTATAAAATGTTTATGTTAGAAAATGCATTTATCAGAAAAATGTAATTATGTCACGTAAAGGTCACTGTGTGGCACTGCCATTATGAAGCTAATCACAATTAGAGCCAGTTCAATGGAAAATACATAGGTTATATGCATTGGAGTCCAGAAGTTCAAAGGAACAGTGTATCTTTAAATCACTTTACCTTAGCATAATGAAATATCAAACTACGCTGACTGAAAGTAGGCCCGATAAGCAGCTGTCTCAGAAGCCAAACCAACTGAGCTACCACTGCCCACAAACCTCAGGGTCATTAATTTGAGTCCTGCTTCCTTCCAAATGTCCTTAACCAGTTAGCAGGGCTTTGAATGACAGTTGTCCAAAACTAAAGTATTCACATGGGATCAACTATTTATATAGAACTTGATTTTCATTCCTGCTAATATTGAACGTAAAAATTAGCCGAGAAAGAGATGGACCTGCCTCAGGCTGACGTAAAGGCAGCCCTTGTGCCTAGGTGGAGCAGCAGAACCAATTAGGGAACAGATCCACCTGAAAGCTGCTGCTAAACCCTGACAAACTGTCCTTGAATCTACAGTGAAGGCAAAATTACTTCCCTTAATCCTCAGAGTAACTGGCATTTGATCTTCTTGTATCTGTCTTAGCTGTACGTGGCTGTTAAAAAAAAATCCCAGAGGGCAGCGGTCGTTGTAGCTGCCACAGCAGAGTGTAATAATTGTGTTTTGCTCTTGGCAGGACAGCATGAGCAGTGTTTGGAGAGGGATTCAGGGATCCCATCACTGACTGGGACAAACTCTCAGACTAGAATATCTCTGTCAGACGTGCAATGCTTTTATTACAGGAGGAAGACAGGATTATGGGAGGTACTGGTCTGATATACCGAATAATATGTGAAAAGGTTTCTAAATGTGTGTGTTTCCTGTTTTCTACACCTGCAGGTTGCCAGGTTAATCCTGTTGACAAGAAATGCCCTGGCAGTATATTGAGGCTCATATGAACAAGTTTACCTACAGAGTAAGTATAGCAGAGGCCATCAAACATCCAATAGTAAATTATGACGATTGCCATTGGATGTATAGGTAAACTCCTATTGAGAAACCTGCATAATGATGCACATCCTGCATAAGTTGCACATTTATTTGCTTATTTAGTATTTAATTGTTTGGTGTCTTGTGTTCTTACAAGATCAGCCTGCAAATTGCTGGAAATGCATTAAAAACAATGAGGTACAATGTGAGCCAAATGTTTTAAGCAGCTATTATTAGTTATTAGATGTATATATTTTACCCCCAAATGTGTGTAAATAAACAAGACATTGAGCAGAAAAGTCACTTCACTCATTAGTAAAACGTGATTTTCTTATTGAATTATAATAATTCACATGTATTCGCTTTTAAACATTGAGACATAATTCCTGGAATCCTTGAAATTCTAGTGAGTTGCTGTCAAATGGTATGTGTCATGCAGTTCTCACTGTTATCCTTATTTTTAGACAGCCAAGCATGTGAGAAGCAGGCTGCGGGATGCTTTCGAGGGTGTGGTGCTCAGTGTGAGTCATCTACTGTTTATGTTGTTTTGATATCGACTGCTTTCAGCGCTCATGTACTGGTTCTGTGCTGTTAAAATGCTTAATTCTGTTATTATCTTATGGTTCATGCAGCCTTCTTTGGTGAGCAATGAGGGGGCATCACCACTCAAAACATAAAACAGAACAGTGGCCTGTACATGACTTGTCATAGTTTAGATTTTGCTTATTTCAGTTCTTTGTTTTTTGTGTTTCCTTCATCTCTCCCCAGTGTCACCAGAGACCCTCTCTCCCTTCTCCCTCTCCACACACTCTGTGTTATTAGCCAGCTCTGTTTCTAAGCCCCCTCTGCCCACCACAATGACTAATTAAACATTTAACCACAGAGCTTAAATGTTAACATACTGTGCATATCTGAAGAAATAAAAGAATTCTACAAAATATTTGCATATCTCTTTCATGCACTATCATCCTTCAGTTGTGCAAAATATTATTTTTTACATGTTTTACTTGTTAGACAATATTTTAACACAATTGTGGATTTCTGTTTTGCTTTTTTGCCTCTCTGGTCCTTTATGACCAAAGCTTTTTCCATTGTCTCTATTTAGGGATGGACGATGCAATTACGACAGGTGGGGTTGTGGCACCCATGGGGTGATGGACTCACTGCCATGTGCAAGGTGTTGGACTTGGTGACCACCAGCAGCCAATAGTAGGGCACTTTAATCTGCTTCACTCAACATTAAATGATGTAGTACATTATTATCTGTACCAGCTGTTAAATAATTGACATTTTACATATTGACAGGTTACACACATATTTGCTTTATCCTGCTAAACAATTAAGCTCAAAACCTTAAAGACAAGGTCTGTTTTTAACGTTTGTTTTCTATGATGTTCTGCTTTTCTGCAGCCTTTTGCTGTTTGGGTTCCTGTGCAAGCAACACAGTGAATTCAGCTGCAGTGCTGTGCATGGGGATGGTGCCCTGTGTTTTAATCATAAATTCATGAGTCATGATTTTTGCATCGCAGTAGAAAAAAAATTAGTGAGGACCCAGAGGCACTTTCAATGCATCCCTCTACCACTCCGGGAAGGAGAGCAACAAGTTTATGTGTTAGAAAATTCACTGTATATGGCTGGACACGAAAAGGTCACCAGCATAACTTAAAAGGTCACTGGCCACATGTAAGTGCTCTCATATTCTCGCCTTAGGATCATAGTGGTGCTTACTAGTAACCAGACAGAATGGTAAATTTGGAGGATGGGGAAAGGTTGGTGTGCCTGTATTTTGACATATTTCTGTTGGCTGTTTCCACTTCTAGGAGATGGTTGAGTGCATTTATGATATTTCAATAACACCCACGATTACTGCAATTTTGTAGCAGAGCTGATTCATTACCACAAAGAAAAGTAGCCATAAATGAGCCATAAATCATACTAAGTCTCACACAAACAACCATAATCTCACATGTACACTACTATACTCTTTTACACACATCCATACTTTCTCACAAACATATTTATATACAAAAACAGCCCTACTTTCTTAGAAACCCTTTTATTCCCACTTAAAGACATTACCATGCTCACTCATGCACACAACACTCCTAAAGTAGCAAATGAAATATAGAATAGAGGTGTGAACGAGAAAGAATTTTTCTTGCATTCAAGAAATTCTTGTGCATGTGAGAGAGAATGTACTATTGTGTGTGAGATAAAATATTGATGTAAGTGAGAGATTTGTTGAGCATATGAATCAGTATAATGCTGTTAATGTGAGACAGTATGATGGTGTATGTAAGACAAAAAAGGGTGGATGAGAATTAATGACAATGTGAAAAGAAAATAGTGATGAATTTGACTAATGAATGATTAATATTATAAGTAAGAAACAATTATTGTGTGGTTAAGAACTTGAATCCTCATTCCCTGATTGGCTTACAGTCTAGAAAGTCCAGCAGCTTGTATTACTGCTAGTCACACTAGAGCAAAAGGAAGATCTATATCAAGCTTTTGCTTAAAAATGTATTTACCTTCTTTATCAAGATCAGTTGTGTGTGGAAGTAAATGGTAGTGAGAAGGACATTCGTGTTTCTTTCACCTATGCATTGCAATGTGTTCAAAACATTATATTGGAATCTGACACCATAGGACCTGACCACATGATTTTTCCTTTTTCTCAATTTTCCAGTGGTTAGGAGGGAATGACCAAGATTTGGGTATGTAAGAAGCCTTATACTCACATTTTTGTTCATTTGTTCACATTTGCAAATAACTCATTGTTTGTCTCTTGGAATGAGTTGGTAAATAATAGCGGTGTGTTTTGGAATCAGCAGGAGGACACTGTACAGGGACAGACAGCAATTTGAAATTCGATCATTGGCCTATACGGGAATGTCTGACAACTTAAAAAACATCATCCAAACAACCCGAAGTGGAGGTGAAAGGTATACGTTAGGAGGCCTTGGATCACACAATATAATGTCTTTACCTTCATGGAAAATGAGGGCATACTAGATTACACAGATTAACTCCATCTTGTTTGTCTCCACTACATCTATCTGCCAAGAGTCCAAAGGGCAGCTGCAGTGTTCCCAAATCAGTGGAACAACCATGGATTATCTACACAGGGAGGACAAACCCCTTCTTAACAGTGCTAGAGCTGGTAACTTGGCAAGTGATTATATTTTTTACAGGAAGTGAGACATTCCTCCAAAATTAGGGACTGCAAACAATATAGTTGTTCCGTTGAACAACTTTAATGTTAATGAAATAGTTCTGAACAGGATTCAAGAGACAGTAGACCCCCTGTGATGACAGTAACCATGGCATAGAATTATTTCTAGGTCGAGTGAATTTACTTAGTGAACTGTATCAAAGTTGATCAGTGGACAATGTATCAAACATCTGGGACACTTTTGGTTATTTAGCTAGAGACTGGACAAGGGTAACATTAAGATTTTCTTAGAGATACTGTGCCTTTATGCTCAAGATGAAACCCAGTCAGAACTAGTAGAAAACTTCCCTTAAATTGATTAGGAAGAAATCTATAATCACAAGTGTTTTAAACAGCCTTATAATGCAACTGTTGTAAAATACCAGCAATGTATCACAGTAAAACCTGAAGTGCTTTTCTCAACTAACTGCAGTAAGTTTAAAGTGCTTTTTCTTTTTTTTTAACCCTCTGTGTTACCTAATGCCAAGTCCATGCTCTCCTGAAAATGCTTGTGTGTGTTGATGCAGGTGTTAGGGGTCAGTCCTTAGGCCTCAAGGACTGATTGTGCAAGAACTCAACTGACAGCTGGGGTGAAAAGCAAGCTGGAGCGATAACACAGGATTTTACCCAGTATTGATGGTCCCACTTGCTCTTACACAGAAAAACAGTCAAAAAACAAAGAATTTCAGCTCAATCATACCCAAGTAAAATGTACAGTACCACAAGGAAAACTTCAAAAGGCAAAAAGAGAGTGAAAATTGAATATGGAAAACAGGAGAGATTAACAGGAAGTGAGTGACAGAAAATTAGGAAGAAAAAAGTAAGAATGCAATAAAAACTATGGAGAATTTCAAGGAAAGTTATAAAATGAAAATGAGTAAATGAGTAAAAAAAAATACGTAAAATTAAAAACATAACAAATCAACCAGAGGACATCAGCCTTAGGAAATATATTTCTCTAAGCAATCGCATGAATAATCCGATTGTTATCACTCACAACACAGATGCAGAATAAGAAGTTAAAAAAATAATTTGACATTCTATCAGAAATTACAAAAGCATCTTGAAGAGAAAATATAAAACCATACAAATTTAAAAGGTTTGACAAATGTATGAATTGTCTGGGGGCATAATTTGAAATCTTGTTCACTCTTACTCATTTTTAGCAGAAGCAGGTGGACACTTAATTGAATTTAATGAAGTTTCAAGTTTTTGTTTTTGTGTGTGTTTTACGTGCAAATAGCTTATTTTAAACTTTCTTTACAGACAGCAATGGAATTCCTACTACATGAAATGTTTTGAGTCTGCTTTTTTTTAGGTGTAGTTGATTAGGAATACCAAGATTTTCCTCAACTTAAAATAAACAGACAATTGTCAAAATGTTACATGTTTAGTTGTGCACAGAAAACGTGGTAGACTATCACTTTATCCATCAATAAATACATATTTTTTACCACCTGGAAAAAAATAGTGTCACACAAACCTTTCAAATGCTCCACAGACTCTGTGGACCACCTGAAACATGAGAAGGTCTTGAACCAACAGGTCTCTCTCTTTAAAGCAATCTAATGGCCTGAGACACCCAGCATTTGCCAGGGAAACTTGCAGTGGTTCTGTGGGATGCAACAGGTCAGCCAAAGATGTACATTCGGACGCCTATAAATCACGAGACAAATCAAACAAAACAAAGAAAGATTGCATTTTAAGCAAAGTTAGAAAACCAGGACTGTAATGTTTAAATCGGAAGCCTCCATTTGAAAAAATGTTTTTGACTTTTCACACTGGTTGAATATAACTGTGTATTGGGCTGATTTGGTTATAAAAACTGATTCAGCAAACAAATATTGTTCTGTGTAGAAATTTGATTGTGTTTGCACTAATGAACTGTGACACATAACTATATGCCTAAAGCTGCAGATTAGTGGCTAAATGTATTCACATCAGGTCAAGACAGTATGATTTCCTAAAGAATTGTATCTGCCTTTGTCGATCTACAGTTGTCTTGCTTAACTATGAATGGCTCAGTTAAATCAATCCTATGGGGCAAGTTAAGAGATTCTACAAAGGGCCTATAACTTGACTTCAAATGAAGTAAAGATTTTAATATTTATACCTTTTTACATTCTCATACAAGCCGTGATCATTAATGTCTTTCAAGACAGGCTTCACTGAACATTTCCCACCAACTAGGCAGGAATACAAAGTTGGTGAAATGAATCCTGGTGGAGGACCACCATGAACAAGGCTTACAGTAATAGCTTGACCAGTGATTAAATACCAATCTTCTCTTAGAGCTGGATGAAAACATAGAACAGGCATGCTGAAGCCCCTTGCTAAAACAATAAACCTGTATGATCTGAACCACGACGGATTATGGTATTAAATTATTTATTTAAATGGCTTACTAGAATTGGAAGAACACATGATGGCCTAATGTACACTGCCTTTGATCGGAAATCTTTGTGAATCATAAAGCTGTTCAGTTCCTGGCCCTCGCGCAACTTTGGCGAGACCAGTTTGTTTCCACATGGCACTAAGAGTTCAATGCTAAAAAAAGAAAGTAAACATAAAATTCAATTAAAAACTACAGCAATAAATCCATGAACTTTAACGTGCAAAGCCTAAATATAATACCAGACATCCTCAGAAAGTCTGTCCTTGAATGCTTCTCTTATCTCTGCAATGAAAAGTCTTGCAGTCCCACATTTTCCTCATTTCAAAAGCACTTAAGATACGGCCACAGTGATGCTTGCAAACTTCTTCCTATGCTGGATGAGGTAATAAAATGACATCCTTGTTGAAGGTAAGTTGATTCTGAGTCGGACGCCTAAAAGAGTATACGGATATATATTGCAATTTTTGCTGTTGTTGTTAGTAGTAGCAGCAGTACTGGTAGTGGTAGTAATAATAGTTCTGCAAGTAATGTTAAAGTTTTTTTTTGCCTAAATTTACAATCAAAATGAGAACAGAATTTTATTGAAAATGTATCAACTGATAAGTTCAATTATATAAATGTAAGTAGACATATGTGGTCATACAAACAAATTTTTCAAAGAAGAAATAATGTAAATTTAAACTTTTTTTGGAAAAATGTGGCTTTCAGTGAAACACCTGCAACACTACAACCTTCCACATCCAGCACGCTATACGTTTGGTTTCACACCAGACCAGAGTTTGACTTACTAAATTAATGCTACGCATTTCTTTCTTATTTATTACATTTATCACATTATAAACTATTTATATGTTTAAATAATAGTAAGTCTCATAGTAAGTCCCAAATGCATGTATTAAAAAACATGCCTCGAACTTGACTGTCGATTAGGTTCACCAAACTTGGTCAAAGCCATTAAATCTCTTTTAGTATACACAGAAGCCAATCAGGAACTGAGAATTTAATATTATTTCTGAATTAATCAAACTCTTGCACTCTGACAACTATTGTCTTTCACATATCCAGTCACTTTTTTACATTATCTATAATTCTGTTTCTTATACTTGACAATTGTCATATACATCTATCATCCATCTCTCGTTCATTTGCTGCAGTGCAGTGTGAAATATCTACTTATACATATGCAAATTTTTGTTAAACATACACTGTTGCCCACATTTTTTATCATATTTAAGTACATATAATATCATCCTCTTTTTCATAAACATCATGCAATAATATAACATGGGCATATGAATATAGTAATCTATGTTAGATAACTATTGTGTAGGAGATTATGATAGTGTGTATAAGAAAGTGTTCTTCGGTGTGTTAGAGAAAATAGTAATCTGTGTAGAATAGTATAATAGTAAACAAAAGACTGTATGATTGTCCATAAAAAAGGGTATAGTGGTATGTGTGAAAGAGTAAAGTAGTGTAAATGTGAGATTACGATGATGTGTGTGGCTTAGTAGGATTTGTGGGCTCAGGGGGCCTCTCATAGACCAAAAGCATTGGTCTCTAGAGGTCGTCTTGCCAGCTCAGGTTGCACAGCAGTGTGTGTATAATGTGTTCAGTCCTAAAACCAAATTGATGTCTGAGTCTTTACTTACTGCCTTCATGAAATGGTCTTTTGGTGCTAATGTAGTGGTGTGGAAGCAGGGCACATTGGTCAACTGGCAGCCGTAAATGTGCAAACAATCAATGATGGAAGCAATTTAAAGGTTCAAGGCTCACTTACAGTGCAATCCTTATGTAGTTTAAGTCATGACGAGATTAAACTTGAACTTCTTCACAATTTGTGTATGAAACACAGGGCAGATTGGGCAACCAGATACAGCCAGACACACTAACTGGCAAATGAGGTAAAAACCCACACTGTGGGCTTAGGTTACTCACTGTCCAACTGAACCAAATTGTGCAGAATAAGAGGAGGCAAAGACAAATTCAGAGAAACACAAAGAAACTAACAAAAAGTATGACATGTAGCACACTGGCCAAAAAAAACTGACCTCAAAAATTAGGCAGAAACTTTGGTTAAAGAAAATACAGAGTAGAGGCTGTATGGACTCACTGGAACCTGAGGGGAAGGACACAGTCACTGAGGTTAAAGAAGATGAATCCTCTCCCAAAAGCACCAGATAAGAAAAAAGCCTGCTGTGAGCGGGGAAGAGACAACTACTAATTTTGTGGAAGAGGCCACAGAAGTAGAAAGGAAGAAGAAGAAATAACAAGTGACACTATGAAGGTCACAGAGGAAATGGAGCACAGTTGTGTGAGTCTTCTTTGGCAAACATTGTAGAAAAGATTGAACCAAAAGCAACAGATGTGGCCAGTGTGACGGAAACTAAGATAATCATCACAGAGGAGATAGAAAAGAAGTCCCAAGGGGGTTGGAGAGATGGAAATTCATCTTGGGAGGACACGGATTAAGTTGCAGTGAGTCTGAAACAGTGGTACTGTAACTAGACGCTCTTAGTTGTAATGACACGGGTGGTTGATACACTTGTAAAGGAGGTCGAACCCGCAATCTCTGAAAAGGCTTCAAAGGAAGCTGAAATCATCCCAACATAGTCTGCAGTGGAAACTGAAGTCACAGCTTAGAAGGAACCTAATGAGACTTTGACTGCTGCACAAAACTGACCACAGAGACTTTGGTTACAAAGATTGTGGAACAGATACAGGTTCTAGAGATATTGCTACTGACACAACCGAGATTGCTGCCAAGGAAGCTGGGGTGGAAACAGCAGTGGCACAGAGGAGGTAGAGGAGGACTCAGTAGTTGTTCCCAACATAGAAACTGAGGTTGATGCCATAGGCATGCCATCAGTCGACTGATAACAAGCTGGATGGTCCCTCTCCTCTTT
This sequence comes from Channa argus, assembly GCF_033026475.1. NCBI lineage: Eukaryota > Metazoa > Chordata > Actinopteri > Anabantiformes > Channidae > Channa > Channa argus. The sequence goes on from NC_090209.1 coordinate 20,179,401, forward strand.
AGTCCACACGATACAGTGCCCATGGTTTCCCAAAAACATGTCCAATTCCAGTCTCCTCTGAACACAGAACAGTTTTCCATTTTAATGAGCCTAGGCCCAGTGAACACAGCAGCGTTTCTGGATGGTGTTCACATGTGGCTTCTTTTTTGCATGATACAGCTTTAGCTTACGTTTGTGGATTGCACAGCCAACTGTGTTCACAGTGATTCAGGAAGTGTCCCTGAGTTCACATGCAGTGATGTCCAGTAGAGAATCCCGCCTGTTTTTAATGCAGCACCACCAGAGGGCACAAAGATTATGTACATCCAGTTTTGACCTTTGGCCTTGTCCCTTGCGCACAGAGATTCCTTCTAATTCTCTGAGTCTGGTGAGTTTGGTGATAATTATATACTGTAGGTGGTGGGATCTTCAAAGTCTTTGCAATTTTACGTTGAGAAACATTTTTCTGAAATTGTTCCACAATTTTTTGACACAGTTTGTCACAGATTGGTGAACCTCTGCCCATCTTTACATTCGAGAGGCTCTGCCTCTCTGAATGCTCCTTTTATACCCAGTCATGTTACTGACCTGTTGCCAATTAATGTAATTAGTTGTAATATGCTCCTCCATTTGTTTTGGATTTGCAGCAATTACTTTTCCAGCCTTTTCTTGCACCTGGTCCAAATTTTTTGAGATGCTTTGCTGCCATCACATTTAAAATGAGCTAATATTTTCCATGAAATGGTAAATGGTAAATGGTCTGCACTTATGCAGTACTTTTCTACCTATTGGTACTCAAAGCGCTTTACACTGCTTCTCATTCATCAATTCAAACTCACAATCACACACACAAACACACACTAACACAACGATGGGGGGAGCTGCTATGAAGCTGACCAACACTCACAGGGAGCAACTAAGTTGGGGTTCAGTGTCTTGCTTAAGGACAGTTTGACATGTGACCTCAGTAAAATGTCTCAGTTTCAATATCTGATATATTCTTTATGTTCTATTTTGAATAAAATATGGGTTGATGAGATTTGCAAATCAATACATTCTATTTTTATTTATGTTTTACACATCATCCCAACTTTTTTGAATTGGGATTTGTATTAATTAACACTAAAAATACTCAGTTTTATCTGTTGTTTATATTCGTTAAAAAGTAATTGACATTGTGTAGCCTATACCTGAGGCGGGCAGTGTGTAAATGTCACAGATTGAAGGGCTGTATCTGTATTTGTTAAAGAAAACCCAACCAAGGTGAAATCTTTTAAATCCCTGTTCTCCCTGCTGTTGGACCGTGTCATCATGTACCACTGGACATTAGTAGAGGGCTTTATTCAGTTGCGTCAGGATGTCATTGTCATTGTCAGTCACTTCTGAAGTGTTGTTAGTCAGTGCTCATGAAATTTGAATTATAATAAAGAGAACTGAAGCTGTCAGCAGGACCCCTCTGTGTAATCTGTCTGTTGTTGGTACTTGGAAATCACCTCTCGCTATGAGAGCGTGTTCTCGTCCTCGCTCGTATGATTGGAATGACACAATCAAACATCAGAGGTCACTGTTGTGCTTCAATAGCACTTTTAATAAAACAGACATTTCATCCTCACAACAGCAATGTCTGGACAGAGAGGGCGATGGGGTGGGGGGGCTGGGGGCTGGGTGAGGGTTCCCTCTGCTGATAGGCTGGTTGCTCCTGATAAAGTGAGAGGGAATTGGATAAAGAAAATTGAACTGTGCTGTTGAGAGCACAGTGCGGGGACGATGAAGAGGAAGGCGTGTGTGTATTGAACAGACTCATCTTGGCTGGCATGTATTTCTCCTCTCGTGTCTCCCAAAGTGATAATATAGCAAAGAGAACCCCTGACCACAACCCTACACGCTCCCCTCCCCTACACATATTTACAGGGAAAATTAATACATTCAGTTAATTCACTAAGTAACAAAGCTAATTAATCTGTGTTTTTAGCAGAATCCACATGGTTTCACATCCAGTTTTCTGTTCCATTCCTATAATCTTTACCCACACAGCCCATCATTAGGTTTTCTATTGATAAACGACTCACACAAAAATTCCCCCACGCACCCCCTTTTTTAAAGACTGTTAAATCCCACTTGCCCATATTTATAACTATTTACAGAAGCAGCAATCTAACCATCACAAAACCCACCCACCCTCCAGTCTCATTCACCCCAACCCCACACCAACAAAGTCCCCCTCCCACCCGATAGCCAAAAAAACCCCAACAAAATAAATAAATAAATAAATCTTGACACCCGTTTTGCCGCCCTGTTCCACACACTCCCCACATCTTACCCTGTTCTAAAGAGCATGCCAAGTTTAACAATAAACACAGAAAATGTCTCTATACAGAAAAAACACCCTTAAAAATGTTTTTTTCTTCCTTCTCCCACAACGGTGGACATGGACATAAGACAAGATTTCAGTAGCAACAAATAATCATCATCTTGCTCCGGTTTGGGGTTATCTTTATTTTAGTGCTGACAGGGGCCAGGTTTACGCATCAGAAAGTCTAGTTGTGTGGTTTCAGGGGCCGTGTTGTGAACAGTATAGGAGGGCAGGTTACTCTGAGGCAACACTTGGCCAAGGGGCAGTTTGGGAAAGGGGAGTTTTGGAGAGGTAAGGGGAATTTATTATAAAGGAGCATTTCTACTTTTACATTTTGTTTGTTTGTTGAGTTGTTTAGAGTCAGAGGTGGCGGGGACTGGGGTGGCCGTTGTGGTAGAGCTTCTGCTTGATGTGGACCATGTTGCCGCTGGAGTCTTCCAGTTGTCTGAGCTGGGCTCGGCGACGGAGGTCTCGAAGGTTGCAGAACTGGGGCAGCCATGACCAGGACGGGGTATCTGGAGGAAGGAAATAAGAGGTAACAGGGCAATCAGAGGAGGCGGGTGTTTCAGGTGTTGCTTGAGAATCAGACGTACGCGTCTCGATCGGTTCTATTGCAAATTATTTCTTTACTTCAAAACAGGGCATGAAATCACTTGTAAGAGTATGTGTGCGACCCGGGTAAGAAAAAGACCGTTCTCTGAATTGTTTTGGTTAGAAAGCGATAAAAGATTCATTTATTTAAGAATATGCTCAATCTCAGCCTACTACACTGAAATATTTAGGTTTCAAAACTAGACACAGGGCCCCTCTCAAGGTTAGCAAGTGCTGCCTGATTTTATGAACTATTGTCCCCAAGGGGAACTCCCTGAGTTCACTCTCACTCTGGTTGCTCTCTGTCAAACCTATCCTGAAACCTACGCTGAATGAAGAAAGGTTAGTATACTTTGGCGCAATACTATTACCACTGTGCAGTATGTACCAATACTTACTTACAGACACAAAGTAACAAAGTTTGTGAAATACCACCTGAAAACCACCTCTATTTAGTATTTATTCTAATATTACATGGAACATAAGCAGCAATCTTTGGAATTTTGGAGCCACTTGAACTTTTGGATACATATTGTAAAATATTTTCTATAAAATACCTTGTAAATTGCTAATATGTGGGCTACCATTTAAAGCATCGCTTTAATGACTAACCAAAAAGCAAAGCAACTTAATCCATTGTTTTTATGTACAAAATATTACAGATATTGTGATCGTAGACTTCTAAAGAGCTGGCACCTGCATGTTTGTTGTGTATAAGATGTACATCATTTTTTTAACCAAACGTGGAATATGGGTTGTTTTATTAAAACAGATCGCCAATTAGATAACCCACACAAGGTCACAGCTATAAAGCCCCACAGGATCCAACATACTTGATAGCCACAGCTCTGACACAGTGTGCAACAAAGTGAGCCTGAGCACTTTTTTAATTTGGACATTTCCCTTTATTCCACAGTTGACAATAGAGACAGGAAACAGGGACACGAATCAAGGAAAGACAAGTAGTTGTTCAGACATGAGCAGACATGAGCACAGACAACTGAAAGCAGGTTTTCAAAGCCACATAGCTCTGAGGACACAGTTGTGAGATCAAGACCCACAATAGTGTATAACCCGCCTTAGCTTGGTTTTCTGGCTCTAAATCCAGGTGGAGTCAGGCAGGACCAGCAACACAGAAGACAGATCTCTGTGCTGTGAACATTTCTATGTTATAGGTAATCCAAGCGCTTTTTTTTTTTAATCACTCATTTATTTCCAGAGATAGATGTATGTATGAATTTAGGGCCAGGCTGACATTGGCATTTGAATTTAAAAAACAGATATAGATGTGTTTCAAGCTGAGAAAAAAATGAACTAAAATTGTCTCTCCATAAAAGTGAGTTATGACCTCCACACAAATGTGGTCCTGGAGACTGGACGTTTAATATGTCTCTTAGTCACCAGCTTCATCAAGCTGTAACACTTTGTAATTCTTGGAAGCAGGGGTGAGGTTTTTAGAGTGAGGACAGAATGACAGAGACGAGACAATAGTAAACGGCACCAATCTCCTCAAGTGCACCGTGGCTGTGCCCTTGATGCTCTACATTAGTGTTTGGCTGCACTGTTGCACATGTATCTGGGTATAATTTGTATGCAGTCAAATAGGATTTCCCATGTGAGATTAAACACAAATGTTTGTCTTTAACCAAAGAGCAGCCTACACGGTTTACTATACTTACAGAATACACAGGCTTTACTCTAGAAAGTGAAATCTGTTCATGAATGTGTGGCGCACATCTTGAAGAGGGGATGACAGAGCAGATAGTCGTGCTTGTCGGGTTATAAACTGGAGCTGGCGTGGCTATGCAAGGTCCACAGAGACAGCAGGGGGGGTGAGAGAAGGTGGGGAGAGCCCTAAACAGCAAACCCAGTACCAAATGGCCCTGCTAGAGGATGCGCGAGTGGAGGGAGGGGTGGTGGTGGGGGTGGGGGTGAAATTAGGAGTGAGGAGGTGGGGGGGGGAGAGGGAGTTATTTATAGCTGTGAATGGGTATGCTGTCCACAAGGACTGCTCTGAAGGGTATCCAAAGGAAGAGGGGCAACAAAGACAGGTTTCTCTCATTTAAATAAAAGGACGGAGAAGGAGTGAGGAGAAAGGATAATGCAAGGCAGAAATGGGAGGCAGCAGAAAAGGAGACGATGGTTGACCCTGAACGACAAATCATAGGTTTTCTCCATTTTTTATAATTGTTTTCTGTTTTTCTTTCCCCTGTGTCTTTGCAACAAGAGGCTCCGGTATCGGATTCTCACGACACATCAGTGATAAGAAGAAAATTAAAAAGTACTTACAGCAGGAAGCATTGTAAGGAACATAGCCAGAAGTAGATTCAATAAGTGAAAGGGGGGGTAGAGATGGAGTCAGGAGGGGGAAAAGCAATAGGAATCAATGTGCATCTCAATGCACTGTCTCTGTCTGAGCGTGTGTGTGCGTGTGTGTGTGTGTGTTTCTCACTTGCCATTCCAGCTGCTCTCTTTCATTCTATTTATAGCTCTGGAGGGGAGTGTGTGTGTGTAAGTGGGGGTTGGGGATATGACAGCATCTCCATCCCACACCCTCATCACCCACATACACACACACACACCCTTCCCCGGCTCACGTTCACTCCTCATCTTGGGTAGGCTAAACGAGTGTGACCTAACTTTAACGTCACAGCAGACACACACACACACACACACAGGCGAGGGGCATTCCCTCCCAGTACCAAAGAAGCAGCCTATATCTCTCACTCTATAACTGCTGCTGATGAATACAGATGTTCCCTCCTCTCTGGGTGTTTTTTTTTCTTACGATAATGTATTTTACACTGAGAAAACAGATCTGTCGCACATGCTGCAAAACCCTCACCAACACATCACTTACACAAGTCACGCACCATGTTTGTTGCAGCCTCATTTACAAAACAATAAGAAAAACCTCAATTCCATGTGCTATTTCTATCCTAAAAACCTGTATTAGTGTACTTTCAAATAACTTATAAGTAGTAACCAGCATTCTGTGATCATTGCTTGATACTTTTCCATCCTGCCTGAGGAGCTTTTGGATGGCAGTCCAAGAATCCAGGTCACATATCCCCTATTTTAGCATTATCTTTAAAAGTGAGGATCCAGGTCACCTCCACAATGCAGGCGTGCCTTGACACTAAGCGGCAAACAGCAGAGAGCAGATAGAATATCCAACCTAAATCCTGTTTGGCACGTCTTTGCTTCTTTTACACATGTAACTAATTTGTGCCACAGGAATAAAAACTCTTCATTAGTGCTCCCCCCACCTCTTAGATTTGAGTCTTGGTAACAGTGGAATGTCTGTGAAACCATTGTGACCGTGTGAAACTAAAACACTATAATCCAGGATGTTAATACTGAGCTCATGAGCGAGTGTCTTGCCAGTGCTCTGAGATGAATCCTCTGTGTTGTTGGTGGTTGATGCCTCATCTGCAGACTGCCAGACTATGAGGGATTTCATGCTGTCATGTCGTGATTTCACACGTGTGTGTAATAGCTGCTTGGCTTTAGTTTCACTGAACGCCTTTTTCTATTTTATTTTTTATTTTTTTCTTGTGTCTCCACAACCATGGAAGCCAAATGGCGCTGGTGAACTGTACACCACATGTTCTGACTCATTTCATCTGCTGCATTTCTTTTCTTGTGCTAAAGAAACATGCATCCTTCATCTGTCAGGAGGAGATGGTAGGAGAAGTGAAATAGATATTTCAGAGAAGAGGCGCTGACAGGAGACGGGAAATTAAGGATCGCACTCAGTTGGATTTAAACGTGGTGTGTGGGAATGTAGCCTTCAATACAGCACAGCAGATGGTAGTAAAGAAATGTATTTCTCAATGTCTATTTCTCTGTAACTACTGAATATGTATTCATATATTTATTATATTTATCATCACACAAAAGCAATTTGGGTGACAGTTTTTTTATATAAATGACAGCAAAGCAAGATTTCCCCATTAGACAACAGAATTGCAGCTGGCATGACATAATTAATATTATTTTCAGTGTATTTGTGCATATATGTGAGATGTGTGACAAATGACCCTTTTATTACTGAGTGTACTCTACAACCCCTTTAGGGTGTGGTCTCATTTCAACTGAGCAGCTTTTTGTAACGAGTTAACAAAAAACTACATGTACCACCAGCATTGTAACCAATCTGGAAAACTACAATGTCTATGACAGGACTTAATAGCTGAGGACACATGAATTTAAAGCTTAGCGTAGCTTCTCCACTGTATACTGCTATTTATTCATTGATATGGATTTAAAGGATAAAGGAGATTGTTGTCTATATTTTATTTACAGACACTAAAACCCCAAATGAACTGTGTTAACAGGTGTAGATCATCTGTATGTGCAGTCGAGCTCCACTGCTGTTCAAAATGTGGGATGAAAACAGGTTTTATATTAAGTTCACTGATCAGCCACAACAATATGACCACCAGTTGATTTTAGTGTAACTGACCCTTGTTCTCTATAACATTATCAAGACCCCCTGTATATAGTCTATGGTTGATTGCTGTGTATCATGTGACATTTCTGGAACTATTGCATCAAAAGTTAAACCGATACCACTTACCACTTACATACAGTCCTGCTGGAACTGTTTTACAACTGAGCTGTAAGCTGCTGCAATTGGCTGACGTGTTCGGTGACGTCAACACCAGAAAATGCACTAACATCAATATTTTAAACAGGTGCTTCATTTTGTTTTTAAATATGATTTCAATATTAATTAAAACAAAGTTTTGTGGGGTTTTTTTTTAATATCACAATATAATTGTGATAGATTTTGGCTCCAAAAATTGATCAGCTCCAGTCAATGCCACAGTTATAGAAAATCGGCACAGTGACAAGATTTAATATCTTTTGTAGCTAATTAAAATCATTAAGACCACAAAGTTTTTTGTTTGAGAAAACGTTTAGTATTGGCTCATTAAACAGCAGTGCTGTTCTCATGTCTCCTGTCGTGCAGCCTGTAATACACAAGTGTGACTTGGGCTTGATGGGACATCTAAATTAATCATCGTGATTTGACCAATTGGTAAAACAGCTGATTGCTAGTTGCAGCCCTAACTGTGACTGGTGTCTTGTTGTTACTGTGATATTTTCAGGGAACCAGTATGGCGTCCAACATGTCACTACACCAAACATTTTTACTTCTTCTTGACCTCAGCTCTTCCTTAGTCAGAATGCACCACAATATTTGGATCTGTTCTCTGAAAAGCTTTGTTGGTATCAACATGATAATTTAATGGATCCAAATCTCAGTCAGTTATCACAGGTCTGTCACTGCTTACTAAACTGGAGTAATAGTCATTTATTTGAGTAAAATACATCCCTAGAAGTATTTTTTCTTATATTTGTTGATTAGGAGAAAGTCATTCAAGGTTTAGTCTCCTCCCGGCTTGATTCTGGTGACACGCATGTGGTTTTAGCAGGAGGAATATCAACACACTAAAGTCAGTTCAGTGCACAGCTCCTAGGCTAATCATACCCAACAAAGAAGGGACCACCTCACTTAAATCCTTGTAGCCCTTTCACACACTGCCTGTCAATTTTAGAATTGATTTTAAAGACTTAAGTCAGCCTATTTATGTGATTTTGTCAGCCCAGTGTGAGCTTGCGTGTGAGCCCCAGAGCCCCTCGAGGGATTCAAGTCTTTCCTCATCATGATGAGATATCCGGGCTCGAGGATGTCAGGATTGTAAGTCAGTGCCCTATTTGAAATCCTTCCTCAAAATTCTTTTATCTACTTTTATTTCCTTTTTTAATTGTTGGTTGTAACCGTGCTTCATTTAGTAAACGTTTATTCTTTGTATTTCTCTGCTTCATAAACTAGAGGTGGTAAGTAAATAGTTAGAGTGTTTTGTGTTTTGGTACAATTCAGAGGTACTTTACACTTTAGAGATCCATGGCATTGTTATATCTTTATTAATTATTAGAACCTTTTCTTTCAAATATTTAGCAGTTTACAGTAGACACATAAAAAGAGTTCACAATACTTATTTTCTCCCTCTAAAACATTTTCACTGGTATGTTGCTTCCAGCCTTTGTTGGTTTTTGCTACTAACTGGGTCAATTTTAGAATAGAGTAAATCAAATAGATGTTGGATGATGTTTCAAACTAAACTCTCAAAATAAAGTATTTATACTTTCTTTCATTCTACACACAATTTTGATTTGTATACAATGATAGTTACAACATTCTATTTCCATATGACTACTATACTGTGTCCTTGAGAGCATTATTAATGAAAAAGATCCAAAACATAAATTCAATCTAGTTTCCTTGATAACCTATGTCTGAATTATCACATAGTTGGAAGGTTTAGCGGTGATTTTGCAGGAGGGCACAGTAAAATGAGAAACAAGTCAGCAACAAGAGCCAGAAATGGGACAAGCAATGGGGGGAAGGTCATTTTCTAGAGCTCTGTCAACTGTGAATTAGCTACATGTGTACAATTAGCTACATGGTGGATGTGTACATTTTTCTAAACAGGCATTTTGGCTTTAATGGAAGATGTTGTTATTTAACTGCTCAAATTAAAAATATCCATGTGTGTGTGTGTATGTGTGTGTGTATGTGTGAGAACATGCAGTGACATATTCTTTCATTCAAAATGTGTAATATTTTAATATTCTTTTATCTTGATTTAACTCTATTCACACGTCCCTGCATCGGACAGTGTCTATCTTACCGTAGTAGCGGCTCGCCCTCCAGGCCCTGACGGCGCAGTGTAGGACTCCGTCCAGCCACAGCAACAGCCAGCTAATGCAGAAGCCGAGCAGCAGCCCCAGCATCAAGTCCATCTCCTGCTTGGTCACACTGTCACTCACAAAGTAGTTTTCCGACGAGTCCACCAAGGAATGGTCCCCGTCATATGGGATTACATAGTGGACATGATGCCTGGGATGAGCAGGAAGGTAATGGGAGCGTTAGATATACACATTTGACAATATCAAATATCAATTTTGTGTCCAGGCAATCATCCTTTAAACAATATATAAAAATGAGCAAAGCTACAATGAACATGTCTAAGAGACATAGATGGGTAATGAAGCAAAACCAAACTTTCATCTGTCATTTGAATGTTGTTGTTTGATGATGGTGAAGAGCATTTTTTTACATGTCAAAAAATATCTATAATATAGTTTAGAAATCTGATGACAGTGAAGGCCACAGTGTATGATACACATACATTTTTTTATTCACTAAAGCATTGGTTCCTAACCCAGGGCCTTAGGAACCCAGTGTGCTGCTTGATTTCCAACTATTTCTACTTAACTAGTGTCGTATCCACTACTGGTTACCTGGATCAGGTGTGTTCAGTGAATCAAAAGTCAGAAAATACCACTTCACTTGGTCTTTGCCCCCACTCTCATCTAAAATAGTAACTTCCATCGTCTGAATGCCTGAACACACCTGATGAAGGTTATCAGCAGTTAGTAGGCATAGTTGGAAAAGGGTCCCTGAGGAGCAAGGTTGAGAAAGCCTAAACTAAAATATTTAAGTAGCCCATCAAATGTGGAATATGGGAGCATCTGCGATTGTTTTGTATATTTACTCATTATTCTGGTGTTTACTTTAATTTTCCAATACTCTGTATAAAATGACCTTAAAAAAGGAAAGGTGGACACTTTTGGACAATATGTATTAATATACATGCATGAGCAGTTGCAGGGAGAATAGTTTATGTTATATAGAGAGTTTCTAACTTGAGTGTTGTCTTGAGATTTCTGAATTTTAATGCATTTGCACTAATCCAAGCTTTGCTGGAAACCTCCCTGAAGCCCCCTCAAGGTCCCCTGGGTGTCCCCAGGCTGCACTTTAGGCAGAAAAGTTTATGGTCGAGTTGTAATACTGAATTAGCAGAAAAACCTCATGGCCTGAAAAGAGAGTGAGCCGTACCTTGCTATCATCTGCAGTGAGTACTGCTGAGGTGCCATGTAGCCTGGCATTTACTCTCTTTATCTAAGAGGTAAAGTCCCTACCTGTTCAACAAAAAGGTTTTGGGATAAATTAAAATATGGTAATTGTGTAAACTTATGGTGCAAAATGTACCAAGCATGCAAGAGTATTTTCTTATTTTAATCAAAGTGAGCTTCATCTTTTTTTAGGTCTTTCTGGTGGAGTCATATTAATACCAATCATAGAGTTTATTTTAATTGTTCCAAAAGGAAAAAAATCTGAAGGGAATCAATATAAAGCCAATTTAGCTTGTTTTTCCACAGATCTACAGGGAGCATGATTGCAGCTCACCAGGTGGCAACATCAGACGGGAGAAGAAAAAGGAACGGTGGTGAAAAATATGTTAATTTTATACTGAGAGAATGTAAATTTAAAAGAAAAGATATGTTTGCGGCAGATCAGTGACATCTGTCATACGGTACAGCTCTGTATATCAACCGTTGAAGCAGCTACTGACAACATTATGCCCATTATAAGTCTTACTATACTCTTATTACCTGCTTTTCTGAGAAGTGAATGAAGAAATCTAACAGCACATGCTGTTTTCTGACAAATAAATTACATAAACAAAAGATTTAATGGCTGGATGTGAGTATAGGCACACTGCTTGTACTAAGACTTAAGAGTACAAAAAAAACAGTATACTCCAATGTAGTTTAGCATTTCTGAAAACACTAGTATGGTTTGGTAGTGAGGTCGATATGTATGGAGAATTGGCTGATATAGTTTGGATGTAGCTCCTAAAACAATAGATTCTACATTTTCTGTAATGCAACATGACAGTGCCCTCAGTTAGACTCTGTCTGCCTGGTGAATTCATCCAGTTTGTATCAGGTTTTCTACATACTTAACTACATACAGTATCTGCTTAATTTGCCATTGACTGGCATAACACGTAATTAATGAAAGCTGCAGTACTTAACACCCAGTATCTCATGCATCTTCACTGGCAAAATCTTGTGATGTCCTGTCACTGGAGTTGTACTAATGTCTCTGACCTGCTTGGCTGTAATTTAAAGAAATATGAGCAGCTACAGACAAAGACAAAATCTCCACCTACACAAACTTCCTTAACAGAAACTATGATTGGCAGATGATGCTTGGATTAGTGGTACAAAACATTTTGTGCCAAATACGGAGAACAAAAAGATGATGCAGATCAGCACATCAAATATCTTACTGAAAAAGCAATGGGGCCACATGGGGGATTAAATCCCACCTTTGGACTTCATCAACCTGAGCCATGCAGCTGCTGAGGTCCATTAACAAAACCCTTTCCCTAAAAACCCAAAGCAAATCTAGGTGTTAAAATAACCAAATCCCTTCCTGTTTGTTACATTTCCCAGAAGCTTTTGCCCCTACATCTTGAAATAAAAGAAAGAATTACTCCATGGTGACTTTATTATCAAATTAAGCCCTGTTCTCCAGCACCTTGCAATTCTTTGTGTGTGTGTGTGTGTTTGTGTATGTGTGCTGTTCTTTTCTAGTGTAAAAATAAAAACTATTCTGTAATTATTTCACCGTGGAAATTCCTCATAAGGAGCATCTTAGTACAACCATCGTACAGTTTCATAAAACAACATGACACCAAAAAAGAATTCACCCAGTAACATCCACTCCTTCCTCACTCCAGAGGCAGCTATTGCGGGCCAGGCTTCACCCCGTCAGAGAAGCTACAACTACATCCAAATCAGAGTACAGAGGCTGCCAAATACAATGACACTGGCTGTGTCCTCAAGTCTGATAAGGTTAGCCCTGTGGGCGTCACAGCACCTCCGTTCCTCACGTATGGAAGAGTAGACAAGAGAAGCCCATCCATGTATCCCACGTTTCTGCGCTTTATGTGAAAACACACAACGGACTCTGATTCAGGAGTGTTTCCAGGTCAGTGAAAGACACTACAGCAAGCTGGAAACTAACAGAAGGAGCAGAGGTTTAGCTGCAGAAGTTTTATATAATCAATGCCTGTGCATTGAACAAATGCTACAATAAAAGACGGATGATCTTTTTGGCAGTATAGATAAAAAGTATAATTACTTTATTATACTGGGATTACTTTATTTTTTACTTTGTCAAAATTCTGCTTGCATTTATAATTAGGCCTCTTGTAGCATGATGGCATAATTGTCAAAATATTACAAGATAAGACTGTCAGTGATGCATCATCTCATCACCAACCTCCAAACATCCTGTTTTTTTAATTAGTTTATATCACATCACATACGGTGGGTGTAAGAGGTCTGACAAGCAAAACCTAATACCACCTGATAATGACCCATTTCTGAATTCACAGGCTACAAAACGACAGTGGAACGGGCCTGTTAATGCTGCTAATGAACTGCCACACCAACCCCTTCACTGCAGCATGAACACACTTTACACTGCTGTTTTCGTTTAATGTGCATCTGTTCAGCTTGCACCAAGTGAATAGTGACATTTCCCTTCGTACACCACTAAACTGTTCTCATGGCTACAGCTAGGCTGCCTGCAAGACATGGGCCTTTCAAAATCTAATAGCTGAAGACAACATAGGTGTGAATCTATTGGCTAAAAGGACTCTTACTTTAAATCTTGTTCCAGCACTGTTGCCATACCCTCCAGCACTGTAGAAAAAAGGCAGAGGACCATTTGTGCCTCTGCTCATCCACACAGTCCACAGCCTGCTGTATTACACGCTTTCTGTTGATGGTAGCTGCATAATAATGCAGATTATACCCAATTAATCTATTAATGAGTGTCTCGCTGCTGTGTTTCCCCAATTTAAACCTGCTCTCTCTGGCAGCAAACGGCAGGTAGGCTGTTGAGTAGCCAGCAATTCGCAAGCCATAACCACTTCCCTCAACACACATATGTTGAGAATTATAGGCCCAGCAGGTTTATAATCTCGCCGACGTCACAGGCCTGTAAGAATCGCACACTTGATGCTCAGATTGTTTTTTTTCAACGGCCTTACATTGCTCACAGTTCATTACCTATTTATGGCTCCCGACACACACCTTCGTATTGGCTAAATGCAGCAAAACCCGAAATGCTCGCATACGATATGTGAAAAACACATCGCGACCAAATGTGTCATCTGTCAAAAGCCCCGTTAAAACATCGGTCGCTATGTAAACGCCAAACCGTGTTGATTTCAGGTTCGCTGTTGCGGGGCTTCACCGCCAGAAATCTTCGAGGCCTCTTCAGCAATTAAGAATTGACGTTTTTTTTGTTTTTGTTTTTTTTAAAAGCACAAACCACAATGTTTACACAAACAAATATTGCTCGAGGATGATGGCATTTACCTTCCACAGTTGCAGTGACAGACGCGGTCCTCCCCTCGTAGATGCGGTAAGATGTAGTTGTGAAAGCGATCCAGTAGTGCGTTCATGTCCATTAAACAGGCTATTGCCTGCAAAGAACCATGCCAGTCAGCTGGGACATGTCAAGCAATAGGCTAGGCTATTCCTGCAGACACCGAGTGACTCTCTGCATTATTATTGACACAAATAGCAACAAAAGGGGGCCATAAAAAAGGACAGAAAATTGCCATTGCATTGGCAGATCCTCCCGCTAAGAGGGGGATTCTTGCTTCAAAACGGACTTAGATTATTTATTTATGACAGCAGGTTATTATAGGTAGGCTAACCTACTTCCACATGTCATCGGTGGCCTGCTTTAAGGTAGTTTCTCTCAAAATGCCATACATTAGTGGAGCATGTGTAATAATCTGATTAAATGGCTATTAGCCACTGTGGGTGAATTAGAAAATCATATTTTGGCTGAGGGAGGTGGAGATGTCTTACCATTACAACTGAAGCACCAAGAATCATAAAAATCATGGTGGTTGTGATCATATGCATCAAAACTTCTAAACTGGCCGTCGTCCTGAAAGCCCGGGGTTTTTACCCGCGGCAGTGGAGACGCTCCGGCTGGGCTCTGGGCGCTCTGTCCCCGCAGGAGCCGCTCATGGAGCCTCCGCGCCGCTCCTGGCTCCCCGTCCCTTCAAACTGCCCGGTCTCCCTCCGTCCCCTCCTACACACTGCAAGCGGCTCTGTCAGCCCTCACTGCGCCCTCTCCATCCAAGTATATCGGTCGGATGCGGCTGCAGCTCGCTCCAAGGAGGCTGTCTTCTCCTAATTACCAATGCAAAAGTGATCCGTTTGTTCCAGGCGTGATTCTATGTCTATCCCAATTTAAAAAAGAAAAACATGAAGGAAAAATGAGATGGGCTCCTTCGGTATCCTCTAAGGGGTGCCTCGATTTCCTTTCTGCCCTGTTCCAAGTTATTCCAAACCGGGGCTGTGCGTTATTACCGGCGAATCCTGTCCTCCATCGGCGAAAACGGTCGATGTCTCTCGACTGGACGTTTCAAAGAGCTGCATCAACTCCTCTCGTGGCCATCGCCCTCGTCTTTACCGGAATGCTTGATAACATCGACATGAGGTCCAGATAGCTCCAGTCGGGAACTAGACCCACCCTGCGCCCAGAGTCCTGTCCGGATCCAGCAAAGGCAGTTGCATCAACGCCCGGCAGACACGCATGATTATCCCATCCTGGCTTCCAGCAGCTACACGACCATCCACTCCCACCTTTAGTGCATGTGCGTGCGCATGTGTTTGTGCACGCGCCCGCGTGTGTGTATGTGTGTGAAAGAGTGTATAGTGGGTGGTATGACAGGGGGAGAGATGCAAATTGCCTTTATGGCCTATAGGCTCATTATTTATAGTGGATACCTGCAGTTGCAGTGGAGCAGCCTTCAAGAACGGCACTCTTGATGATGATTTAACCTCCTTTTTTCTCCAGAGGCTTAACCCCTTTTACCCTTCAATACCGCCACTTGGTCACACACAGCCAGACAGGCATGCACACAAATGCTGCTTTGCTCTTTATGTCTCTTCCAGAACCTGCAGATCTTAAATTTCTGTCCAAAAAAAAAAAAAATAATAATAATAATCATACTAATTCTGCACTTGAAACCTTTTTTCAGCCAATATTCCTTATGGCTATTTGTTTAAATAATCAGAGGCGAGGGGAAAAGGTTCAGAAATTCCGAATGTAAGTACATAACTTTCATACCTTAACAAATGTTACACAAAGCTCGGTGCTTTCTGTCCTGAAACCTTATGTGATGGAATTTTATAGATGTTTGCCAATTAGCTTTCTGCACTCTGAGTAGAAAAAGTCCAAGAGAACTGCACGTATATGAAAAGCTAAACTGACAACCAAAGATGCAGTACACTAAAAACTCATGCACTTATTTATTTTGCACTGCAGCTTCCAATGACAATTATTCTAAACTAAACTATAGCCTTCCTATAACATGTGGGGCAGAGAAGAAAATCTAATTACAGGCTAACCTTTACCAAATGTATATTAAGTACTTTCTAAAGTAGCCAGATAAATCTGCCTCAGTCAACAGCAAGAGGAAAGAGAAATTAATATTTGGAACATCACTGATCCGTTAAAAAGACTGTTTCAGCACCATGGACAGCAGCTCCAAAACAGCTTGCATTTACCAGTCATTATAAAAACCATTTCAAATAAAAGTTTTAACAGCTAAACTCGAAACACTTATAAAATAACTAATAATGGCATTCTTTATGTTTGGTAGTACTGAATTAGAAAGCATCTGCTCCTGTCACCTAAAGGCACACTACTGCTGTTGCTTCATTTCGACCGCAAGTGAAGAAACACAGTCAGGCCGGAAATCAGTGCAGCAGTCTAATTAAAATCTGCAGGGGGCAGCACAGGAGAACCATAAACATATAACAGTAACAGGATTTGGTTCATCACAATGGTAAGTGCAGCTACAAACACAAGGTTCAATGTAAGCTAACATTATCGACCCGTCAATCACAGACACTCTGATGCGTAACAAAAAAGATCAGCATAGCTGTACAACAAAACAAACAAAGTAAACCTGCTTTGTACTAATGCTTGCAATAGATATTAGGGAAGAAGAGGAAAGAGACTTGGTGTAAGTTTTGATTTCAAGCTTTTAGTTTGACTTTAAATACATTTTCAGGTGCAGCTGCAGGTGAGAAGTGATACCCGCCTGGTATACAGAGCATTAGCTGCAGTGTACTTATCTCCTGTGCCTGATTCTATTTATAGTAAAAATGAAAGCTTCGAAGAAAACTTCCACCATTCCCCTGTCCTTTTTGGACTAACTGGCTTGGGCTATAGGGCCACAGAGAGACCACAGAAAACAGTTTTCGATCTAACAACATAAAGTTGTTGTGCAATGAAAGCTGAATAGATTTGACTGGGTAAGCAGCCAAATGAGGAAAGTAAACCCAACAAAGCAGGCTACTTAAGCAGGTTACATGGCCAGAAAGATGGTAATCTAAACATAAAGCGCGGTATAGGAAACAGAAGCTCGGTTAGCAGGTAGCGAGTAAGGTAAGTCACTCTTAATAGGACACGTGTAACTCTAAATGTGAAATTAACAGTGAGACAATGCCACAGATGAATGGGTGCATAAACAAAGGTGACAAGGTGAAGCAACAAAGAGACTGGTGATAAAGCACAACACCGTGGACCTCCACAATACACAAAGCAGGACATAAATGTCCAGCAAATAATCACTCTGCTCACTTTTAATAGAAACAAGTCGTAATGATGGGAAACAAAAACACTGTGGGGAAAAAGGCAGTTCGGTGAGATGAAGACATATTCAATCTCAGCAACAGTTGATACAAAAGGTACAGTGTGAGCATGAAGCAAACAATGGCATGGTTTCCAGGAGGATCCGACTAGTGATAGCTGAGTGAGGACACGGGCAAAACATGGCTTGCTTAGATATCCCAGCCAGCAAGTAGTGACTGCTGACTGAGTGCTTAAACAGGGTTGGTTAAAATCAGTGCAACACATGAGTGTGGGAGGAGCAGTGTGGAGCAGACGGTTTAAAAAAAACAAAAACGGGCCAGCCATGGTAGAAGACAGGTTATGTAGGCAAACCAGTAAGAGATCAGATGCAGGGAGGAAACAAACTGATAATCAAAACATAAAGTCAGTGTAAACCATGAGCTTAACTGTGATGAATACAATTGTTTCTCTGGCAAATGTATGTGTAAATTAACATTACATCTGCTCATACACAATGCCATCACTCAGCTATGTCTAGAATAAACCACACACTAATTAACCAACTTACCAACAGCTGTAGATGTGTGTCCCATACCATTTGTGCCAGCTGGCTTGGAACAAATCTGTATTTTTATTTTTAGGATATATAACAGTCATTCATTTCTTGAGCCTTTTTGTGTTTTTGTTTTCTGTTAGTGTGTCTGCTAGACTTTTTACATTGCAAATATCCTGTTTGCTGTTTTTCAGTCCACTCCTCCCCCACGTTATTTTCTTAATGGAGTCATCAGAAGGACTTGGTGGTGAGTAGGATTTCTAAGAGAGCAAATATTGTAGTGTTTGTCAGATGCCAAACCTCTCCAAAAATGTTTCTTCTTTGCCCTGAGTCACAGTATATATAAATACATTTATAAACATATATTAAATATAATATAAACTCTATATAATATTAAGTCCGAGCTGTTTTACCTGTTATAAATATCATAGAGCTTAACTGAATATGTCAAACGCTCATAAAATGGTTCACACTTTTAATGAATCAATAATAATTAATAACTTTTCTCTTTTTTTAAAAACTTTTCAAATGTTGAAATAGCTTTGCTGTAATATGTAAAGGTTGGTTGTTTTTATTAAATCCAACGGCTGCGGCCATCAGCGTAAATAAATTTAAAATCGACGCAGTTTGGCCCTTTCCGTTTTACGTACGTTTTGACGTACGAGAATTACGTAGACGGAACTTCGGTTGTAAACAAAAACGACCGTCAGTAGGGTCTTTTTCCAAAGAACAAAAACGAAACCAAGACACATTTCCCCATAAGCGGTGTGTTAAAGGTAAGCATAAATATAATTACAGCCTTAAGTACTCCAGTTTCTTACTACGCGAAGAGTGATATACTAGGGAAGCTAGGATTTGTTACATAATATCCATCCGTGATTGCTAGCTAGCTCCTAGCGCCAGCAGCTAAGCTAACGTGACAAAAAAGTACTACGTTTGAGTCAGTTAAAGTGATGTTCCTGGGTACTAACTTGTGCCAGTTATGATGTAGTTATTGTTATGTGTAGCGTACACAGCTTCAGGCAAAACATGCACAAAATATTAATTGAATAACTTGGGAATGTGCTAGCATCTGGCGCGTCATATCTATAAAATCGATGCAAATATGAAAGAAACTGAGAGAAATTAATTGTGATGCAGTCTTCAAACTGCAAACACTGCCTTACTGAAGTATCAGGTAGCGTGTTGTTTTCATTAAGCAGCGCCGGGAACAAAAATGACGAATGACATTCCCCTTGTGTTCATTGGCATTTGGTGATTCCCAGAACCAAGGCCAGATTGTTCTAATTTGAATTGATCGGTTTGCCAAGATAACAGATTCTGTTTATGTGCATACTCCGAGTATCTCACTGTAAGTTTAAACTATATTTTTTACTTACCCTGACACCATCTCATCCACCCCACTTGTGTTGCTATGTCCTTTTAAATAGGTTCCAGATGTATGGCAGTGGTTGATGCAAGTTGTAGCTCATTACCATAGGTAGGCATACTTTGGTGTTGTAGGCCCACGGGATCAACATCAGGCAACATGTCTAGGAAACAATCGTCAAAGCCTGTGCGGAGCAATAAAAAGAGCGAAATGGAACGCAAGAGGGATGAGCGGGCAGCACGCCGGGCCATTGTAAAAGACCGCAAGAACCGGCCTCAGGATAGTGATGAAGGAGCAGAGTTTGCCAGTTTCTCCAATCAGCTTCAAGCACTGGGGCTCAAGTTGAGAGAAGTACCTGGAGATGGGTAAGAGCCAGGAAAAAATTGTTGCTATCTTCTGTCTTTGTTGTTCTCGACCATTACTGATGTGGTAATGCATATGCCTAAAATCTCATACTATACAAAAAGAGCACAGAGACAACCTGGTACCAAGTCTGCCACCATTAGTAACTAAAGAAAACAAAATGTATCCAGCCTTTAGTAAAGGCAAATGTCACTAGTGCCATAATATTCCAATCTTCATTAGTCATGTTTACTGCTGAAAAATGGGTCATAGGATGTTCTGTTTTGAAGGACTTAAGCTATTGTTTTTGTGTAAAACAAAGAAAGCAACAGAAGACTGTAAACCATTGATTTAAACATACTGGCAACTTTATCACTGAGAAACATTCATTTTGGCTTTGTTTCCTTTAGAAATTGCCTGTTCCGAGCTCTAGGCGACCAGTTAGAGGGTCACTCCCGGGGTCACCTGCGGCTTCGCCAGGAGACAGTTCAGTATATGATGTCTCATCGACAAGACTTTGAGCCATTTGTTGAGGATGACGTGCCCTTTGCACAGCACTGTAAGAAAATGACCTAGTTGGCAATCCACTAACTCATTAAATAAAATAACAACCTATTAATAACACATTCATAATGACCATTTCTATAGTGTTGCTCTGCATGATAGGTCCACAAATGGAAACAATTTTAACTAGAAACTATGCACTGACTCCTGGTGGTAGTCCATGATTTTCTTGCAAAGGAGTGACATACTGAATGTCAGTAGTTTCCCAACTTGGAAGTTGCAAGATGCTTAATAAGATAAAAATGAAATAAAAATATTTAATAAAATAAAATATTTGTTACAAAGCTGTATTTTTTATTTTTTTATTCAGACTTATTTTTTATTTTTTTGTCTTAAAAATGTGAAAAAACAAAATAAAACTAGGAAAACATGCTTTGATTATACTAATCAAAATTAGTAAACAACTTGTATGTACAATGTGTATACTTCAGAAATGTGAAATTACTTTTTAGAATAATGATAGCATTTAAGAAGATGCACTGTACATTTGATATGTGATGACAGTTGGGAAGGATCTTTAATATTTTTATTTTACACTTAGTCATTTAGCAGATGCTTTTATCCAAAGCAACTTACAAGTGATTTTGTCCTTCGACCTAGTGTCCAATCTCTCTCAGCCTGGTACGTTTGCTGGCAATGACGCTATTGTGGCCTTTGCTCGCAGTCAGCAAGTGAAAGTGGTCATCCATCAGCTGAACACACCACTGTGGGAGGTCGGGATAGACTAAATATTTCAAATGACTTCACACATACTCTATTACCCTGTCATAGAGAACACCATAGTCGCACACTATAGCTTATTTGTTTTTTTATTGCAGATAAATGGTGCTGAGAAGCTGGTGTGCAGAGAACTTCACATTGCCTACCGCTATGGAGATCATTATGACAGTGTGAGACAGATTGGAGACAACTCAGAGAGTCCTGCACAGCTCCGCATAGAGGTATATAATAAAACATGGACATCAAACGAACCAGCGTTTAAAAGCAGTCTCGCCCATCTTACAGTCTGGTGTTTTTTTTTTTCACCTTTGCTGTCACCAGAATCTGCAGAATTCACGTGGCCAGCAGCGTGAGTTTGGGGACGGTCAGAGGGGCAGACAGAAACACCCTTCCCCCACAGCCTCAGAAGAGGACAGTGTGATCCTGAGCTCCATCAAGAATCGAGGAATCCAGGGTCAGAAGTTAAACTTGAATTTTTAGCTACAGGAGATTAGACTGACAAACAAGAGGAATCAACTTTGTAACTTTATAATTATGTATTTAAGTTTGTCTGTTTTCAACTAAAGGTCTGTTAATAATGTAAAGGTCAGCCTTTAATTAAGTAGAATGCTTGCTTGATATTAACAGTAATGTTAACACGAGCTGATTTCTTCTATTAATGTATGTGTATGTTTTTTGTCTTAGGTGACGAGGAGAACCTGCTTCATCTGAGTGCGGCAACCATAAATGCTGAGTGGCTTGTTGGCTCAGTGCTGGACCAGTCCTGCCAGGGCCAGTGTGCCTTAGGATCCTGCTCCGCCTGCAGAGCCAC
The DNA here is from genome assembly GCF_033026475.1 of Channa argus. NCBI lineage: Eukaryota > Metazoa > Chordata > Actinopteri > Anabantiformes > Channidae > Channa > Channa argus. The sequence goes on from NC_090209.1 coordinate 20,201,228, forward strand.
AGCTGAGGCCACAGACTGCAGTGAACCAAAGCAGTCAGCAGAGGGCAGCAATGTACAAAAAGTTAAGGTGGACTTTAAAAGAGTACTTTGTATTGCAAGCTGCAGTTTTAGGGATTCCTTGTTACTGCCAGCATATTCCACCGCCTGTCTCGCCAGTTCAATTTCAGCTCAAATTTGTTGGATTTATAAATTCGCTAAATATTAAATCACAGTCCTCATACTATTGTATATAGACAGGTTGCAGAATTATTAATTCCTTAATGAATGGGCACATAGAAACAAATACTCAGAAAAGGCCTAAAGGAATTACTCTAAATCTTGAAAACATTTTTTCCTTCCCTCATTCCCAGGTGTCCAATAAGCAGAGGAAAGAGCAGCAACGGCAAGAGAAGAAGAAGCGTCAGGAGGAGAGGCATCGGCAGAAGTTTCTCCAGAGCAAAGGAGGCCAAGACCAAAACCAAAACCTGCCAGAGGCTGTTACTTTAGTACCAGCTCTTAACACTCTTAGTATATAGGCTGGAGCATGGCCAAAACTACCTACTGCTACTGTAGCCACTGGTGGCTGACGCTGTCCATAAAGTTTTGCACAATATCAAATTTATCAGTTACAGCGGATGACTTTTCCTAAAGAGAACCTTCTAGTTCCTTCGCAAACAGTATAACAGTGCCTGCAAATGTGTGTGCGTAAGATGTGTGAAAGTTGAAGAAGACAGTGAAAGGGAATTACTTCCAGTGTTTCATTAAAGGTTTTTGATTTAGTTCAATCCATTGTTGGTGTTAGTGTATGTAGAAGCTTGTCAGACCTATTCCCTTTTTATGCTGGACCTCGGGCTTTCCACGTCTACAATGCAAATAATCTTGTGCCGCTGGGCTTTTTGATTTGCCACAGACTGAGTTAATGTTTATTCATAAGTTCAGATAGTTTTGTTTGTTCAATCTGATCAAAGAAGAAAGTAAACGAAGAATAGGAGATGAATGATGGTTTTGCATACTGTGTAAGGAATGTGGCAACACAATTAATAAATGATAACTTACTGTTTTTTTTTTTGTTTTTAGAATGTATTACATATTAGCAGGGGTGGCATGATTTTGTTATTACAATGTATCAACTGAATCTGTAGCAGTGTTCAGCTCAGTGTTCAAGTCTGCTATATCACTGGTTTGGTTCACTCTCTGCTCTCAGTGTCCTTTTTTTTCAACCACACCAGGCAGCTGTTTTTATAAATAAATAAATAAATAAAATTAAATTAAAGCTCCAAAACCCCACTACACTGCACTATGTCTTCAGCACCAAACAATAGGCAAAACAGATAAACACTGTTGAGCATTTAGTAACAACAAAGCCAGCCCCTAACTTTTTTGCGAGTAGTGCATTTGACTTTCGAGTGAAATTTCATAATGCACCTGAAATGTACTATAACCTTTACAGGTGAACTTATTTTGACCTCTAAACCTTTGAATGCACATGTCCAATTGTTCAGTGTTTCAGTACTTATTGTATAACATACTCTAACAAATTGATTAACTGCAAAAATCGCAACCACAAAATGTTCTGGTTCAATGACAATTTGTATTTAAACTGTCCTCTTGCATCAGGCTGTTCAAAATTTGACATCATGAGACCAACACAACACGTAACAATTAACAAGTTATTGATACACTGACATTTTTTGTTGTGGTCACCACTGTTGTTGAAAAGACCATTTTCCTGCATAAGGAGTTATTTACTTTAAAGGTAAGTCAATAAGATATTTAGTATTTATTTTCCACTTGGTCACAAATTAAGTATTTCACATTTAAATTTAAAAGGCAAGTTATTTGTTTTAATTTCTTTTGGAGAAAATAAGTTACAACAATTTGAACACCAAGTTCAGCTTGCTGGTCAGAAAGGATTACGCTCAACCCCTCAGTGACTGTGGTTGATGTTTTACTAAGTATTTTCTAACTTTGCATTATATTGAATCAACATCCAATCAAATATTTGACTGGCTGTTATTTGAATAAGAGATATCCAGGAATGAGTCTTGTGCGGTCAAACTGTTTCACTGTAGATGTGTAATTATCAAACCAGATATGACTGATAATAAAATACCACTGTATGGTGCTGGACATGAATGGATTTTGAGAAATGTGTTTCATCATTTTCCAAATTGCCGTGGTCCTTTTGTTTGTTAACCACCTGTAGACATTTAACGCATTTATATATATAGTTGTATTATCTGTTTATAGTTGCTACGTGTCTCTTGTAATTTTTGACTCTGTGTGGTCATTTTGTTTCTCTAGCGGAGTTCTTTGACTTCCAAAGAAGAAATATTTATACTCAGGTCATACAGAGGCCCAGGGGACCCCTAACCTTTCAGCCTATGGGCCTGATAACTCTGTCTGGAGGATATGCTGATGATTTATCACACAATATAATGTTTAGCATTTTTAATGGTTAAAATGGTTATTGGGCCTTTGGGTTTCAGAATTCAGAATATCCATAAGAGTAAAACCATAACTCCTTACAAAACTAGACCATTTGTTGAATTTGCTGCAGTGCCCCTGCCAGTACTGCATAGAGAGATTTAACCTTACAGAGGAGGTTCAAGCTAACTTTATTATACTGTCAACACACTCAGAGGCTGCATATTCAACATATGGAGGGTGGGTTGTCAATTTGAATATGCTATGCCTTCATGCAAAAAGACCAACTGGCCTGCTCCACAAAGGAGACCAAAGATTTCAAATCATACAAAACCAAAGTCCCTACAGAAATTATTTTTTTGGAAGAACTAGACCATAAATGTTCAATGTATTAAAAGACTTTTTATTAACAGAGAATTTTTAAAAAAAGACTCACGAGATAATTTTGTCTTTGAAAAGCTTAAACTATGTACACTTAATTCTAAACACTCCTTGGTGAGTAAGCTACTTTAAAGACTGAAGTCAACATGCTGGAATAAATTACATTTCTAAACAAGGCCAAGTAAATTTTTTGAATAATGTTAGGTGGAGTTTATAAAATAATGTTCAAAATAATGTTAAAGCCAGCAAACTGACTCAGAAATGTCAGTTACATAGCATTATCTATGCAAATTTAGTTAACGTTACTGGCCATGGCCAAACCATATGTGAGGATGCAGCTGCAAAATCTGTAATTAACTGAGGAAAAATGTGTTTTATTGAAGAAATTAAACTTTCCATTTTAGACAAATATCTTCAATCTTTTGCAAACTGTACACAGCCTTGATTTAAAAATATGTGGCCCCTGAAAAGAATAAGTGGCATTATACAATATTCCACCTTCCACGTTAGAATAAGTGACGTGAAGTCCCCTAAAATGGGTGCTGTCACCGGGTTTTCTGGGCAGTTCTTTCTAAAAGAAAGAGTCACTGAATGATGCAAGTTCAAATTTCTACACAGGTAACTCTCCCTCTTCAGGTACGTTGGTCCAGTCAGCCTTATCTCACTGTAAAGACCACCCTACTGAGGGATTATTAGTTTGTAGATGAGTTTTGTGAGGGTGCTGGTCTAGAAGTCCTGTCTGATGTTCTCTTTGTTCTCGTCGCCCTGCTGCTGTCTGAGCTGAGTTATTTCATTCTCCAGCTGGACGATGGCCCGTTCAATCTCGTAGTTCTTACTGACCAGAGACACCCAGCTGTGGAGCGACAGGTAGACATGTTACGACAGAGGAAATTAAGCTATAATTTTTGAATGTACGGCTATAAAGAGGTCAACGTACTTTGACTCCAGCTCTCGCAGTTTGGCTCCCCCTGCCAACTGATCATTCTTACGCTGCCAGTTCAAATCTTGAATTTGTTTTCTGTGTATACAATAAAACAATGGAACATTGGAACATGTGGAACAGGTCTAGTAGCACTTTTGCAGACAAAAATGTGTTCCAGTGACCATTCACCTGAATTTCTGAAGTTCCTTTTGTGCCGTTTCAATCATCAAGGCCAAGTTACTGCAGGAGGAAGACAGATTACCCTGTTAGTCTTTAGACTAATTGTACACGGAGTTAGTCTGTGAGAAGTAACTGCTGTAAAACATACTCATTGTAGATTTTCCACGCATTGGTTCCATATTGTGACATGAGTTCCAGGTTCTCAATGCGAACTGCCTGGTGCTCCAGCTGGGCCATGGAGTTGTTCACACACTCCTGCCACGCTGTAATGTCATTCTTCTGTCCTGATGATGGTGCAGGCAGCTCATATCTCCACAGGTTTAAAAAAAAAGCATGTAAATGCAAACACTTAAAGCTACTGAGCAAATACATCCATAGTGAGGTTTTGAAAGATAAAGGAATAATGCACTGCAAAGTGTTCTGTGGAATTTTTTAATTACCATTAATCTCATTCAATAATGTCGCCTCTACAATCATCTTATTGTTGTCAAGTTTGATTATTTTTGCATTAATCATACATTCTATAAAATGCTAGATATATTAAATGGCATAATGTGCATATAGTGTGGCCACCGTAAAAACTCTGGCTAATCAACGTGCAGAACATTTTCGCTTCACAAGTGGTTTACTTCAATTTTGACATTGAATTGACAATTTTGTGACATTTTCTGAAAATGCACAACAAAGCTCTGATCGGCTCTGATAGGTGGGTTTACCTCTTCATGCTCAAGAGTTCCATTGGCTGACGAGCTGCAAGCCGCTCAAATTCATTCCTCATAATCTCTGTCTGAGGAGTCATGGGAAATAGGAAATGTGGTTATTTATGTAACACTAGCGGTAGCCATAAAGAAAGTTTCACATGTTTGAGGAGTTTATCACCTCAAAAGCAGAGAAGTCAGGTGTGGGCAGGTAGCTCAGGTAGTTCTTGGTGGGTCGATATCTTCTGGTCTCTTCCTCAACCAATGCTGCCGCCTGGAGAATAAAGGAGGTTTATTTTTTGGCAGCTACTTCTTTTCACTTTCTATCCAAACATCCACTAATACACGAGTTTCGAATTTGCAGGGCAGAACAATTGTTTTATTTATCAATGATATTACATATAAAGAGGTGGAAAAGCATAACGAAAACTGACATTTGGACCCAAAAGGGGCAATATCATGTAAAGGAGAGATTCTGCATAACAAGAACCTGATAATTGCAAGCACACATGACTACACCTGAATCAAACGACAAGAAGTAATTAGTTCTTTCTAGTTTTTAGTATGAATTCCTAGAGACTATATTATAAATTGCCTAGACATTAACCTAATGGAATATTTTAAAGACGCCTAATTATATTTTATTCAGAATTTGCTAATTATGCTAATTGGTTGTATATCAGAATACATAACAGTGGCCAAATCACGTTGGCTTCCCAGGTTTAAATAAATATTACAAAATAATACAAAATATTGGCAAACCAAAGGATTATTTCATTTGTTTTTTTTTTGTTTTTGTTTTGTGCTAGTCACTGTGCATTTGCGGTTCACATTATACTTAGGCTCCCAATAGCAAAACAATACAATTCCGATGATGGAAGTAATTGAAACTATTAACGAAGGAAAATTAACGCATCGTCCATTTTATTTGTTTATTTATTGGTTGGTTTTCCTAACGGCCACGGGCTCCGACTACACAGGCTTTAAACATAACGTTACGCATTCTCCTACTTTTAATACGTTTTAGCTCAATTGAAACACTGCCTTACTACACAATCCAACTGTGTACTGCTAATATGTTAAAGTAGTAGCTATAAGTAACTGCAGGCAAAATTAAATGTTGTAGTGTATAACTGCTAATTATATGTAAACGGTGAAGTTATCCGATGACAACCCCAGGTACCGTGTCCATTCTCCATGGTTAGCTATGTTACCATGCTGCCGCTACAACAAATATACGTTTACTTACTGCTTCTCTAACACCTGCTGCATCGTAACCTTGGTCAAAATAAGGCAAAGCATCGACGAACACTTCGCCAGCTACCGAAGCCGTTCCAGCCATTTTTTATCGGTCTACAAAGTTAACTTTCTTTAATTTTTTTGTGTGTTTGGAACTACAACGCGACTTCTCCGGGTAGCTAAAGGAATCTTCCAGGCTTCCGGTTGAGACTTTCGAAATAAAACAATAGTCTTGACACGTGAATCTCTGTTAGCGACGACTAGTGGAGTGGAATGTAACTGCTGCTTGACAAACACAAGGCGTAAACAAGGACAAATGTCATGATGAAAAACACACTGCAAATGTAGTAAGAGGTACTTTAGTAAACGTTGTTCATATTTTGACTTTTTGCCTTTGGAAAATGAAAAAATGTGTTTAATTCAAAACCGTTTATTGGGGAAAACAGATTATTTGAAACCTGGAGAGGTGGTTTGGGTTAAGATCAGTTAATGATTTTCAGGCATGCATACCATGATGTTGACATATGCATATACTCTTTTAGAATTAGATAGGTGCAGCTTCTGTACTACAACGTGGAATTTACAGGGCAATCCTTATGAAGGTTGTGAAACTATTTATTTAAGAAATTGTATACAGAAAAAATATAAAAATAATATGAGCTTGCTTAGTAAGGTTTGTGTTCTCACTGTTCTACTGTGCATTTTTGAGGATTGTTGTGTATAAAGGCACACACAGATGAAAAAACACAAAAAGCACTACAGAAGGCCATAAAACCATTTAGATATTCATTTTGTTTCATTATGTTTTGATAAGCATGTCATCATCGTTTTAAGTCAGTGCATCCCTAATGGTCATTTCCCACACCATACTATGGAGTGCATACTCAGCAAAAAACTACAGTGGTATGACCCCACTTTGGACAAGGCTAGTAATCACCTGTTTCTAAGCTTGTCTGCCCAACCACTTTTCTGATTAGCTGCATTGCGTTTTGCCTCTGTTACTAATGCAATCACAGATAACACAACTCAATGAAAGGTTTGTACCTTGACATTTTAGTGAAGTGTAAATCAATTCATACTTCCTCAACTGGCACTCTGTTAGTTGCTCAATCTTCAGTCTCAGTGATGGAGAAATGATCAAATTATTCAATGCAGTAAAATATATGCATTTGTATCTCTGGCTCTCTCTCTAAATATAGAGAGATACATAGTTATATACTTTATTAATCCCCAGAGGGAAATTTTTGTTTTGCAGTACATATTACACATAATACAGTATACATAAAGTAATACATTTAATATTAAAATTAAAAAACTAGGGAGGTAAACAGTCCACAAAGCCAAAGATTTTTTCCTGTATTGTCCATTGAAATGCCTTGCTGCATGTGAAAATCCAACAAACACGGGGATTCAATTTCAAGAGCAAACACCAGACAGGAAGTACAGAAGATTTATTAACAAAAATATAAACCCTCAAGGCACGCAAAGGAAATAAAACAAACTGAAAAAGCTTACTGCCGAAGGCAGGAGGAACAACTAACAATTTAGAAAACAAAACACTTGCTACAGAAGGTAGGAGGAAGTAACAAACAATTGGAAAAACAAAAATGCTCACTTCAGAAGGTAGGAAGAACTAACTCACTCCAAACAGCTACCTAACTAAAAAGACAGACTAAAAAGGAAAAAGGACACATGGAGAGACACAGTAGAAATAAACAATGGGAATGAAAGTCCTTATAAGACGAGAATAGATGGATGATGTGAATCAGGTGTGTTGACCGGTGCCAGCTGAGGAATGGAAAGCCAAGAGGGACTGGAGACAGGAACTGAGTGGTGGGAAGCCTCAGCTGGTGGGGAGGAGAACTGAGGGGACACATACAGACACAAAATGAAAAACAAACAAACAAAAGACACAGGAATAAATAACATCTAACAAAAGAAGCGAAAACCCTAACTTTTGACAGTGCATGCTGTATACTGTTGTACTCGTGTGCATATGTTTGCATGTTGCTGTTGGCAGGAATCACCTCCTGTACTGTTCTTTGTCACAGCGGATTTGAAGAAGCCTCTTGCTGAAGCTGCTCGGCTGTTTGACCACCTGAGGCCTCAGGTTATAGAGGTGCTGTACAATGTCACAAAGCTGCTCAGCCCAGACTTTCACTACTCTGGGGCTGATACTATCAGGGCCCGCAGCCTTGTTTTCATTCAGCTGCTGCAGCTGCCGCTTCCCTTATCTGTTGGAAAGTGGAAAATGGGGGGGGGGTGCATGTAGGCAAGGGGGGAGAAGCCAGCAGGGGGCCCTGAAATGAACCTGTTGAACCATTGATTACGCTCATAGCCTCTATCGAGGTTTTTCTTAGCTTGATTCTTCTTCTCCTTAAAGCCCTCGATTTGTATCATACTCCAGCACACGTCCTTCATGACGATTTGCTGCAGCTCGTACTCCAGTTTCCTCCTGTAGGAGTATTTGTTCTGCCCCAGTCTCACTTTAACCTCCTTCTCCACAGATGCCAACAGGTCTTTACCCATCACTGAAGGCACTCTTCTTTCTGTTGAGCAGCTCCTTCAGGTCACTGGTGATCCAGGGTTTATCACTGGGAAAGCACCTCACTGCCCTGGTTGGGATGGTGTTGTCCACAGAGAAGTTTGTGTACTATGTGAAACAGTCTGTCCTGGAGTCAGTGTTGTCGCCATCGGGCACATTCCAGTCTGTGGCTTCAAAGGACCCCTGCAGAGTCTCAGTAGCCTCCAGGGGCCACCTCCTGATGGTACTCATGGTCACAGTCTGCTGCTGAACAAGGTCGGGATGAGAAGCACGAGGTTGTTAGCGGTAACGGTGTTGATGGCGTCACATGTTACGTCAGGAGAATCCGACGGTTAAATGTAAACACCACTAACATTAGCACACGTGAACGCGCAGATAATATGGACGCTTGTCTAGCTGTTAGTGTTGCAGATAGTAAACGTGAATAGCAATTTAATTATATGTTGTGGTAGAGCATTGGGTTGGGATTCAGAAGCCCGCGAGTTCGAATCCCTTCCCACCAGGTGATCCAGCCAACGGGGTCACGAGCTCGGAAAATGGGGGGTTACGGCAGGAAAGACATCCGGCGTAAAAATTAATGCCAAATCAACAAGCGTAGCGTGTTCCGCTGTGGCGATACCTAAAGGGACAAGCCGACGATCTTTAATCGATTAGTTAATATCATCCAATACAGTGCGGCGCTTTGCATTCACCAAAGAAAAAAATTATTTACGAGTTATGTTTTTCATAATTACGAGATACGACACTTAGAGAGCTCATAAATTTGAGGACATTTCAGAACCCGCCTTATATGAACCAGGTTTTTAGGATGTCCTTAGTATCACAATAGTTCTGTGATAGTTTTTCAATACTTCGAATACTTTATAGTAAAATAGAAATTTCGATAGATAGGAGGTTTTAGCTTTTCAAAATGTCAAAAAAATAAGTTGTAAACTGAGCCTCGCTTTAGACCATAAAGCTTTAGACCATAAAGCGAGATTTAATTTGCAGCCGACGGTGGGACTCTTCGTATCCATGGCAACAAGATACTCCCCGTTTCCCATAGACGTTGGTCACACAAGTCCTTAACGTTTAATGTGACATTTTCTAAACTTCTATGTCGAAAATGAAACACGGAAATGTATATTTAACGTGTTCAGTTAAGTCAATAAAGAAAATAATTCCTCTAACAGCGTTGCTGCAAATTGAACCTTGTTTTGTAGACAATGTGTTTACAATTTGTAAAGTCCACCGACTTATCTATCGACAGATGTGTTTTAATATAGATTTTTAAATGTATCAAAAACTATCCCCAAACTACTGTGATACTGAAAAAATCCTAAAATCCTGATTATTCTAAGGCCATCTAAGGTGAATGCAGTGCGCCGCCGTGCAATATCAAGATCTTAGAGAAATCAAAAATACAAAGTAGACGTCTGCGCCTTAGAAGTGTAGTGAAGTATCACTAAAGTATCAGTAAAGGAAAGGACACATATTATTTTATTATTTTTATTTATATTTTATTCTGTGTATGCAAGAAAGACGGTCCTCACAACTAAAGTTAAACGTCGGCGCTTGTTCGACGTCATGCCGCATCGCACGTACTCCTGGTTCGAGAAGTTACGCAGGACGTACAGCCGTCCAAAGAGGAAGGAAGATGGCGGACAACAAAGGCGAGGAGGGTATGGAACCGTCTGCTAATTCGGACTCCGTACCTTCAGCACAAGAGAAGGAGCAACCAGAGACAAAAGTAGAAAATGCAGCTATAGTCATGGAAGCGAACACAAAGGGCGGCGAAGAAACAGAGTCCACTAACAAGGCTAACGAGGCACCTACACTCAACAGCGACGGAGGGGACGTTTGCAGCGACGGAGGGGCTGTCGGCGCGGGAGGGGAAGCCAACGGTAGCGCTAGCAACGCCGTCAGCCCGGCTGGCAGTGCCAATACTGAGCAAACGGCAGCTGAAACACCAGCCCCAAGCGATGCTCCTGTTAGCGGACCCACCACTGAAATGTCTCCCACTCCTACAGCTGCAACGGCAACGCCGGTATCGACTTCAATTAATTTATTGGATACATGCGCAGTGTGTAAACAAAGTCTTCAAAGCCGAGAATGCGAACCAAAACTTCTGCCTTGTCTGCACTCCTTTTGCCTAAAATGCATCCCACAACCAGACAGACAAATTAGCGTACAGGTGCCTGGACCACACGGACAAACTGACACACACATAGGTGAGTGTGTAACGCGTAACTTGGAAGATCCAGCTGTAAACAGGTCTTCTGCTTTGTCATCTGATATTCGGTTCTGGGGGTCGCAACAGTTGCATAACAAATCTAAACAAATTTATAGTAGTGATTGAATTGACCAAGCGACAGTCAAGTGATGCGATGAAACATATCTAAATATATTGATGGTATCTCGCCAGTATTTTTGAATTTTAGGCTACTGGACAGGAAGAAGATAAGGGCAGGAGTATCTGTGGTTAAAAACACTCAACTCTCTCTCGGGAGTTAATCAATGGTCCATCTCGTACGTCTCTAGATTATTGTACCATAATATGAAAACGGGCGAGTATAATGAAGCAATGAAACGATTAGTTGAGTTGGAACTGGGAAAAGTGCTAAGGACTTTTCATGCATACACGCCTTTTCTGCAGAATTAACGTGTTCGGTCTCAGCGAAGTAGTATTAATTTAACACATTTCAAGTGTCTTCTGACATGGCAGTCTTCTTCAAGCTTGCAAAAAACTCTTTTATGGAAAGGGAAAAACTACAGTTTTCATCAAAAATATTCCTTTTAGTATGAGTGCTGGACTATTAATACTGTAATATACAAAATATTCGTATATGATTCCTCTATATTTAAATGGTATGCTAACTTGTTATAGAACCAGTACAAGTCAACAGGTTGGACACCTTCTAATTCAATTTATTCTCTCTAATTCTGCAGTTTTCTACGTTGTATATCAATATTGAAAACATCAAAACTATGAAATCACATGGAATAATCTGGTAAACTAAACCAGTAATAGGCAAAAAAGCATTCCTGTTTTACATTTTGTAATCTTCAAAGTAGTCACCTTTGCTTTGTCAACAGCTTTGCACACTTGGTAATTCACCAGCAACCTTCATGAGGTTTTATTCTGGAATACTTTTTCTTACAGTTTTGAAGGAGCACTAATGCTGAGCACTTGTTGGCTGATTTTCTTCACCCTCTGCTCCAACACATTTCAAACCATCTTCATTGGGGTCATGTTGGGTGATAGTGGCAGCCAGGTCATCTGATGCAGCACTCCATCACACTCAGTTGTCAGACAGGCCTTTCATAGCCTGAAGATGTGTTGGGATGATGAGTCATTGTCCTGTTGAAAATCAAATGATGGTTCCACTAAGCGCAAGGGAGATGGGCTGGCGCATTGCTGCAGAATGTTATTGTAACCATGATGGTTAGTGTGCTTTAATTTCTTAATGAATTGCAGATTGTTTCACCAACAAAGCAGTCCCATACCATTACACCTCCTCCACCATAATTCAGTAATTTATGGTAGCAACCATGAATGTACCAGAAACTATTTGTTCATCTTCTCAAACAAAACAGTGGTTTATTAGGTCATGTCATGTGTGTCTGTCAGGCAGTGCATGATGAGATGTGTCTGCTGCTTGAAGTTTGGGAAATATTATCGTGGGCTCTGGTCTGTGGTGTTCATATTTTGTGATTTCAGGGGCAGGTCATTCTAATTAACGTAACGCCTCACGAGAGCCAGGTTTTTCATATTCAGCATTAAAAATAGATTTATTTCATAAGTTTTGAAAAGGAATTTGTCATGGTGAGTTGGTTTTAAAATTTGAAATAATATACAGATTTAAAATTGAAAAGTCCTAACTTTTGACAGTATGAATATATGCCCCTAAGACTTGAATTGCAGCGCTGCAAGAGTTGCCCTTAAAAATTTCCAGACTTTGTCTTTTAGCTATGATGGACTGTTTTTTCTTTTAAAAGTTAGCAGTAGTAATTCATATATATTCTTGCAAAATTGTGAGTTACCACAGTAGGCCGATAGGGCTCTTTGCTGTATGCTAACACTGATTGTCTTAAATGCATTGGGGACGATTTAGGGAAAATTACTTCCAACTAAGTTTTGACAGGGCACATCTGTTCATTAGAACTTTTCAGGCAACTACCTCATAAAACTGGTTAAGATGGTGCCAAAGTAGAAGAAGCACTTGCTAAGGCAAATAGTGAAAACAATGAGGAATGTAAAATATGAAACTCTTTTTAATGGTTTTTTGCTTGCTGCATAATTCTGCCACAGTCTTCAGTGGTGAAAGTGCTCATAACAAAGAAACTATTGAATATAAAAATTTGCAAAAACTCTTGACTTGTCATTTGATGTATAAATGGCATTTATCCAAATACGACTGTGATATATAACCTTCCAACATATTTAATTTCTCATAATTACAGCCACATATTGAAATAATAAGCTTTTATCTTGCAAGTTGGAGATCCATATCTCTGAAGTGATAACTTTTCCCATGATTTTGAGGTAGTGCCTTAAGTCATTAAGTCTAACAACGAAGGAGGTAAGTAATAATTATAACATAATGTCCACATTTTTATCTGAGGATTGCATCAGTATTTGGTATGATTTATAATGCAGTGTCAGTTGATGCACAAATGGCTCTTGCTTGTTTGTTTTGTTCGTTTTCTTACAGTTAATAAAAGATGCACATATTGCACCCATGTCTAGCAGACTCCAGTACATGGACTACCAGCGTCACATGTTGACATGTCATTTTACTTGAGTTTTTAACTGTGTGTAGAGTTTTCCAACCTTACTGCACCTGCCAAAAAGATCAATATAACTATTAGTCTCAGTCTCAGTGCAGATTTTTAATATCACATTGTTTAAGGGCTGTTTTCAGGAATCCTATTAGTATTGGTTTCTGTGGAGGTCCCATATCACATGGTTTGAACTATTGGCAGAACTGTCCCCTACAACAAACAATTGCTTCTAGTGCAATATTTGAATATATTCTGTTCTAATCTACAGCACATTATGCCAAGTCTTTCCTCAGTTTAGTAAATTCCTGACATCTCAGAAAATTAACGATCAACCTACCTGCAAAAAGTTAGTTAGCAAATAGATTTGTAACACTGATTAACGTGGCTTCGCATAAAGAATTACAAATTATTCAATACATTCCCTGGTTACAACACTTATCCAGGCTACTGATTGATAGTGTTATCTTTTCATTCGAAGAACTGCTGGCTAATGATAATTTATTTAATGTTGTGTATAATTGCAAAAGCTGTTACATGATAGGTAATCAGTTATTGTACACATACACTCACTGGGCACTTTATTAGCTACAGCTTTTGAATCAAATGCAATCTAATATAACAACTTTGACATCAAATATTATTGAGGTTGTAATGCATTGTGGAGCTATACTGCAGGTACATTTACAGGTGGTTCTAATGTTTTGGGCCCCTCGTACATTTTAAATACGATGGCCAAAACAATAAAACAAGGCACTTCAGTAAAACTCCACCATCCACTGTGACCTAATTAATAATCACATTGTAGAACTATCACCTTTCAACTTAGCTGGCATCAGTTTGTAATGTGACATGTTGTTTGGCTTAATTTATTTATTTTTTATCATTGGCTTTAGAATATCTACATAGCCGGTTTCTTGTAGAGTTTGTCAGTTTAATTTTATAACATAAATACATTTAGGCAGGGTTTATCTCCAAATCTCCAAACCTTATTTGTGGATTTTCTAATTGATTGTACAATTAAATGAAAGGAAACGAAAGATAAGTGATGTCCTCTGAGATTTTTGTCTTTCTGTAATTCAGTAAGATTTCATCTTATTCTGTTATTATTCTTAGTAAGTTTAATCCCAGGGTTAATGTTTGGTCCCCCATTAAGCTTAATTGACCAAACCAACCTTTCTTATTCTATTCTTTTCGACTGTTCCCTTTCAGTGGTCACCACAGCCAATCATCTGCCTTCATTTAACTCTATCCTCTACACCCTCTTCTCTCACACCAACTAACTTCTTGTCCTCTCTCACTACATCCATAAATCACCTCTTTGTTCTTCCTATGTCATTGAGGAGAAATGAGATATTTTCCGAAAAAGATAAGTGTACTGTATGTTTGTAATTACAATGTAGGGAAACAGAAAAACGTCGCTAATCGTGTTAAAATTACGGTTTCATTTCTGTGTGTTTGAGGTTATAGGTGAGTGGATGGGGTTGGGTTGTGGGTTCAAAATCACATCTGTGTGCTACGTTTGTTTTCCTACATGCGTGTTTGTGTGTGTTTTGGGGGGGTTTGAAGGGTACTTAACACTATCCCAGTCCAGCTGCTTTCACAACCAATCACTCAGGGATCTGTGCAGCTGGAGCTTACACAAGCTGGCTGTGTTCTGCTCAAGTCAGTGTAGACCAGCTCAAACTGGCTTACCCCGGTTTTTTTATTTTACCTCAGCTGGGTAGAATGGGTAGAATTAATGGGTTTATGAGTTACGGGAGGGTCAGCTATTATGCTGACTAAAATGTTTATGTGAAGTTTTAATCTTCATCATCATTTGTTAATTATAATGGTAGTAGACTTGAGAAAATATTGTAGTTAAGTTAATGTGCTTATCTAATTGTTTGTTAGGGTGTATGGTTATAGCATTTATTCAACTAATTCCATTAACAAAGTCTTTTAAATGATTAAGTGAGTTCTGCTTGTTGTTTGGCCATGTGATTTAATATTCTAATAAAAAAGCCAGGGATGACCAGATTGAATCTTGTGAAGACAAGAACTAAATCAATTAGCCCCCAGGAATACACAGTGAGTATCCCACTGTGCAAAGAATTTCCATCAGCAGGAATTTACCTAAAGGAAATTATGGAAATTAGCTGGACGTATTGCTGAAAGACTCATATTAATCTTCTTTTGTTTATAGCATCACATTTAATAGCAGAAAATTGAGGGGGCTTAAGGTAGTAGTTTACATACAGTTTTGTCCCTGATGGCAACAACTTATTTGGCTTTGTTTTTATTCTGTGGGTCAGCTACCAGTGAAATTTCACTTTTGACCTTTTGACTTCCTTTGAGTTGTATCACCTCTCACATTCTGTCTCTTTTTTTTCTCAGTAAATGTTATGCGCTGTACAGTGTGCCACCAGGATTATAAACAGAGTGACATTATTGACAACTACTTTGTCAAAGATACCACAGAGACCACCAGCACATCTGATGAAAAGGCTGCACAGGTATGTCAAAACAACTGGCCAAGAGGTAACAGTGCTTTGGACATAGGTGTATGCTTGTAGAGTCTCATGTACTGTTTGGAAGGGATCTTGGCATAACCTTGGGGTTTTTCATTTACTGGTAATGCAAAGACTAACTCTTACTTTTTTCTAGACACTTTAAATTTATTTAGTCATGAACTAATCCCCCTAAACTTTATTTTAAGACTTGTGTGTTGGTAATAGAGTTACATTAAGGAAATAATCTTTTTTAGCAGTATAATGGGAAATAACGCATTTAGTGGCCTGTGGCCTGAGATTCCTAAATTGAAAAACTAAAACTGATTCCGAGAAAGCAATTAGCATTTTTGCTCTTAGCATTTTTTCTGTTCCTTCATTCAATTGATTTTTGCTTAAATAACTAAAATAAAGTCTGTAGGTAAGACAATTTTAAGATTTGTGTATGTGTTATTGGCTGACGTAAAAGTCAAAAGTAAATACCCCGCTCATGCTATTTTTGAGCTTTTATTTATCTCAAGAAACAGTTGCTAACAAGTGGCTAAGTGTGAATGCAGAAGTTGTGAGAAGATTAAACGTCATGCCAGACTCATACTTATTTGCTCAATAATCCGTTTTTACTGCCTCATTGAGGTTGTAACACGCGATCACTAGCTATTACAGGTCACTATAATAAGAAAGCTAGAAGAGTAAAGTGCACTAAAATGAATTACAAATTAGAAATTAATTGATGGGGATGTGGGTGGGGTCTTGAGAAACGTGAGTATAATCTAATACACTAGCACAGCAGAGCTTGCTTTTGGCTATAGTTTTGTCATCATCAGTTATTTTAAAACGGCTCTAAACCACCGACATTTTTCCACCTCTGCCTATGTGCAGAGGTTAACGTGGTATTGGGCACAGTATCTGAGAACTTTTACGAGTATGAGTTCAATTACACAAAGACAAGGTCGGGCCTGATACTGGTTTTGGCATCGGGACATCCCTACTGAAATGTCACCCATAAAGCACTCTTTATACAATCATTAATAACAGTTATACTATTCATACAATCATTAGTTGTTGCTGTCTAGTCTTTTTTGTGTGAGAAAGCCTGCAGCCATTTTAGTGTGAGAACATTTGGGATAACTGCAGTGAGGGTTTAAAGACTTGTTTGTCTCGGACTTTGTTGAGTAAGATGGCAGTCAATCTCTATTTCAAATATTTACCTCATCTACATAGCAATGTCTTACCAATAAATAAATAAACATTTGTGTGATAATAAAAGTGTGTGTTTGTGAATACATGTACACATGTATAGCACAATTCTAGAAAACAGGGAAATTGTCTATAGTTTCTACCACACTGCAGCCAGCACTGGTTCCGTCTTACAAAGTTTATCAGCATATCTGCAAGGCATTAACTTGGATTAAATTTAGTCATCTTCATATATTATTTAAATCTTCTACAGACAACTCTAGTCCAAGCTCTCCCATTTCCTTTTAGCATAGTATATCGACTGAATTTCAGGGGTTTTTAAAATCTTTAATTTGTTTGCAGCTTTAAAGGTTCACCAACCTGCCCCTAATAAATCCCCCCACTAAAAGAGTAAAGCTTGTAACATTTAAATATGTTTACAATTACCCTAACTACTGTCAGAGTTTATAGTGATGACAGAAACAAATGGCAACAAAAAATTCAATAACTTTTCAACTTTTTTTCATCCTTCTGAAATGGAGCCAAATGGGCACAACCCCCCACCCCACCCCCCCCCCAAAAAAAAAATATCTATATCTATATCTATATCTATATATATCTATATCTATATATCTATATATATCTATATCTATATATATATATATATATATCTATATCTATATATCTATATATATATATATATATATATATATATATGTGTGTGTGTGTGTGTGTGTGTATATGTGTATGTGTATATATATTCACTGTTTGTTTTTTTTGTTCATAGCAACACTGATCTACTGAAACATCTGCAAAGAATCATAGTTAATTTGGCCATACAGGCATATGTTTGTTTGTGAACACAAAAAAATGGATGGCTTAACATTTGATTGTTCCCCTCTCTGTGATAATGAAACTTATTTTTCGTTTGCTTGTGTTCTTTAGTATGTTTTCACCAGTATATCCCTAATGCATCTCCCATGCATTATTAATTCCTTAGACACCAGATGTGTGTTATACCTATTGTACTTTATTGGCAGCTTATAAAAGCATTTAATTAAAGAGGAAGTTTAGATTTTATATGGCAGACTGGTATTTCCATTGTACAGCATTGAGTACAGTATTGATTTATTGTGGATGCTTATTGGTGTTGTCTTCTCAAGGTGTGTACAAGTTGCGAGGACAACGCAGGAACCATTGGCTTTTGTGTGGAGTGCGGAGAATGGCTCTGTAAAACCTGTGTGGAGGCTCATCAGAGAGTCAAAATTACCAAGGACCACAAGATTCGCACAAAAGAGGATGCTGATGCTGTATCTGGTAAGAAAAGTGATGCACACATTGAGCTATTGGTTAATGAAACCATATCTGCAGAAGTCTCAATAAGGCACACCCTTGTTAAAGCACATTGCGGTAGTGCCGATAGGCTGTTGCCATAGTAACAGTGCTGCAGAATGTGGTTGCTTAGTTAATACATTTAGCTGGTGAGACCATACATACAAAATCTCTTACCAGAGTTTTCAGATGCCTTTTCTGTGTGTTTGCATCCTTAGTTCAACATAACTACTGGGCCTTTGATTTAGTTAAACATAACTTTCTTCTTGTTCTTTTCTTCTTCTTTCTCTTATTTGGTATTATTTTTCTTTCTGTACATCTGCAGAAGCTGTTGGTACATCAGGACAGAGGCCTGTTTTTTGTCCCATTCACAAGCAGGAGCCACTGAAGCTTTTCTGTGAGACCTGTGACACGTTGACCTGTAGGGACTGCCAGTTACTGGAGCACAAGGAGCACAGGTAGCTGAGCTCAGGCTGCACATACTATATATACTTATGGATGAAAATGGACATTTGTTTGTTGCTTGAACTTGTTCGGCATGCTTTAGGCCATTTTTGTAGTTTGCAGGTACTGTCCTGTATTGGCAACTAGTTTCCAAAGGTAGATTGTCAGCTCTGCCAGAAACCATTGCTGTTTAACTTCAGCACATTATAAAAATGAGTTGCAGACCGCTGAAAACATTCCTGTTATAGCAATTAGCTTTGTGTTTATTTTTCGTGGAACTGTGATTACAAACGCGCATAGGACAATAAGGAAATTTTTCTCACATTATGCTTTTGTTAACTTATGGTTGTCCATTATCACATGCAGTGTCTCAAGTCCATGTGGACAACCAGTACCAATCCAGCCCACAAATCCTAAGGACAACCTATTAAATTGGCTCTAGGGGACAAATAAAGTGATTTGAGTTGGACACAAGGGAAATAAATCATACACGGTGTAATTTGAGACACACATGCTGTCTACTCCAGTGGTATATTCCTAGTATTATGTTCCACAAGTGCATTTGTTATCAATATTTACATTATGTAACAACTAAAGTTGTCAGCTGGCTTATCATCCAAATCATGAGGTTGGTTACAGACAAGGTTTTCAGTAGATAATAACAGTAGATTGTAAACCATGTTATTAGAATGTGGAGTCCTGCTGGTTTTTCATTATTGTGATTATCTAATTAGGGGCTGATTTACATCTTGCAGGGTGGATAGAATCTACCTGGCAGGATATAAAACAAAGCTGGAGTCAGCAGATGAATCAGCAGGATGCATAATTCTCTTCTACTTTAGTACTTTCCTAATTGACAGGGTCTCTGTCTGGCCCATTTGTGAGCTGACAATGTTATTTTCCTACTTAAACCTAATGTCATATCCTTTTTCTTTTCTTTTTTTTTTACTTTTTTCATAATTTGTAAAATCATGCCTTATCATGATTATGACTTTAAGAGGATTACCTGTCTGCTCTTAGGTACCAGTTCTTGGAGGAGGCTTTTCAGAACCAGAAAGGCATCATTGAGACCACCATAGCCAAGTTACAGGAAAAGAAAAACTATGTCCATTACTCTGTCTCTCAGGTGCAAAGCAGGTGCGAGTTTTTCATCTCTAGGTTTTTCTTTTCATTGTTACTCATAAGCACAGTTTCTGTTAATGTTAATACCCATGGTGATGGTCTAACAGCATTGGGTTTAGTGGGTAGTGTCTTTAAAAGAAGTGTTTTGCTATGTTTTTCTGATCTAGGTTAAAAGAACTGAATGAGACACATAGGAAGGTGGAGCATGAGATCAAAATTGCAGTATTTACTCTCATAAATGAGATCAACAAGAAGGGGAAGTCACTGCTGCAGCAGTTAGAGGTAAGAGCAGTATTGAAGAGTATTCAAACTCAGTCTGGCCATATAGTGCCAAATTATTGGGGCATTTGTTAACTTCAATAGATTTAAAAAGCTAGTTTGCTAATGTGCTAACTGACTGACTTCATCAAAACATGCAAATTTAACTGTTGAAGTTTGTGTGTTTGGAGTTTCCGGTATGAATATAAGGTATACAAATACAATGGCACATCCGGGGCGGCAGTTGCGCAGTTGGTAGAGTGGCTGCATACTGACCATAGGGTCGAAAGTTCGCTCTTCCCAAACACATGTCGAAGTGTCTCTGGGCAAGACACCGAACCCCCAACAGCCCATCTCCCCATCCCTAGCCACGCAGTGCCGGTCCCAAGCCCAGTAGAAATTGGGGAGGGTTGCATCAGGAAGGGCATGTGGTGTAAATAATTGTGCCAAATCAACATGCAAACAAATGATTCGCTTTGGCGACTCTGAACGTATGGGATAAGCCGAAAGCACAAAAAAAACCCCAATACATTGGCACATCCAACAACACAGTTGTCAAGGTATTTACACTGTCCCCCATTGGGTGTGTGTCTGTGCGCATGTGCGTTTGCATGCCACCATTTTTAAAAATTGAGATTAAAAATATAATGTACTCCAGTACGACTCCACTACATACTTTGACCTCAGTAATAAAAAACCTAGTAGAATTGTCACCCTTCAACCAAAAAACTGAAATTACAAACTTGTAACAGTGTAATTCATGGCAGAGCCACTGTATTGGATTGCATTAACTTGCTCAGGTGTATCTCTCTAGATATCTATGTAGCTATCTATACATGCACACACAGACAACCACCCCCTCACCCCAATGGGGTCATTACACCCTCAAATGAGATTCGGTGTGGTTTATTTTCATTCATTTAACTACGGTGTTCAGGCTATTTCAATAGCTCTCTTTTAACCAAAACAAACTAACCCTTCTTTCTAGAGTGTGACCAAAGAGCGCAGTTTGAGGCTTGTGGCTCAACACAAGGATACCACCCAGTTGGCCCAACAGATCCACCATGTGCTCAACTTCTGCCAATGGGCCATCGGTACTGGCAGCAGCACAGCACTACTTTACAGCAAGAGATTGGTATGTTTCTTGTGAGTCCCAGATGTTGATCTATTTGAAAGGCTTAAAGCAGGCAGCAAGTTATAATTTTAAATGTCTTTTAGGATTGAAGAAGTGCTGTAATTGAATTGCAAATTGTTGCCAAACATGAGAAGGTGTATACTAATTAACAGTAATCCTTGTTTTTTGGAATCGTTGATTATCTATCTGCTCCTTATACAACTTGACCTGTCTGTCAAATGTAGGGTGGTAGCTTTTACATGGTTGTCTGGAAATTTTTCAGTCATACAGGTCATGTTGATCCTAGTGATGCTGTTAAGCAGAAACGTTGCCATGTATACGCTTAACAGGTTTGTAATCAGCTTTTTCCAACTAAACGTGCACAAAAAAAAGGCTGCAGATGGGAACACACTGCTGACTGAAGGGAGAGATTAATAAGGGGTCATACCAACATAGTTGATCTAAAGTTGGACAGAAAATGTAACTAACACAAAATTCCTCGTAGAACTCTAAATCACTTTCCTCCACAGATTTCTAAAATTCATTTATACCACTGGGGATTACGTCCTTTTTTTTTTCTCTCTTTCTAAAACAGTCACTGACCAGTTGTGTCCCACTCATTTAAACTCTGGGGAGTTAAATTGTTAGCACCTTTAGCATTTTTGAGACCACCTGTGGGTCTGATTTTAGTCAAGGTTTAAATACCTGACACTCCCAACCAGCCAATAAGTTCTGATGAAGTCCTTTGGATGAGAGGTGAAATGTCTTGAAAAATGTAAAGATTTACAAGCAGGTACACACACTACTGAAAAGTTAGTTAGTACCTTGAATTAGTACTGTGGCTATTTTTCTCACCTGTATACTTTTGGCCAAGTGTTTATTAGATACATTGTTGAAGTTGCAGAACCAGTTTTCCCCCACTTTATGTGGATGTTTCTTTTCTGCAACACTTTTTAAAGTGGATTTGAGTACTTAACCACAAGACAGTCAGCAAATGAGATAATTGTGATAACTTATATTGTGTGATTGTGGAATAATTCCCTCATGGCACTTGTTTGACAAATGGTTTATTTGTTGCTCTCATAGTACTGCTTACTTACCAGAGAACATTTATATCTGTATATTTGTGCATGTAGATACTCTTCCAGCTACGCCAGCTCTTCAAGGCCAGACTCGAGCCAGCTCCCCAGGCCAATGGAGTTGTGCGCTTCTTCTGTGACCCCACCTTCTGGGCCAAAAATGTGGTGAATCTAGGTAAGGTTGTTACAGCCAACATTCCTCTGTATGAATAATTACTTAACTATAAGACATATTTAGTTCATGAAGTGAGTTTCATCTGATATTTATATAACCTTTGCATCTGTCTTTCTAATTCATAACAGTCTCTAATTCATACAAGTCTTGCTTAACTGCTTGGTCGCAAAACAGCTTGAAATTATGCAGTAACCTGTTGAATAATGTAACCAGTTTACAAATGTATCCTGTCCCTGCTGTATAAATAAAACAAAGGATGTTTCACAGCTTTCCACATGAAGTACACTTCTATAAATTATGCTTAGTGTCATCTCTTCTTCTACTTGTAGGTAATTTGGTAATTGAGAAACCGCCACCACCTGCACAGCCGCCCAGTGTGATGGTAGGAGGCCCTCCTATTTCACCAGGGCAAGGTCATCCTGGAAAACACCCAGGACAGATAAACCTAGCCCAGCTCCGTCTGCAGCACATGCAGCAGGCAGCCTATGCACAGCAAAAGCAGCAGCAGCAACACCACCAGCAGCAGATCCAGCAACAGATGCGCATTGCTTCCCAAATGTCTCAGCAGCACCCCAGGCAGGCTGGCCCACCCATGGTTCAGCAGCAGGTACAAAAAAACCTTCACTACTTAAGGTTCCACTGTAAAAGATCTTGGATCTGTGATCTTACCATCCAACTCATCAAAATATTATTAATGCCACAGAAAATTTAAAGTTATTTTTATTACTTAACTAATTGTTATTTCTGATTTGGATGAGATTTTCTCCAGACCTCTGAGCATAGGGTTGGGCGATATATATTTTGCAATATCAGAGTTATATTTATTGGCCAAGTTTGCTAACACATATAAGGAATTTGCTTCAGGGATTGGTTGCTCTCACGGACATGTTCATGGAGTAACAATACAGACAAGATGAAAATGACAAATTACATACGAGGGGTAAAAACTACTGACACATAAGAATGGCCCAATCTGTCAGGCCCAGGTTCAGTGTGTAGTAGGAAATACATCCTCTGCTGAGCCTTTCTAAGGATATAGTCAGTGTTGTTCTCCCATCTCAAGTTATGGGACTCCAAAAATGTGAAGGATCTCACAGTTGACACAGGCCTGGAGGATATGATGAGGGGTCTAGTAACCTGTATGTCATATGTAACTTTTCCCATCCTTACCTGCTGTGTTCTGTTGGTGAGGAAGCTGGTAAAGAACTGAAAGAGGGAGGGGGATACAGAGAACTGGGAAAGTTTGGAGGACTGAATTTCTCGAGTTAAGGTGTTGACCGCTGAGCTGAAATCCACAAACAAAAGCTGCGCGTATGTCCCAGGGCTGTTAAGGGGGTCCAGGATGTAATGCAGTTCTATATTAACTGCGTCCTCTGCTGACCTGTTTGCCCTGTAGGCAAACTGCAGGGGGTCTAGTTGGAGCCCTGTGATGTTTTTCAGGTGGTTCAACACTTATCGTTCCCATTTGTTGAGGATTCGGGTAAAGATTAGGGCCAGTTGGTCAGCATAGACCTTTAGACAGGTGGGGCTGACCTTATCTGGGCCTGCAGACTTCCTGGTTTTCTGTCTGTGGAAGTGTCTGCTCACCACCTCTTGAGATATCCTGAGGGTATCCAGGGTGCCTGAAGGGGAGCTGTTTGGTTGAGTGTGCACCTTGTGTGTCTTGAAGTGGAAGTATGTGGGTGGATACAGGTGATGTGGCAGTGATCTCTGAGCTAATGCAGGTGGGAGGGTGTTGGGCTGTATTTTCAAAGCTGCAAAAAAATGCATTCAGACAGTTTTTTGTTCTCTTCAGCAGGTGGGGAGGGCCTCCTTTAATTTGTAATGTCCTGCAAGGCTCTCTACACTGTTGTGGCATCACCGGCAGAAAAAGCTGTTTTTCAGCTTTGAGCATAATTTCTATTTGCCACCTTGATCTCCTTTGTCAGTGAATTTGTGACCTGCCTGAACAGGAGTCTGTCCCCACTTCTATAAGCTTCTTCATTAGTTCTGTGAAGCTGTCCGGGTTTAGCTGCGAACCATGGCTTGTTGTTGGTGTATATGCGATAGGTCTTGGTTGTCAGACACACATGTCCTCACAAAAACTGACATGATCTCACAGTGTCAGTCAGTTCACCCAGGTTTTCAGCTGCTGCCTCAAAAACACTCCAGTCTGTGCAGTCAAAGATGTCCTGCAGCTGTTGCTTTGCCTCTCAGCCCATCTCAGTTTTAACTAAAGGCTTTCCAGATTTTGCCTTTGCTTATAAGTCAGCAGGAGATGAACCATGCAGTGATCTGAGTGACCCAGAGCCTCTCTGAGAACAGAGCGATATGCATCTTTCAGTACACTGTAGCAGTGATCCAGTGTATTATTGTCTCTAACGGGGCAGTTAATGTGCTGTTTATACTTATGGAATTCATGGTTGAGTTTTGTTTTGAATATGTATGCATGTATGAGTGTGCTTCCTGTGTTTATCCATTTATTTCCTTTATTACACATTGTCTGGTTGTATATGTGATTTTTTTTTTTTTTTTTTTTTTGTCTAGCCTCCAAGGCTCATCAGTATGCAGCAGCTACCAAGAGGGCCTGGGGGTATGAATGGTGGACCAGGTCCTCCCATGTACCCCTCCCATCACATGCGCCTTCCAGGTCCCGGTCCGCCACAAAGCCGAATGCCCACAGCTCAGCCAAGACTTAATGGACAGCAGTATCCCCCCATGATGCAGCCTCAACTACAGAGACAGGTCTGTACAAGTGCTCTGGATTCACATAATGCAAATAATGTTATTTTGTTATTTTACAGCATATTTTGATTGGTTGGAATTACCAGGTGATTTCTGTTGTGTTTGTAAAACATTTGTTGGTGTACATAATACCCCAAATAACCAAAATATCCCAAAAGTTGGGATAAATTAGGTGTTGTTGCTCTTAAGGACCCAAAGATTTTAAAGCAGAAATGTACAGTATTTTAACTATGTTGCTTGTGCAACCTTATCTGTTTAATTCAAATTGCATAACAAAGAAAACCCCCAAATGTATTTTTACTAATAGACTGTAAAGTGAGGCTGTAGTTCTCTCTTGACATTGCAAGTTAAAACCTGAATAGGGATCTAGTGTCTAGTGGCTCTTAATTGCAATCTTAATTCTTCATAGTACTGGGATTTGGAGCTGCCTTTATTAAAATAAAATCATTTAATCAATGTGGGTGTTTATTAGCTATTGTGTGTGAATAATATAAATAAAATTCCTGTTTTAATTTTTAAAACTGCCTTATTATAGACCAAATTCAATTCAAAAGTTAACAAATACATTTAAAGTATGTCCTTACTGTAACCCTATCGTAAGTGTCAAAATGTAAAAGTGAAAACAAAACTAGATGACTAACTATCGTTATATAAAACAGGCATTATTCGCTATAAAGTTACCTGGGTGAAGGTAGCAATTATTCAAATGAAAATGCAAATGGCTCTGTCTGTACAAACAGAGCCCAGTTTGCATTTTCTTTCTTGTGTTTAGGTAGAATATTATATGCCAATTTGGAAGCTGAAATGTTTAAAATGCATAATGTTGTGCTTGGCAGTAGTGGTATCTTCTCAGCTTGCATTGCATCTTAATTAAGTTAGTCCACACAAATGCCACTTGCCACTTGAATTTAGATTACATGACATCATTAAAATACTTGAATATCTGAATTGCTATGCTTAGGTTCTAACTAAACCAACAGGTCTTTGATTTTGAAACACCTGTTTCACAACACCCCTGAGAATAGTGCTTATGTG
The DNA here is from genome assembly GCF_033026475.1 of Channa argus. Lineage (NCBI taxonomy): Eukaryota > Metazoa > Chordata > Actinopteri > Anabantiformes > Channidae > Channa > Channa argus. Next base: position 20,227,308 of record NC_090209.1, read on the forward strand.
CTGTTTCCTCATTCAGTTCAACTTAGTACTTCCTCACCAAGGTATCTTTGTTTTTACATGCACTTAAGTAACAGATCAGTCGGTTCTCTCATGAAAGCTGATTTCTTAACTCTTACATCAACAGGAAAATTGGTTTCTGAAATCAGGGTAGAGAATTATGGATTTCTTTTTCTGATGTGTATATATGGTTGACTGTGTTTCTAATCAGCTTTCTCCATAGTTCATTTGCATAACAAAATACTCCAGAGAATGTATTGAAGGCTGTATGAGGAACACATAAATGGGGCAATGCTGGCACTTTTTCAAGTCTGCACAACGTTGGACTGAAAATTTAACTAATGCAAATTATCTGTAGAAGTCTAAATTAGTCACTTTGCACCGCAGTTTTTTTTTTTCTTATTCGACAGTTTGCTCTGTGGATCACCTGTGTCTCTCCACTTTCTTTCCCTTCATCTCCACTTTCGCTGTCACTTTGCAGCAAAACCAATGCAAAAAAAAAAAAAAAGAAAGAAACAGAATGCAGTGTTTACTGTCAGTATACAGATACAATTTGTCCACAATATGTCCAAGGTGGAGGAGAAATCTGACTATTCGTATGCTGCATGTATTCTCCAATTTCCAGTACCCAATTTTCTTAAGTGCATGTAAACTCTGTTCCCCAAATACACAAGTAAGCTTATTTTTCTGAGTAACCAGTTTACTTAAATGCATGTAAATACACTATCTATCCTAACAAGGCTAATTACTTGTTTAAGTAATGTGTACTAAATGAAGTTGTACATTCAATGCTTGCATGTAAAACTAGGTAAAAGAAAACTCCACTATATCCAGCCACTTTTTCTTTTTGTCCAGATGTCTATAGAATCTGAGATGAGCCACCAAAGGTTTCGTTTCTTACTACAATCAGGGGTTTGGCACCTTTTTCCTACTTTGTCATTTGTGTGTTGTGCAGCATGAGTCGTCACCCAAATGCATGATCATGCAACCATGTTGATTAACAACAATCTTTCTAAAAGTCAGTGAATGACCTTCTTATTGTTGCTGTGCTCCCATTTTTCTTTACTTCCTTTTGACTCGTTATTACTTCTTTCCTTCCTACAATCGTTTCTTCCTTTATCTCTCCCTCTCTTTTTCTGTGCAGCATTCCAACCCTGGGCACGCAGGCCCTTTCCCGGTGGCGCCCCTCCATAACGCAAACCCCACAAGCCCCACGAGTGCCAGTATGGCCGGAGCACATGCTCACCGTGGCCCTGCGAGCCCCATCATAGGTCCCATTGAGCTCATCCCCTCCGTCACCAATCCTGAAAACTTGCCCTGTCTACCTGAGATCCCTCCCATACAGGTACGCTCGTTCTAATGTCAGTCTCAACAAGAAATCTTCAACTGCTGTTTTTTTTTTTGTCAGCCAAATGAATCTTTACATGACAGTTAGAAAGTTAGAAATTGAATTACCAATAACAAAACAACAGACAATAAAATATGATACATTTATATTCAGTAGCACTTGACAGTTCGTGAAGCCTATTAGAAATGTCTCTCTCTACACAAATATGATCTAAAGCTAGATCAGATTCTGATACTGACCCGAAGTCCTAAAACGGGATACAAAAATGACTTTCTCATCTCTTGTTGGAAATTATACAATCCTTTTGTGTGTGCCAAAAGTATGTGATTCACTGCCTTAGGTAACTGGTGGTGGCCCAATTTTGCAGCAATAATTTTGCCATAATGACTAGAAAAGATCTACAACCATAAAATCTTAGGAAGTACATAAAACATCAGAAGTAACACAGCTCTAACAATGTGTCCTCTAATGGGTTGTGTTTTCCTTGATTGAGAGTTAGTTTTTCCTGAATTACTTTTGACCAACTTGATTCTCTGTTGATATTTTCACTACCATTGTTCTGTCATCACTAGCTGGAAGATGCGGGCTCTAGCAACCTTGGGCATCTCCTGTCTCGTTACATCACAGCCAGCACGCAGAATCAGCAGGGTTCAGTGGATGTGAATGCTTCACCTGGACTGTCCACACACTCACCTGGATCTTCAGGTACAAGGACATTCAGATACACAATCAGAGACTCACATGCAGGGACTCTCATTCAGACCTACATAGCTTCCTGTGTAGGTGTTGTTTACTTGTTTTATGCTTTATTTCCTCCTTTCACCTGTTTCCTGTCTCACTTCTGTCTACAGGTCTGTCCAATGCTCATACACCAGCACGACCTTCAAGCACATCCAGTACAGGCAGCCGAGGCAGGTAAGATGACCTGAAGGTATTTTAGAAAATTCTAACACACCAGAGTCCAAGTCAGTAGTTTAATAAACATAAATAAACAGCTGTGTTAGTGCTTAATACACTGACACAACTTCTCAGCTGAGGTAGGGCATAGTCGCCCTGATAGACCTTAAGCCTCGCTTTAAATTCACCACCAGAATCTGATGGTGAGTGAAAGCAACCAGAAACTATTGATAGGTAGATGAGACTTCATGGATTGTATGGCAAAGTTCCCTAACTGTGCTGACACAGTATTCATACTGTGTTGATGTATCACTCAATAGTGACGCCTGCTGGGTTACAAAAATATTGCAGGCAACGTGGATGAAGCGTGTGGAGACTGAATGTGGTTTATCCCATCTGACATGTAGATGAATGTTCCTGTTTAAATAACCAGCTAATAATAAAGTTCTAACTGAATGAAAGAGGTGTGTGTCTGTGTGTGTTCCAATTAGTTTGAATATAACCAAATTAATATATGACTAATAGTATGTCAAATGCAGAATGTACAAAAACCTTCTTTACAAGGAATTATAAGAGAAAAACGTGAAATAAAAAACTTGCAAATAAAATGGAAAGGTCAGTCATGTGAAAAATATTTTTAAATGAGTCCTTCAGAAAGGAATTTTAAACATAATTAACTCAAATGAAAACTGAGCAAAAGTGGAAAGAGGAAAGGGAAAAAGATGCTCCCAGACAGGAGAAAATTTCCTTTTTTCTTGATGGTTCTATAAATATCAGTGGATATTGGTCTCCTTTCCTCCATTCAGTACGAATAGAATCAAAAGTACCATTTCCCGATATTCACAATTTGGCGTTTCACTTCCTTACGTCACTGTCGTATCGGTCACTGTAGTATCGGTCACTGTATTTTTTTTCTCAAAGCCATACACTCATCGAAACGGGGTTTTGCTTTTTGTGCTTGATACATGGACTGACCCTTCAGGATTGTTTGACCCATCTGTATGAGCCAATGAGGGTTTCCTCTGTTTTTCTTTATATTGTGTATTCTGTACTGTAATGTATTGTGTTACGTTTAGACGTACTGATGATGTCATTAGTAACATCATTTGGCTTTGTTGGTTGCCTTGGTAGTTTACCTTTTAAGTTTGTGGTTTATCGGTCAAGGGAACAATGCTAGTGCTGAGCTAATGAAGGGAGTATACATGACACGGTAACTGGAGCACAGGGACTGACTACCTGGGAGTGGGGACCACAACAAGGTAGAAGTGAAAGGTTCAGTGTGTAGCTGTGGAGGCACACTGTTTCTCACAGAGTTTTGTGGATTCTGCCATACTTTGAGAAGCTTGTATGTATGAAACTGTTTGTGAAAGTGTGGTTGAGCTTACTGTTTGTTCCGTCATTGGCTAAGTTGAGAAGCAAATACAATAAATGGTCAATGCTCGTCATACAATGATCTCTGGAGTGAAGTACTTGCTGGAACATCAGATTCGAGTAAGATCGTCTCTTCACCATCACTACCAGAAACTGGTTAAAACCCCTAAACAACCCTAAACTTTAACCATCCACACAAAAAAGATGGAACCCACATGAGGTAATACCAATGAGCCCAACAAAGGACACTAATTTACCACAATTGTTTATTTCGTTTCTTAAGGGGGGACTGGTGGATCACTGGTAGAACATGGGTTGGGATGCAGAAGGCTGCGGGTTGCGACAGGAAAGGCACCTTGTGTAAAAACACATGCCAAAGCAACGTGCAGAACATATTTCCCTGTGGTAGCCCCTGAAGGGACAAGCCGAAAGATGTTGATCTTTGTTTATTTTATTTCTCAAATACACCATTAAGACAGCTGAGGAACGTCATGGATTTATAGGTAAGAATACATTAAGCCCAGGTTATAACCACCTTAATTAGTGCCCCCTCCAGCTACCTGCAAGTAGACCACAAAACAACTTGACAAGTCTGAGGGCCGTCACAGTATTTAAGGGGGTTGATGTTGTTATTTAGTTAAAACAACTGCAATAATGTTCTCTGTGGTTTGTTTTTCTTTGTGTTTAAGCTGTAGCTCGGCAGGCAGGGCGGGAACAGGAAGTGGTTCTGCAGTGGAGCAGGTGAGGGTGAAGCAAGAGCCTGGAACGGAGGATGGCTACACCTGCCCAGCTTCTTCGCTGAAGACAGAGCGTGGCAAAGATACTGGAAGAAGTGCCTGCATGGTATGAATGAGTTCTTCTTTTATTAGTTTTATAACAAGCCGAAGAGTTTAGGAATGCAATAACACCATCCTGCACTGATCTGCAATCCTGGTTATTTGTAGTACTTTGTTCTTGTGGTTAGCTTTTATTGTGATTTGACTCGCCTCGTTTCAAGGAGTCTCCATCTAGTAGCTAGTCCAGGAGCACCTGAACAAGTAAATTAAACTGAATATGATAAGATAATTGACCAAAAATGTAAATTCCAAAACAAACAAATGTACTTTGTCAGATATGCCAGTGCAAAGGTTTTAAACCCCCTAAATTAATTACAAATTTACTTGAATTAATTTCAATTAATAATAATAGTTTCTACTCTTTTTGCTATTTAAATATGAGGGGAAGTTAACTTATGCACCGAATATTATTATACTGAAATGTAATCACCTATTTTGTCTGAATGCCTTTTTGTGGTTTTGTTGCTTCTGGGGCTATATACAAACAGATACAAGTTAACTCTGTGTGAAAATTTAAAAAAATAACAATGTTATTTATTTATTTTTTACTCAGATGAGCAGTCCTGAGAACAGCCCACTCCCCGTATTAGGGGTTGTATCTGCAGGCCAAGATCCTGTCAAGGCTTTAGGGGAGCGCATCAAAACAGAACCCCACTCTGAGACCCCATGTTCTGAACTAAATGGCTCCACTGTAGCCACATCCCCTTCTTCCGCTACCACTATGACTTCCACTACCTCTTTGTCGACTGAGAACAACAGCAGCACCACGACAGCCCCCCCACTCACTAATGGAAATGTAGATAAGGGGACAGAGGCCAAAGAGAGTGGTGCCTCTGCTGTATCAGGCAATTCTGGTGGGAAAGACGATGACCCTAATGAAGACTGGTGTGCTGTTTGTATCAATGGTGGCGACCTGCTATGCTGCGACCACTGTCCCAAAGTTTTTCACATGAAATGCCATGTACCTACTATAAAAATCTTCCCGAAGTAAGTAACAGCTCTTTACTTGTTGTTGAACACCGCCAAAGCACTCTTTTAAAAACCACATCTTAATGATCGTAAGGCTATGACTAGTATTTTTGTTTTGTTTCTTTGTTTTGTGAAGTTCTTATTATAAACCGTTTTATTTAGTGACGTTGAGACATGGAGAAGTTGTATTAGCAAAAAACAGAAAATCATGAAAACCGAAAAGAAAAAGGAAAGAGGATTTAGACAAGTTATAACCTAATATTTCAACAGTTTGTGATAAAATATTCTAAATTTTGTTTGAAACATTTCTTTTGGAGGCTGTTATTGAATATTCAGATCTAAAGTCAAACAGGTATGGTGGTACCACATTGTCCTCTGTATGATTTTTGTTTCTCAGGGGTGATTTCCTCTGCACGTTTTGCCGGAGTCTGACCAACCCTGAGATAGAGTATTGTGACGACACCAAGAAAGTTAAAGGAGAGCAGGGCCTAAGTCCTGAGGACCAAAGGGTTAGTACAGCCACCATATCCTAACAGGAGCACTTCATGATTATTGTGTGGCAGCTAATTCTCTCTCTTGCTTTTTTTGCAGAGATGTGAACGCCTCCTGCTGTACATCTTCTGTCATGAGCTCAGTGTGGGTTTTAGGGAACCTGTTCCTAACTCTGTAAGTGTCTCTACAAAACACACTATTACATACATTATTATGTATGCAGTATTCAGTGATTCCCTTCTTTCTGTTTCACAGTGGGAAAGTATCTTAATTTCTCAGTTGTGTTTATTAGTCTTTCTCAACATTGAGTTAAACTCTGAGTTAAGTTTGTAGAAGATCTCATGGCAACTCATAAAGCAAAATAAATGGCAGTTGGTTTTATAGTTTATTGTTGAAGCAGTGGTAACATGTAGTTGAAGTTCCCAAAATATAAGTGCAAACTAGGACAGATCATCTGACAAAAATTTGGTGACCTAATTTGGCTGCTGACGCTTCTCCATTTTTATTGGCTAATGTTTTGTTTCATTTATTTTCTCTGATTAATAATTCATTAGTTCATTCTAGCTGTACAAATGAACTTAATTTCATAGAGCCTGCATGTTGGAAAAGAATATTAAAACCTTATTAATGAGTGATAAATGAGTTAAGGGAGAAATTCAGTGCAAATGCAGCTGTTTATATATGCAGTATTATGTTTCTCACAAATGAATGCTGTGTTTTTATTTTTATTTTTGTTTTTGCTATGCTGTATATGCACAGCAATGTAACAGATTCCATTTTTCATTTAGTGTTTGCGATGTTGTCCTACTGGCCTAGTAATCTGTGGCACATGTTGCCATACTGGCCATACTGCATGGAGAATTCATTCATAACATGAACAAATTGAAATCTATCTGATAAATAAGATTTAAACCAACCTAGTGAAGTTCTTTTAATCCCAATATCATGTTCCAGTCTCTGTAATAAAATGTTTTGATCAATGGTGTCGAATGCAGCACTAAGATCTAACAGAACAAGTATAGACTCTAGTCCATTATCTGAAGCCAAGAGAAGATCGTTGGTGACTTTTTGCCAGTGCTGTTTCTGTACTATGGTGAGCTCTAAATCCTGACTGAAAGTCTTCATACAAATTATTCCTGTAAAGGTGGTCACATAATTTTTTTTGTGACTACTTTTTCAAGGATTTTTAGAAATAAAGGGGTCCCTAATTGTCGAAAACGCTTGGGTCAAAACAGGGTTTTTTTAAGTAGTGGTTTGATTAAAGCTACCTTATAGGCCTGTGGTACATAACCTGTTTCTAAAGATAGATTCTTGATATCTAATACGAACATATCTATTCAATTAAAACTTCTCTGAGCAGTCTAGTTGGAATAGGATCTAGCAGACAGGTTGTTAGTTTTGAGGAGGTAATAGTTGAAGTTAGCTCGGCGAGATCTATGGGTAAGATTGAGTTATTGCTGCTCAGAGTTAACAGACTACTGTCACCCACTATGATGACTTTATCTGTACTAAGCACTAAATCAGTTAGAAGATCAGAAAATGCAATCAAAAACTCTTAATAAAGGACTGGACTTAATATGACTCATTGGGTTGACTCATTTAGACCGACATATTCCTTATGCAACCTAGTTTCAGCAAGACTTTTTGTAATTTAGTTGGTCGGGATACAGACACAGTCTCTATAGGCATTTGGGGGTTTTGGGGACTGCTGTAAGGACAGTGCAGAGAGGCGCGTAGGACTGGATCTCTGCATCTTAGGCTCAACTCTGGATTGTTATACTGTCGGTTGTCTAATAAAACCAGCCATAATTCTGGATAAGACAGCTGCACCATCTAAGAGTCTGGGGCCACGCTAGGTTGGCCTGCACCACCTACCACCTACTAGCTGGAATATTTTCCATGGTACGGAGCCTCGCCTCTAAAGCTGCACAAACCTTGCACTGATTACACATAATGTTATCGCTAAAGGAGGCAGAGGAAAATCGGAACATGATACACACTGAGCAAGTGAGAGAAGGAGAGACAGAGAAGCCATTGCTAAAGGATAAGTGCTGTGTTAGTTAAGGTTAGCTAGTTATCTTTTAGTAGAGCGGGCGCTTGTGTAATACAAGCGTATGTCACGTCTCGAGTAGTAATTCTTGTGTAGGGAAACTTTTTTTTCATAAAATAACAGCTACAATTAATCAGTGAACAGTCTTTTGACAGAAACCCAAGAGTGTGCAGAAACAGGAAGTGACACAATACGCTTACCGCAGGAGGAAGAGGCAATAATCACGTTCATATTTTTTGACTGTGAAATCTTAAATGTTGTTTTTTTTTTTTGTTTTTTTTTATGTGGAAGACCACATACACAGAGACAGGATTTCAATATTTTATTCTTAAGAATGCACACACTAGATGATTTAGTCAAGAGGCAGCACAACACACTCTGTTTATAACAACCAATTTTACCTGTTGTGTACCCGTTCCAGAGATCTCACAGAAACTTGTTGTGAACAAGAAGAACTTTTGTGTGCTATTTTTTGCACTGAGAAAAAAAAGAGGAGGAAAAACTGTATAAGGTTATTGAGTAGCCTGAAAGCAGCATAGCTTATAAATTCTACAGGATGAGCTGAAGGTGAGGAATTAGATAAAAAGGTTGTATTGCAGGTGTCAAATGAGACCAGTGTAAGATGCTGCTACAACTACGCCCAGTTGGTTGTTTCTTTGACAGCTTGCTATGATTGGCTATTATGGCTGTTCGGCTGAATATTGTATTGCTATTTCTTTCACACTTCAGATTTCAAATGACAAATATGTTTAATATATACTATTTGAAATCATAGAGACTCTTAGTCAGGAGTATTGTGATGATGTCTGTAAACCCCTCACACTACTGGATTATTTAGGCTCGTAATCAGTGGTGTGAGTTCAGTGTAACAGTGCTGATGCTAGCAACCCTCAAGAAACTGTTTGGATTATTCTTCACCTTGTTTACGAATCTTTGTTCTAAAAGTATCAGGTTCTAAACAGTAAGAGCTAAGACTACAGAGAGGGTCAATTTGTCAACCACTGTAGACAACTCAAGCTAGAGCAGTTGAACTCATGGTGGCACAATAAAAACAATTGTAGATTTTGGTTCATAACTTCTGAACCTTATAGAATATCTTGGCTCTTTCTTGATAGGCAGTTTATGCAAATTTCCTCACACATATGGGTATAATTTGATAGAGCAGAGCCCTAGAAATGTGTTTCATGAAATACCATTATATGCAGAAAGAACATACCTTAGTTCTTTGGCCATAGCCCGCATCCATTTATCCTTTGGCCATCATCTGAAACTGATTTTGCCTGACCCTGTGTTATTTAATCTAGGTGCCCAATTACTACAAGATTATCAAGCAGCCCATGGACCTGAAAAGGATAAAGAAGAAGCTGCAGTTACGGAGCTCGCAGCACTACCAGTCCACCCAGGACTTTGTATCTGATATGCGCCTGGTCTTCAAAAACTGTGCAAAGTACAATGAGGTGAGCAGCATGAGTTTTGAGCCTGCTTCAGGGAATGGCATCTGTTTGTGTGTGCATGCAAGGGTTAGACTGGTATGGGTAAGATTGACAACAAGGCTGAAATATTAGTTACTAGATAAATAATTTAATAAAACACAAGTAAACAATGCAATGAGTAAATGACAAAACAAGGCTTCAATGAGGCTGGAGTTGGCAAACCGATATTAGTCTAACCTTATTTTAAAGACAAAGCCACGTGTTGAAAAGAAAGTGGATTTTGGTGCTTGCAGCCTGCATTGTGCACACAGTTTTGTAAACTTACTAACACTGGCTGAGGATGGGGTGTAAAGGGGTCTCTTTTCACACTGCCTGCAGAAACACTGACTTGTTAACACTGCCAGCATCACAATGATAAATGACACATTCCGTTTTGAATGGCCAGTGTGTGTGTGATAACTTAATGGTGTATATTACGTTTCACCTCATCTTCAAGTAGATTATTCTTTAGGGGAATGATGTACTTTAAAGTTTATTGGATGTTTTATTTTTTTATTTTTTGTTGCCGTTGTGGGTTTTAGTTAAATCAGTCATGATGTTGAATTATACCCTCTGTTGATATTGGAAGCGAAATACATAGTATGCATACCACACAGTGTATGCCTGTGTAATATATCTTCCAACCACATGAGGGAGCTTCTATTTTATACAGAAGAGACCTGTTTGGCTATTAGTGATCAGAAATCATGCAATGATTGAAACTGAAATTAACAGCAAGCATGGTGATTGTTTTTAATGCTAAATAATTGTTTTAAGTTCAATTAATTTAGATTGCAATAGTAAAGCATATAACAAAACCATAACAGAAGGGCATCAACATTTTGATGCCAGTACATTTACTTAATTACACATAACTTCAGGTGGTAAGAGGACATTACCCATGTCAAGTTTAACACATGTAAAGGTTTAGATTTTAGTTTGATTGAAATACTTTTTCTGCTTTGTGCATTTTTAAATGAGAATCCTACATGTAGTGTATGGTATAAATATCTATGCGGGGGGTCAATAGTATTTTCTCTTATTAAGTAATATAGGTCTGTTACACATAATTGGTGAAAAAGCACTAAATAAAAAAGGAGAAAAGCCTTCAGAAAAGTAAACTAGATAAGAAAATCTCTAGACTAACCAAATATTCACATTACCAGTAATTGTGTTTACCCTATGGGACTATACAAAGCTTTACTTGCTGTTAATTAGTGCAGTAATGACTTGGAAATCCACACCTTATAGCCTTGAGCACAGTAGGCCGTAAACAGATTTCTGATCTGTTATCTAACCTGCCTGTGCTGTGAACTCTTTTCTTCCCCCTTACTGCTTCATTGTCTTTGTTGTAATGTTATTGCCCCTTTTTAGATGTCTCGAATAATCCAGGTTTATGATGAGGAGAAACAGATTAATTCGCAGGTAAGCAGTTTCAAATAGAGCACAAATGTCCTGACCCCTCCCACTGAGGCTCCAGGAAATGTTTGCCCTTTTCCCTAAAATACCAAATGTAAGAGCAGTAGACTTACATGTTCAACTTACAAGATTGGTGGTAAGGCCAGTATGACAGGTAACACTGACTCTGAAGATTCAGTAAAGGCAAGTTTCTTACTTTGATACATTTACTTTGCACAATAAAAATATTATAGATTTGTTTCTCGACTCATGAGGGACTGTGCAAAGCTTAAGTCTGAGATTTCAAATTGATTCCCAAATTATGTAGATGAAAATATACGTAAGGTGTATATTTGCAAAAGAAAGCACCTCAGCTTAAGCGCAGCGTATACAAACACTGCACATTGTATGAAAGTATATGGAAGTGAGAATGGCAGTGTGTTTGAAATTACCTTAAATCTGAAATTTCCTGGGGCCACAGGTTGTTCTCTCACAGAGGTGCTAGCTCCAAATAGCCAGGCCTGTTTTTAGTTGAGTACTAAGGAAGTCATTAGGGGCTGGACAATGTAGGTCTTTCTTTACATGTAACTTCTAAGCTTTCTTGTGTCAGTGTTATTAAAAATGTTGTTTTAACTTTATGCTAAAGGTTTTCAGCGATCTTTAAAAATTGCAGTACTTTATTTCATCCTCACTTTTGGGGTAATTGTCCTTAAACTGCATGTAAGTATTTAAAACCAGCCTTACTAACTCTGGGCATGCTTCATGGAGCCACAGTGGGATGGGTGGGAGCAGGATATCTCTGCTCTGTACAGCAAGGTTGAGCCGGGGACCTCCTGCCACCGAGAATCTTAACCAGATCTAATTTGTCTCCTCTTTCTCCTCCTCTTCTTCCTCCTCCTCCTCTGCCTCCTCTGCTTCAACCCATTCATTCCTCGTGCTCAATGGTTCTCTGACACCTGCCTACTACATATCACTCTTCGCCTTCTTCTCCTCCTTCTCCCACCCCCTCGTCCTCCACTGGCAGGCGGGATCAGAGATGGCAATATCCGGCAAGGCAGTGAGCCTGTACTTTGAGGAGAAGCTGCAAGAGATGTTTCCTGGCCAGAGCTTCCCTGAAACACCTGAATCTGAGTCCCTGGAAGAGAAGGAAAAGAAGGAGGACGATGACACAGATGACTCTGAGGAGGAGTTTATACAGCCTAGACGCAAACGATTAAAAACGGATGAAAAAGTGCTCCATATCAAGTGAGAACCCACCCCGAATAAAATAAGAGAAGTGCAAAACCGTCTTCCTTACGTCCGACACTTCTTCTGTGTTTGAGGCAGCAAATAAAAAGGACAAGATTCGCTGTACAAACTGCTTGATTTATCTCATTCTTGCCTTTAAAAACTGACTGTCAACCACATAAGAAGTCTGCCTTGATCAGAACTCCTGAGGAGAGAAACAGAAGAGCCACATCCCCCCTTATTTCATGGACACCCAAAAACTAGTTGTTTTGAAGTAGGACTTATTTTGGAGTAGTTAATGATTGGTCATTTCTTTTTATCCATTTTCATTTGTATATTTGTCGTGACAAATGCTTTATAGAACATTTAATTGCCCTGTTCTGTTTAATGTATAATATCTATACTTTGACATGAAACCTACCAAGTATTTGTATGACTTTGTGGAAATGTTATGTAAATAAGAGAATCTAGCCCTCTAAAGGTATTCCCACAGTATAGATGTTTGGGTGCGTCATCAATAAAACCTGTTCTTGAATTATATCAAAGACAATGTATGATGTAATGTAGGTTTGGGAATTATTGGTATGCTGATGAAGGATGAGTTCACATTTATAATTATGTTCTCACACAGCCTTAAGTTTTGGTTAATTTTTCAATATGTCCCAGTCTTGACATAAAGGTACATACATGTTGCATATAGAGAATTCCAGGGGCCTGTAATTGGTAAAGCTGAATGCAATGCAGCCATCATTAATTTATTTACACTTGGGCATTTTAGTGTGTGACATGAAAACGAATAATTGATGTAGTGTCACAGCAACCTGCAAAAGGAGTCCTACTCATTTTAAACTACCATCAATATGTTAGGTCTGGGTCACAGAAATTTGAGGGCATTACACAAATAAATTGTGAGGCTGTGAACAGAGCTTTTGAAGCAATGATGAAACATTTTCTGGCTTCAAGTTTGGGATGAAAACTGCTACAGTATCTGTCAACATTAGTAGTGAAAAATGCAGACTTTGTTACTTACATCAGCTTCAGTCCGTTCTTTATGTCGCTATATAATCACTTTGTGCTCATAAAAGGACGTCTCCACAGATTTGAAATTTATGAGAAGTGGAAAGTTAAGCTGAAGCAATTTTGAAAATAAAACTTGATGACCTGACATCAGCACAGTCGAGTTGCTGAGTCGTCAGTCTGACAAACTTATCAGGTGACTCGTTTTGAATCACCTCAGAAGTTTTAGACTTTCTTTATCCTTTGTTCAAAGCCTGACGTTGGATTTAAGTTTTCCAGGTAAGAGATTTTTCTCGATAGTTGTATGTAGCTATAATACATCCTTAATACTGTCAACAACAGCTCGCAACAAAAACGTGTCACTAAGTTACTATCAGAGATGCACTTTTAAATGTCCTCTAACGAAGTAATGCTGTCTTGGTCCAAGTAGCAGAACGTTAGTGTGCTTCCATAAAGACCTTAGCTTTTCGTGGCTGAACACTAAACTGCAAAGCTACAAGAAGAATGCGAAAGGCCCCATGATTAATAGCATCTTAAGTGAATTACTGTGAGCACTATGATATAATCCAGTTTAACGAGCCTTGTTGGTATGTGATGGGAGTATGTGAAATGGTTGAGCGCTGAAGCATTAATTTGGTCCCACTTCTAAACGACAGTAAATATATGAAAGCATGTTATTATCGTGTTCAACAGCTTTACAAAAGAAATACAAATAATGATTTATACTCTACCTTGAGAATGAAACCTGAAATCAAACCACAAGGCTCTATAGGGCTGTCAAGTCAATTAATACACAATTGTCTGCTAACAATTTGGATAACGGATTAAACTTATCGGCGATTTTATAAACAAAAAACCCACGAGTGTAAATGTACTGATTTCAATGTTTTCTATGAAAATAAAGTGCACGTTTGTCTTTTTTGATGGAAGCCTGTATATTTACCTGAATTAGGAAGTAAGAGAGACGGTCTTTACGATTTCCTGACATTTTCTATTATATTAATTAATAGTTGAGGGTGTGTGTGTGTAACAACTATTAATAGATATATATATATATATATATATATATATATATATATATATATATATATATATATATATATATATATATATATATATACACATACATTTATTATTTTCTTAAAACGTGTGTACTGGAAGCTCTTGATCGGCACTGTATATTATAATTGCAATTATAAAAAAGGTATACATATAACATGTATTCTCTCTCAAACATCTTTATATGTAACAGAAGTACTGCCCCTGTTTATTAATGAAACGATTCCCAGCGTATTTATGTTTCCTCAGGTGGAGTTGTGTTGTTTTTGTTTTCAAAAAAATCAAACTCACTCTTTTATGAACGTAACTATTGCTTTAATTGTTATTAAAGGGACTAAATGTGGTACGTACAGGCGTCTTGGTCCAAGTAGTAGAACGTTTGCGTGCGTGCTTCTATGCTTAATGGCAATAAAGCTTGATCTTTTATTTTGAAGGCCCGCTTTGTTTTGTTGCTCGTGAGCCTGCAGTCACGTGTTTTAGGAGTGACGTTGTTCCTTAACGCCCAATCAGCTCACAGATGCTGACCTAACTTGTTTATCGGTTTTTCGTTTTCTTCCTTATTTCCACATAGCGTCGGAGAGTGTTTTGCTCTGTCGACGGCTTTGTCAGCATGTCGACGGCCACACAGGCAAGATATTATTGATGCTTTCTTTCTATCTTTTCATAATTACCACCGTTACGTTAGTAGGCTTTTACACGTCCTCGACACAAAAAGCCCAGGACCAAAATCCACCTTTTGGCCGTGATTTAGCTGTTGCCGCCGGCGCTTCTAGCTAGCTAAGTGGCTAACTTATTTAGGTTTAATTGTTTCTGTTGAGTGAATTTTGTGCGAAAGGCTTGTTTTTTAACTTAACCCAAATGTCTACATTTGAATAAGCTCCACATACTACCAATTTATTTAACGTCATGGTCTGTGGCTGATTTTAACAAGGCTCTTTTGGCTCCCCTTGTGTCCCATATGGTTGAGTGATTTTCCAGTTTGATTTGATGTTTTCTTAGAAACCCCATTGCCATCACACCGATGGTATACATAACAAATTAGCTAATTACAGAGGCTTTTTTTCTCCATCAGAATATGTTGACAGATGGAGTTCTGACGAGGGGTGCCTTTGGATGGACCAGTCAAGGAAACCTCACCTCTCTGTGTCCTAATGGGTCGAAGTGGGTCTGGGAAGGGCTTGGGGAATGTGCCCAGGATGCGAGGGATATGGCCAGTGTCTACCTGGGTCTCCTGTCTATTGTCTGCTTCATGGTGTCTTCACTCCCGTAAGTGTTTATGTTGGTGTCTGTTCCTGTTGGGAGAAATTGACTTTTATCTAGATAGTGTTTAGAGCTCTGTCTGTTTTTCTGATTGCAGGCAGTACTATAGCTCCTGCAAAACAAGGAATATGGACAAGGCCCTTTCGATCTGGTTTTTGCTGCTGTGGTTGGGAGGGGACACCTGCAACCTGGTGGGCTCCTTCTTGGCAGACCAACTTCCACTTCAGGTGACTTGTAGTGATAGAAGGCTTAGTCTGAGAGGGGAGGGGGAGGGGGGTTATTAGTTTCAGTATCACTTAATTGAAAACTGTTATTTTGGTTGTTTTTTGTTTCACTGTGTAATGTCAAAAGAAATGAAAAATGCTCAGATGTTATGAAAAAAGTGTGCATAGGCAAATGCTTATACCTTAGCACTATTATCAGATAACTCACTTTGTGTCATGATCAATAATTGTGAAAATTTATTGATTAACTTGTCATTTTCTGTCTCTTGATTAATTGTGTCAACATTATAGTTGGCAGTAATAATACAAATAGCTTTTCCATAGAAAAGACTTTGTGTGACTAAAATCATAATATTCCCTCGTCTTTCTCCCTGTCATCTAGACGTATACAGCCATTTATTATGTGATGGCTGACTTTTTAATGCTGGCAATGTATGCATACTACAAGACAAGGAACAAAATGGTTGAAAGTGAGTGTTATGGTTTATTTTGTTACTTCCAAATTTTACAAATGCCACACTTAACTGATTGTCACACAAATTACATTATTATTATTGTTGTTGTTCTTGCATGCATGTGGCTCACATTCCAAGTAACCTGTGTATGTCTGGCTGTTTCGGGCCTAAATAATGTTTACCAGAGCCTGATACATGTCACTTAAACATAAATGTGAAATCTGCAAAAGATTAAATTGGACTAAAAAGTCTAAATTGAACAACATAGCTTGTAAGGCAAACTTATCCATTTGTTAAGGCCTTTATTAAGAGATAGAATAAACATTATTAACTGAATGTTTTTAAAATCTAGCCTGGTGGGTCAGTGGTAGAGTAGCGCATTGGGTTGGGATGCAGAAGGCCCCGGGTTCAAATCGAACTATACCCGATGTGGCCCTGCCCAGCCATCAAGGACCACCTTGGTGCCAGTCCTGAGCCCGGACAAAATGGGAGGGTTGTGGCAGGAAGGGCATCGGGTGTAAAAACTCATACCAAATCAACGTGCGGAACATGTTCTGCCATGGCGACCCCTGAAGGGACAAGCCCAAAGCTGTTCATCCCCATTTAGATACTGTAGCCTAGTAGGCATCAATTATTCATCTACTAAAAAGGCATTGATTTATTTATTTATTTATTTATTTTTTCTGAAATCAGTTTTATGAGCTGCTTAATTACCAGATGGCGATGCATAGGAAGAAAGTAATGCATGTGCCCTGAGATGATGACATTACATGAGTCATTTTGCTTTGACCTTTATTCCTTACCGTGACCTTTAACACAGTAACCCTTGTATCTTGAAATATGCTGACATTTCTTTTCCAGTATTAGCAGTAAACATAGGTCTTGTTTTCTCCCCAGGTAGGAGTGTGTTATATGTATTGGGTGTAACCTGCATCCTGGGCCTCAGCGCAAACCTCATTCATCTCCCTGGATTAGGCACCCAGCAGGAAATCAGTCTTTCTGGGTTTAGAAGTCGTGCCTTGCTCGCAACTTCTGTTGATAGCTCTATCAAGGTGAGACTATTCGTATATTTAATTAGTGATTTGAAGCAAATTGATTTGGTAGTTCTGTCAATTTTTTTTCTTTTGTAATGTTTCTGCCTCATTTTCTCTTTAGAAATTCACTACTAAAGAAATTATTGGATTCTGCATTGGCTCAATATCATCAGTGCTGTACCTCTGCTCCAGACTACCCCAGATCTACACTAATGTGAGTATGAGTGGGTGCACTACAAATAAAAGCAGATAATATTTTTTTTTTTTTATTAAAACAAGTCCTACACAATAAAATTCACATATCTTTATGTCGTGGTGGAAAACAAAGTCCTGGGTTGGCCAATGAGTAACCATAAGTAAAAGGATGTATGTTTAAAACTGACAGGTATTGTTGAAGATGAATCAGATGAGGATGTGCCACAGATAAAACAACAATTATGCAGACTAAAGTCATTTTTTGCTCTAGTGTACATTTAAAATCTGCAAAAAAGAAAAAGGCGATGATGAAAAAGTTCCAATGTGAAAGAGGTCAAACTCAGCGTTCCTTAACATTGAGCAGGTGAAAATACAAGTTATTCACCCCAGACAAGTGTGAAAAGTGTGCTTTCATCTTGCACAGCACTCCTGTATCAATCTGGTGTAAATTACTTGGTGGCTATTTACCCTATTTGACATGTCTTTGCTTGCCTTCCTGTCCTGTAATCTCTACTCATAGTTAAAAAGAAAATCAACAGAAGGAGTATCGTACTTCCTTTTTGCTCTGGTCATCCTGGGAAACTCTACATATGGCCTCAGTGTTCTGCTGAAAAACCCAGAGGCAGACCAGGGAGAAAGGAGCTACCTGATCCATCACCTTCCCTGGCTCGTTGGCAGCCTTGGTACTCTCTCCCTAGATCTCATTGTATCCTTTTAAGCAAAAACATAAAAACTGAGAATACTACTCGGTTCTCCTTAATCCCACGAACATGCTACATTTTAGGCCGTAGCTAGGTGGTAAAGGGGGCAATTCTTCAAGCGAGCTAAGGTCTCGTGACTATATGCTTGGAAACACAATATAGAGTATCAAATGTCCTAACACTTAAAGCATCATGCTGCTTGCTTCTTTTATTTTAATAGGGAATTAATGATGCAGAAGCAAGTGAAACATGATAGATGATAGATGTTTTAGTTATTTATAGCCTAGCTCTAAAGAAAAATGTTGCTATATTCTGACAGTAACTGTTTTTGCTGACTCTTAGTTTTTCATTTGCTTTCTTGACGCTTTGGTTCAGATCACCATCCAGTTCATAATTTATCGCAAACCTCAAGTGCAGGTGGATGGCAGCTGCAATGAGAGAGCACCGCTGATCAACAGTTACTCCTAAACCAAAACACTCAGAATGTTCTGGTGGAACAAAATCATATCTCCAGTGCAAAATCGGGCTTAAGTAAAATGTGAATGCATTTTAGTGTAACAATGTAGTTTTATTTACAATTGTAATGTTTACAAAATAATTTTTCTGCAGTGTACAGAGACAGATTAGTTCTTTACATTGCTTTTAATGTAAAAGGGACGATTGACGGTTACAGATGTCAGAAATGGATGGAACATCTTCCTGTCAACCTGAAATCCTTCTCATTTTAGTTCACAGCCCAAATTTCTTCTATCACTAATAGATGTCAGAAACCGCCTGATCTGTTTGATAATGACACTCGGAGGTTTTCTTTTAAATTGTGTGTATTTTTAAATTGCCAAAGACGGATGCGACAGTACTTCCTGTAACTTGAATCTTTTTGTTTTTCCAGAAAGACATAAATGCAGTCATATTTTATTAAAAAATGTGACATTTGTAATGGTGTAAATTGCAGTTAGTCAGTCATTTGACTCAGTCAGTCATTAAGTGCCATGATTCCAAAAGATTTTGTATTTTAGATACCTTTTTAATTGCGGGGTATTTTACCTTTTTCACTGCACCAGTTTTGTTTGCACTGGTGATGAAAGTGGCATCATTTAACACAGATTTTCACTTCTTTGTTTAATGTACACATTTGCACATCTCATAGAGGTTTTGTAAAAAAGTTTAATATGTTTGGTGGGTCATTGTACTGTACTGTAAACATTAAACAGTTGATTAACACTTTTTATTGGTTCCTTTTATTGTGGTTGAAGTCTTGAGCGAGTCATATACAATTGGCAGAATTTCCTTCATAATCGTGGTTCTTCGTTTATACTTGATTTTTTTGTTTTTATTTTTTATTTAACTGTATCTGCTTTTCTTGAGAAGAAAAACACTCTTGAGAGCTTCCTCCCTGCCAGTTTATTCAGTCGCCTCCCACTGTTTTTCAGCCCTGCACTGGTCAAGATGTGCTCTTGGCCCTGATGTTGACCTTTGACCCTTTGCC
The DNA here is from genome assembly GCF_033026475.1 of Channa argus. Lineage (NCBI taxonomy): Eukaryota > Metazoa > Chordata > Actinopteri > Anabantiformes > Channidae > Channa > Channa argus. The sequence continues at coordinate 20,246,796 of NC_090209.1, forward strand.
TTTATTGACCTTTAACCCCAGTGACTGTGTTTGACCTGCTCCTGGGAGGCCTTGACAGCCACGTTGTTTTTCTTCTCTAGCAGATTCACAACTCTCAGTACTATCGTCTGCTGTCCCAACACCCACGCACTTGCACACACATTTTCTGTAACTATTAAACATAATGCAATCACATACACTCAAAACAGTAAGGGCCCACCCACTGAGGAAGCAAGGTCAGTACGGAAGATATTAATAGGTTCAGTAAGTGTGTGTATATGTATTGGGGGTGTTGCAGTTTGGGGTTGTGAAACAGTGGCAGAGAGATTGTGAAGCGGGTTGGGGGAGTTGGCAGGAAGAGCCTGTGATAGGGAGCATCCATCCATCACTAGGGATGAACAAGAGGCTGTTTATAAACACTCTATACTGGGAATTCCTTAATGAGATGATTCCAGTTTCTCAGCAGCGATGGGGAGGGGGCTTTTGTGACTTAAAACTTGGCAAATAAAAATTCTATATTGCAACTACAACAGCCCATAGTGGGACATGTTATGTTAAGTTACTTTCAAATTTTTCAGTGGTCACATACACACACACACACACACACACACGAACCTGAAGTTCTATTGCCTGCCTGTGTTTTTCACGTGTCTTCAATGCATGACTACAAAATGTAATCTAATTGTTTTCTCTCTTCACTGACAGATTTATGTCCCACAACAGAACATTTACAGCACAAGAAGATCTTGGTTGCATGTCCAGCTAAAACACACATCAGGAGCTACTGTCCCATTTGAAAGTTACTGTTTACTTTGTGTGCGCGTGGGCGTATGTGGGTGTGTGTGTGTGTGTGTGTGTGTGTGTGTGTGTGTGTTTGAAACACAGAATGGAGGCTGGACTGCAGTGAACATTACAAAAAGTAAGAACTGGACGGAGCTAGAGGACGTCTGGACGGTTGACACAAGAGGATAGATCATCAGCGGTAAGTCCACAACTTCTGCTCCAATATGGAATATGTTTATTAATCTTTGACTGTAAAAATCTGGTTGACGCCCGGTATTCTGACTTTGTCAGTTTCAAAATTGAACTAATTGATCAAACTTGCCGGCTTTAAGAAATTACACGTTTAACATTCCAAATTTGTAATTTTTTCACTGCAGTGTGTTAATGTGGAGTCTCTTCAAGACTCAAAATTCAACACTTTATTGTCAGTGCAACATAACTCATAACTAAAGGAATTTGTTTTGTTGAGCTTTCATACAACAAGAAACCTTAACATGACCAAAGGGAATTTTAAAAAAGTTTTAAAAAGTAATAATTGTCAAACAGCTTGGTGGAATAATCGTCATCATCATCATCAGTTGTTCATATATTTGAATCAGTCCAGTAAACATAACCTCTATATCAAAAAAACAGAGACCAAAGAAAAACAATGTATTTTAAAAGTCCAATCTTACACCAACCTTCACAGAGCTGAGAAGCTGATTTTCAACATACGTTTAAAGTAGAGATTACTAAAACTGGACAATTTACATTCCTCCTCATGATAGCCAGATACACTCCGACCGTACGAATTCACATATGCTTAGGCATAATCTAGGGCTTTACTGACAAAATCCGGAGGCCACTCTGATGTCAGTTTCCCATAAGGATCAGTAAACAGTCCAGGCCATTATCGAGCTGCAGCTACCAGCCAGCAGCTGTCTGATAAAGAGAGAAGCTGTTCAAGTTAAGAGGACACCCTGAATGGGATTAATGATGTGCTGCATTTATCTTCATTCTTGTACCGCGAGTGATGCAGGACTGATGACTTTTAAGGGTTTGTTCGTTTTCTTTGGTCTGAATCTCAGTGGACCCCATTCCTTCTTCATTTGTCTGGTGTTCATCTCATCCTAAGCCTTCTTGTTTGTGCACACATTTTGGTGCGGTTAGTTGTTGCACAGAATCTAGTTGAACTAAGCCTTCTTCGTGAGAGTACACTCAACAGTCTTTCCGTAACCCTCTCCTCATCCTGTCATCACATTCATCTCCCCTGGGACGAGCCTTAGTCAGGCCCATGTCCAACTATGTGACACCTCCAGAAGATCCATGGCAACATTTGCACGCTCGCAGACATTGTCCCCATTGTTCAGTGTCACTCTCGGTGCTCCTGCCTGCCCGCTGTTCTCCATCCACTCCTCCGAGGTCAGAGACACTTGGAGGAATGGTTGATGGCTTCTTTTGCCACATATGGTGGGAAGAGGACACACGGATTTCCACTGAATAATAACAATATACTACCTATTGTATAGCAATGGAAAGTCATACAGGCATCATGATACACTTTATGCAGATGACCAGGATGAGGACATTAGGTAATTAGTAATTAACATTCTTTTCTCTGATAATTTGTACTCAATCCATGTAATGCAATGTAGTAACCTTTTTATCTAGCACTATCATCAGGTCACACTTTCTCTTAGCTGCAAAACTAATCTCCATCATAACACGTTAACATGCTAAAATAACATAGTAAATACACCTGTTGGACACACCACTGTGTGTACAGCCTCATAGATGCTTTTTCTTACATTTTGATGATCTGAATTGAACATATCAGTTATCTACGGCGTTTGTCTAAGTGGTGCAAAGCTTACGACAATCTTTGACAAGCTTTGATAATCTGTGCAACAATGAAATTAATATAGAGGAAAAAGAGGAAACAAAATGAGCCTTCCAACAGCAAGGTGTTTATGCAGAATACAGCAATACATGGAGAAACAGAATTACAATATTATGGAAATAAAACACATTGGATCACTTCTATAATTCATAGTTCATAGTAACCTTAATCTGTGCTGTTTACTGTCTACAGTTAAACAGATACTCTCCTACTGGGCTCACGGCTGGTCCAATAAGAGATTTAATGATCTGAAAACCTAAAAACATATTAATACTTGGTGAAGTTATGGATTAAGCATGTTTAATTTTAAGTTTTCATATTTTATGTTTTAGTGTTTTTATTTAGTTTATTTTAGTTACTGTGTGAACATTATCACTTGCAATCTTACAAATTTCAGATGTTTGTCTGGTTTATTACAGTTTTTCCAACATGAAGGACACATTTTTTTAAAAAACAAATTTAGTACTTTTCCCTAGAGAACAGTTCACCTTGAAGCAGTTTTGTCATCATGAACTATGACCACACATGTACCAATTTACCCTTTGGACACGATCTTCAAAAGAAAGACACAGTGTAGTTAGCAATCAGATTCCTTTTTCATGTGTCATCGAGATCGATCGCGATCAGTCCAGTGAAGGTTACAGCTTCACTGACAGTGATTGGCTCTTCGCTCGCCCTTTGCTATCCACCAGTCCTGGCCCTCTTAACAAGCCAGTGAAAGGGAGGATAGGAGGCGGGGGGGGCTGTTAATTTTCAGTAAGCATGCTGCATGTCATCCAGCTCTGCTCAGAGATTTACAGGCCAGTGTTAAGGTCAGTCCACTGTCTCCCGTGGGTGGTTCAGGTCTCGACACCTTTCGCTCTATCCCGGCCTGGTTAACCGTCTGTGGGGGAGGCTATGGTCCCTGAGCCTCTTAAATCTAACTGCTGTCCAATATTAACTGCAGCACAAACAGAGCAGCGGTAAACAAAAGGCAAAGTAAACACACTCCCAAAACTTGCAGGACAAACACGCGCACACACACACACACATGCACAGCACACACAAAATAAGCATAGAAAACAGATCAGTGTAAGATAAAGTTTTTGTTGTTAGATTGAGTCTTGTTAAAGCTTCAGAGACAGCATTTCATCTATGGCATTACACAGACAAAATATGTAACTTATTATTAAATGATGAGAACTATTTGCAGCTCACTAGATAAAATTTTTTTTTCTATTTAATTTGCTCAGCCCAGCTGTTACGCTGTGGGATACATCCACCCAGGCCAAATCTCAACACATATTCACACACACATCATGACTTAGGAGTCTCAGTCTCTCTGACCATGAGGGACGGGCTCTGATCTGTGAAGTCCCAGCCAGGTCCAGCTGTTTGGACCACAGTTGCATCCCCTGTCCTTCCTGGGTATCCCTGCTTTCCCTTTTGTTTCTCCCTCGGGGGACAGTTAAGACGTCCTCTAGCACATCATCCACCACAGACCCTTAGCTGCACTCCTTCTCTTTGCTTTGTTAAAAATAGACTGAGATATCGGCACGGACAGTCAAGAGACCTGAACACATCCTGGGGATTGTGGAATGTCTCAGTATTTCCCATATGAAAATATGTGAATTCTCTGAGCAATTGTCGGTGCATCCGTGTGAGTTTATGTTTTTGTATGTGTGCGTGAAGACAGATCCCGAATTACTAGCAGCAGAGAAGATCTTCTGTCCAGATGAGAGAGTGGACTGAGTTGGAGATGAACTTTTCGGCAGGGGGGTTTCTCTCTGCCTCGGATGGTTACTGCTCCACAGAGCAACTTCAGTACTATGGTGAGTCCACAGTGACACCTTATTCTTTCTCTTCTTCTTTTTTTTTTTGCTATTGCTTAGGCTTTTTGTTTCGCTTCTTTCTATACTTCTGTTATTTTCTCTGCTTCTCTAAAATGACGCCCTAGCATCAAGGGTTTTACAGACATATTAGTGAAGTGAACACTGATTAATCATCAGTGTGTGTAGGAGGTACATCATTTGAATATTATTCAGTATCGTCATTTAATCATGTGAATTTAAACGGTGCTGTATAACATCACAGAGGAAACGAGTAAACTAAAAGAGAAGATATGGATGAAATCAGTATTTCAAAAAGCAAAGAGCTATTAACTATTTCTCGAGCAGTAAGTCGTTACCATGCAACCTTTTCACAGTTTTCGCCTGATTGACTGGGGCCCTGGTCAGATTTATCGCATTTTTTAGGAGGAAAAATATGTTCTATTAATTACTGGTTTTAATTAGGGTGAGTGACATTTAAGATAAAACAAGATTTGAGGACGTCTGGTGAACAGACCTAATAAACTGCTTTGACCTTATTCCTAACAGACTCTCTTATATCTACTCATATTTCTCTCATCCACGACATTTGACTACTTTCTATTAGAGGACATTTTTCCAACCTTTCTGATCTGATTTTTCAAATTAGCATGGTGCTGATTTAAATTAAGAAAAGAAATGTAGTCGTCTTTTCACTAATGCAAAAGTTGAACTCATAACAGTACAATGTGCTTGCTTGATTTATTATATTCCGAAGTTTTACTGGTTCAGATTTGCTTTGTCTGATGTGACCAATAACATATGGCAACCAATTTCCACTGCGCCGTGACTTTGTGAATATTGTCTACTGTTGTAATTCTACGGTAACATTATGTTTGCATGTTTTATACCCTTCCTTAATCATCACTTAACTTCTGATTTAATGTTCATTTATCTATTACATTCTTATATAATGAGGATGTGACTGTGCTCTGTACAACACAACCTTATCTCATCCACTCGCACGGTTGGCAAATAAAAGCCAAACGTTTATTTACCGCCGTTGAGAACTCAGTGACATGGAGAAAATAGTTCTTGAGGAGGTTCAGCCGGCTCACTGCATTCAAAGCATGCAGGCAGATTGAATGTGCATCAGAGGACATATTTACACTGACATGTATCATCAGCAAATTCCCTCTGTTGTCTCCTCTCTTGCCCTCAGTAGAAAAGGAAGCCAAGGGTTGGAGGGGGCGCTATGGGGGGTAATTTCTTAGTGTTGTTTGGCTCCCTAGCTTGCGTGGGATGGATGGGAGGCTGAGGAGTGTTTAGACAGCGTTCAAATGGTTTACAAACAGTGTGGACCACAGCTCTGTCACACGTCGAGAAAGCAAGGACCCTCTCCCCAAACCATCGCCACCAGAGTCTGGTAAGGACAGGAAACATCTGGAGAGAGAATAAAGAGAGAAGACAAACGGATGGAGTAAGGAGGGTTAATACAGTGTGTCTCTTAGACTGATAGTTCTGTTGACCCACATGTTTATTAGATCATAGCAGAGATCTATCATCAGTCATCAGCACTAGTACAAGTTCTCATTATGGTACAATATTGCTCTTTTTAAAAAAATTTTTATTGCATCAGTCATCCATATACAGGATAAGACTTAAGTTTAGGTTTTATTTTGACATTATGCATTTTGACTTCTGCAAGTCAGAGGACAGACATGTCTGAGCCCTGATAAATTGAGGGGGAGAGATGTTTCATGACGGACCCCCTGTTAGCCTGCTGGTTTGGGTGCAAAGCCTCATCTCATAGCTGTAGCATCCACAAGTCTCTCTCTGCCCTGCTGATTGTCAAGCAAAGGCATAATACTCCCAAAAAACCTGCAGAAATAGCTTAGAGGTTTTTACAGCCTGACACAAACCGATTGATTGTATGAGCAAAACTGTAAACTGAGACTTTTTTTTAGCACTAAATGTTTAAGTTAAATGTGCTTTTGAGCTCTAATGCTTATTAAAATTGTGGACTGGAGTGATCCTCAGCTGTGGATACTGGAATTTAATAAATGTTGTGTGTTTTTTTAAATTACAACATACTCTGGAGTGGATTTGTCGGACCACTGGACATGTGTAAGCCCGTCTCTACACTGATAATACCCCTGTATGATTCCCCTTTTATCAAATCACTGAAACTACAGCGCTGCAAGAATGGCGAGTTGATTAAAGTTGGTCTTCATTTCATTATTCACACATAATCAGATCGACACTTCTTCATCATTATTATATATATTTTTTATCATTTCTATCTTCTGACAGTTGGGTGGGCTCTGTCTATGAAATCAGATCCCAGAGCAGTCCCAGCGGTCCTGCTCCAGCTGTACTTTAAAAGCGTGCCAGTGGTCACAAATGTTTTCTCAGTGGAAACAAGGCTTGCAAAACACATTCAAAGACGTTTTAGGCCGTCACAAGACTGAACAGGCATTACGGACTGAATGAAGCATCCGCAGGAGAAGAGCAAAAAAAAAATCCTATATAGCACTGGGAGCTATCAGCTGCATCCTGTTTCAGCATTCTGACCAAGTTCATAAGGTCTCGCTCAGCTTTTTATCCTGTCCCCCAAGAGCCATAAAAGCAGTGAAGTCACACGAGTCACGTAACACCACATTCTTGTGAAGCTCTTTGACGCGCAGCAACGTAATTGTGTTGCCTGAAATGTTCATTCACATTTCTGTTATTCTAATTATTTCTGTTATTGCAGTTTTCTCCACGTGTGTGAAACCTTTTCACAGATTTTGGAAATGAAACCTGCTTCACCTTAAAGTATCAAGACAGTGATTATGCTTCTGTCCGGTCACTTTGGGAAACATTAATGGCTAATTGGTATATTAAAGCTTCATATATCAGCAAAGCGCTCCATCAGCTTTTGGTGTGAGAGGGGCCTGTGCTCTTGTCTCAATACTATGTAGGCCTCAAGAAGGTTCTGAGGGTTCTTCAGAGCACGGTTCTAGCCGTGGACCACATGCAGACCCCTGTGCCATAGCCTGATCTGCAGCTCCCCAAAAATATAAATAAATGGAACGGAGACACAGACTGCAACTCGGAGTGGTCCACTCCTTCCTGCCTCAGATGGTTGAGGGGTCATATGGACGATCTCTTCCGATGTCGGCTCATTGTCCTGCCTTGCAGTAATTTCAGTAAAACTAACTGCTGTTTCACAGCCATTGGCTTCACAGAGTGGAGGAAGGAGAGGTTCTGCATAAGGGAGGATTGTTAGAAGAATTAGTGGTTTTTGTGTCTTTTATATGGCCTCTATGACACCATTTATGAATTCATCCCACTAAAAATTATAACACAGTTGGTCTCGGAGTAACACAAACGAAAATAAATACTTGCACAAATAAAATTATCTTATACAATTACAAACAAAAACGAAAAGGCAGAATGAACATATTTGTTGAAGAATCTTTTCTGCTGCAGATTAATACATATTTGTTCCAGGGACTATTTCGAGCAGTTGGATACGAGTACCAATACAGTACGACAGTGCTCTTATTCACTGTAATGAAAACCTGAATTGTTTTAAATATTTTTAGGGACAAGCCTTAAGCTCGATAGCTCGTAAGAATAAAGACCTATAAGGACTCAGAAACATGGAAAACACGTCTTTGGATCATTGTGATGATGACTTTGGTCTTTTCATGAGGTTATTTGTTGATGTGGTGTGTGTATTACTTTGATGGTCTGAGTCTTCACACTTTTCCATTTCAGACATGCTGGCTGACCCTCTGTGCCACCCCATGCAGGACCCTGACCTCCAGCTGCTCCCTTACAGCCAACAACAGTACAGCTCTGGCAACCTACCCTATTCCCTCTACGGCTCTCCACCCTCCTCTACCTCCTCTCCCTCCTCCTCCTCTCCCTCGTCGCAGCTCTACCACCCCTCATACCACTACAGCACTCACTGCTTGGAGACCCCTTGCAATCCCAGCCCCGAGCCCCACTGTGGAGGCCTGGCTCAGGAGCTTGGATCTGTAGGACTGCCTTTTGGGCGGAGGTCACGGGTGGGCGCGGGAGGAAAGAGCAGAGGTCAGGACGAGCTGTGTGTGGTGTGTGGAGATAAAGCGTCAGGGTATCACTACAATGCTCTAACCTGTGAGGGATGTAAAGGTATTTCTTACTCTGCAGCCAGTAGACTCCATTTCTATTTCCTGTTTTGTTTTTTTCATCTTCACCTGGGGCTTTTTTTTTACCTTTATTGTAGGTTTCTTCAGGCGTAGTGTGACTAAAAAAGCTGTGTATCACTGCAAGAGTGGTGGCGGCTGTGAGATGGACATGTACATGAGGAGGAAGTGCCAAGACTGCCGGCTGAGGAAGTGTCACGCTGTGGGAATGCTGGCTGAGTGTAAGGAATCGAAGTGCAAAATCAAAGGTTTATCACAAAGGAGTCAGTGCATTGGTGATGCATATTTCTTCCTTACCTCAGGCCTTCTGACAGAGGTGCAGTGCCAATCCAAACGACTGAGGAAAGGAGGTAAAGGTAGAGGACAGGAGGAAGAGGAGAACGTAGACAGCAGGAGGGTCACCTCTACCAGCAGGCTACCTGCACAGGTACCAGACACCAACACTCTGTGGTTGGTTGGATTGTTTCTGGAGAGGATGGCAGCTTTTAGCAACGCTAGCCAGGGCTCATGTAGAGAAAGAACTTCTAGTTGGTTTGCCTTGAGATCTGTTACAAACATTTATGGCACAAAGAGGTTGAAGCTGACTGATGTTTGCAATCCCCTGACGTTTCCTCTTGCACCACCATGAGGTTCAGATTAGATTTAAATATCTCAATAGTTAGATGGTTGGTACATGTTTTAAGATATTCATGAGATGATGATGAGTAAATAGCATCACCCACCTTATCCTCAGACTCCCGGAGACAGCGTATGACCACCTCCTTTTAATTGATTTTCATTCCAAGTTTAAGATTCTGGAACCCTATTTATTATTAAGTGACAGTTTTTAACATGTAAAAGTAAATAATTATTTACATATTCACAGAGATCTTTAGTTTCCCCACTTTTGTGTGTGAGTGGAAACTATCAAGGGTTTAAGAGATAAGGATAAAATCCTCTTTTGCAGCGTGTTATTTAATTTTTTCATGTACTTGGTACATTGCCAAAAATGATGTTAACCCTTCAGTTGGTCATAAATTGTGATCTGATCTTCTTCTAAATAACAAGTAGACACTAACACATTGTCCTTAAGCTAAAAAAACAAACACATCCATTAATTATTCACAGTATGGGTGGAAAAAAAGAACTTCAGGTGGAACAAATGACCCCAAACGAGTGCTCTAGCAGCCGTAGATCAGACTTGCATAATATTCGGGAGAATTTTGGACCGCTACTCCTTACGGAACTGCTCTACCTCACATATGTTATAGGATGTCTGATATGAACATATATTCTGAGGTCTTGTCATTCAGTGTATACATACAGTATATACGTATATAGCAGATGGGATCCCATCTCAAAACAGTCTGCCTTGTAATTTTAAAACTAGGAAGAGTTACAGTAAAACTACTAACAGTATAATCCTCCATCTGCACCAGGTTTTGTCTGCCACTTTAACCCGAGAACAGAAATGCATCGTGGACCGGATGGTGGAAGCCCATCGACTGTACAGAGCACAGGACAGCAGCCAGTGCAGGGTAAGTGTCAGTGTGGAAACTCCACTTTTATTTTTAAAAAAAAACACAGGTGTTCATGGCACCTTTACAATTCCTGGTTTTCCACATAAATTGGTCACGAAATGACCTTAAAGTGACCTGATCTTTACAAATATCAACAAACAATATTTCTCATCTGATAAAACACAATCAATGATCCTTTATTTCTTTATTGAAAACACCCATTAAATATACAAAGTGATGGTGGAAAAAGTAATGGCCAGTGTTTTATCACCTCATTGAGCCATGTTTTGCAGAAATAACCCTAAGCAAGTGCTTCCTGTGTATGTGGATTAGACCAGTACAATGTTCAGGAGGAATTTTGGACTGGCTCTCTTGACCTCAGTCCACAGCATCCCTGTCTGTGCCACTCCAAAAGGTGGATACTGAATTCATTCTGTAGTAGTTTTACATAAATGTTTACAGTCACTGTCGAGCTGCGTCGCCCAGCTTCTGCTGAGCTTCAGCTTGCTGACAACCACCCTGACATAATCCCGTTGGATTCCCTGATAAACTTCATTTTCCCCTCCACAATGTCAGTGTTGGCACACTTTTTTATCTTTTTGCACCATAGGCGGTGGTGTGCGTTCTTCCCAAACAATAGTACCTTTGTTTTATCTGTCCACAAGTCAATGTCCCTGTAGTGTTGTGCAGCCATGCTGCAGTGTTGTTTTTGGAGAGCAATGGTTTCCTCCGTGGTGACCTGCAATGGATTTCATGGCGGCTCAGTGTTGAGTATAGTGGACTCATGAACAGAGATGTGAAATCCTTCAAGTCTTAAGCTGTTACTCTAGAGTTTATTTTTACCTCACTGATCGTTTTGCGCTGTGCCTTTGAAGCGACCTTGGCTGGAGAGTAGCTGCAGTATTAAATGCTCTTCATTTATCTGTAAACTGATCAATATCGAAAGTCTTTTAAGATTACGTTGACCCTTTCCTTTGCAAATCAACAACTACTGGTTGTGGGTCTTCTGAGATCTCTTTTGCGAGGCCCACATCAGTTGATGCTGCCTGTGTCGGGTAATTCTAAACCACACCTCCATTCTTGGTAGTGGCATCAGAAGCCTAAGGTTGCAGTAACCTTTTCCATCATCACTTTGTATGTTTAATGGGTGTGTTTACTAAAGACATGAAAGATCAGATAAATAATGTTGTGTTTGTTGATATTCATGACTTTTGTGATGATCAGGTCCCATTTCATGACCGATTTATGCAGAAAGCCAGGAATTGCAAACAGTGCTATTACTTTTTTCTGTACATGTTCTCATGATTCCTTTATCTGCTCAGTTGTTTGAGTGGCCATGTGCAGACAAAGGCGAGGGCCTGTCTGATGTTATATCACCCCATCTGCAAAGACTGCTGCAGTTTGCCAGGACAGTTCCAGGTAACATTGATTCCAATATGCAATATTAATTAATAATACTAACGATACACCACAAAAAATTGCACATTTGTTAAAACTATGTTAAATCCAACAATGTTGCCATCACAGGTTTTGATCTCCTGGATTATTCAGACCAAATCTCTCTCTTGTCCGTCTCCTCACTGGAGGTTATGTTCCTGCTTTCCGCTCAGCAGTTCTCCAATAACCCATCAGGCCCTTGTCCAGGTGAATAAATCACACAAACAGAACAAAGCCGTGGAAAACACTGCTATCAATCAAAAAAGAAACAACCACTTGGCTTTTTAGAAAATGTGGATTTATGATTAATATTTGAAGTTGCATTCAGTCAGTCATTCAGAAAACATGTTTCTCTTGCTCTATTATCAGCTTTGCAGCTTTTTGGTATGTCAACACATAACTGGCTGAGAAATGCAGAGTCAAAGGAAAACATCTACACTAGGATGCTGGTCAATTCAGGTGAGTCCAGAAATGTAAATGTACTAGGAAAATATCTGAACTCTTAAATTGTGAAAAAGTTTTGTTTTTTTAAAAATATAAAACCTAAAAAGATGTTTTTCCTGTGAACAGGAACCAGTGAGGATCTCTCTGGGCCAGTACTCAACTTTTTCCACAGCATGAAAACGATGAGGGTGACCGAGCCTGAATACGCCCTGCTCACAGCTACTGCTCTGCTTTGCTCAGGTCAGAAATGATCAATTATCAATCTTGAAATCAAAACACTCAGATGCTTTACTGTAAACAATTACAGTAAAATTCCTTGGAGCTCTTATACTATGGAGCCTCCGAATGGTTCACACAAAGGTCTGATTGAAGACTTGATCACATCTTTGCTGTTCTATAACATTGGTCTTTCCATGTCCAACCTTGCACATCCAACACATTTGACTTTTAACATGCAGATGCAGTTTGTTAAATTAAATGTACATTTTTATATAACAAAAAAACTGATCTAGTCTCCGTCTCTGTCCTGCAGACCGGGCATCTCTGCAGGCAGCCAGTTGTGTTGAGAAAATGCAGGAACTGATCCTGGACCTGCTGTCCAGGATGTGTGGGGCCCAGGCTGGAGCTGCGAGAGGGGGACCGCAGCGATTCGGCCGCCTGCTAGGTAGGCTGACAGAGCTCAGAACCCTCCATCACAACTACCTCCTCCTGACAAGACAGCAGCCTGGACACTGATGGAAAGGACGAACCACTACCCTTTTCTCTGTTAAGTATGAGCTGAGAAATTGTACAAACACAAAATGTAAGGTTTTCACATGGTATGAGGCTGCAAAACGGACAAATCTTCAACTGTTTTCTTAGTCCTGCAGTCATTACTAAATTTAAGCTTCCAAAGGGACTTAAATGTGCTTGTGGGCTGCCAGTTTGTTGGATATAAACATTTGTAGGTCTTTTTATACCTGTGTTGTACAGCAAACATGTATGCTTACAGTACGCTTACTTTACTGTATGCTTACTTTTCACTATGCTGAATAATGTTAAAATAAAATGAAAATGAAGACTAACTAGCGTCTGAGGCTCATGACCCAACTGACATCACTTTTACTAATCCTGTCTAACTTCTGGACAGATTCTGAACCTGCATCCTTCACAGGGATCTTCAAAAAAATACAAGGATGAGATTTTTCCTCCCTCTTTGTTTTATAACAAGTAAAAAAACGACGACGCAATTTTAAGTATTCCAAAAAGTTTTTGATTGAGCGTTTATTTCCCAAAAAGTGGAAATACTGGTTCAGACAAAATATTTGGTGAGCAAGTAAAATATGCAGATAGTACAAGCTTATAAAGGTGTATTTATCCATTTAATAAAATTGGGCTCTTGACAATAAATAGTCTTCTGAGGGTTAACAGTGAATAATGACAGTTGGTTTGGGGTAACGTGAGCCCATCTGTTAAAACGCTGGCTGTTTGATCCTAAAACTTCACTCCAGTTGTTTTAAATAAAATGTAATTCTCAACTTTAACCAATATAGCTTTATTTCTATAATTCTGTCTTCCATAAATAAATTATTTCTCCCTGTATCAAAAAGAGAATTCAAATATAAAGAACAACGGCTCATTGTACTCTGTGCTCTTAATGGTTACACACATATACAGAGCACAATGAAATTACATCAAAGACAAGCTAAGTACACTGCAGCAAGTCGGGAATCATTTTATCTTCACAAATATACACAGCCTCATTTTGGCCCTTGTGGGTTGATTGAAATACGCATTTTAAAAATAGCAACATTAAATTAAACCAAGTTTGATAATACACATACATATGTACACAAAATGTGCCTTTATAATATACAAGTGTCTTTGTAAAAGATTAAAATGTAAAAAAGCTATTGTATAAAAGATGGCAGTGATCCATTCATTTGTCTTCTGTGGTTCATATAAATATGTCAAATCTCTTTCCTGACAATTTGATTCCTTGGCAGTAGCATTATAGAAAATAGAGGGGAATTCTTTTACACTTTATCTAGACATAAAACTTCAACAAATCTAGATGCAAGTAAGCAGATACCTGCTTACTGACTGCAGCAACATGGGACCTAAAGGTAACTTAATTCACATCCTCTTTGATACTGACAAGGGAAGGCATACACCATTGCTCTGTGTCAGACATTAGTGGTTTGGTAAGGAACCACAATCCAGGACTCTGTGCTGCCTTGGCAACTTCTACAGACCACAGTGTGAATACAAATTCAACTCCGAGTAGGACTTGGCCTACCTGCTGCTGTAAGAGAAATGCATAGTGGCTGACTGTGGGTGCACACAAGGCTCACTGTCACCCTCTACAGGTAGTTAGAGGCCACAAAGCCGTGGCTATGGGTGACTCTGCTCTGGTGAATCATGGCACGATCATAAGCCATCTGCACAGACTTGCGGATGCTGGTCTTGCGGCCCTCAATTAGCCGCAGCTTGTCTGCTGTGTCGTCTACACCCAGAGGTGTCACCTTTTCACGTGGAAGCCACTGCCTACAGTAGTAGACACAAATTAAACTGTTAGCTGACATTAAAAAGGACTAATAATCCCCGCTTGCTCTGCTTTAGACTGGTTTGTGATATATATTGTTTGTTGTTTAATAAAAGATGTTATAATGCCATTTCATTTGAGAAACAACTTTCTGTTTGAAACTCACCAGGTCCGCTTATTGTCAAAGAAAAGCACCAGGTAGAGCCTCTCATTGGTCTCCTCCTGCCTCTGCTCCCCCAGACGGAGGACGTCTTTGGGTGGGACAGGGATGGGCACCCCGTTGTGCAACAGGCCCTCCTCGGGCATCTCTGGGTCGATGATCTGAACAGATATAATTAACAAGGGTATATGGTCTGTTCTTAGCACTGCACTATTACACATTCAAAATGCAAATAATCACAGGGTATTCTTACTAGCATTAACTCTCAGATGTGGGTTTGGTAAAAGCGATCCGCTGCTGACTGCTCATATTATTTATACAATTTTAAATGACGGATTACCAGGGCAGGATAGGAGGGATATCCACGACACTTGGCCCAAACCAAATCAAGGGGCTCCAGCTCTGTCTCATCTTCAGATAATTGGCTGCTGTTCCCTGTGAAACAACAGTAGACAGCATTCTCAGCTATGAAAAATCCATACCCAAAAAAAAATCAGATTGAGGCATTTCAACTGGCTATATGCAAGGGTTGTCAGTTTGGACAGATAAAGTACATGCTGCAAGATTATTTGGTTTTTCACAGAAGGGAACTTCAGTTTATGGAGCAGTATGCGGGTACAATGACATCAAGTTTCAATTCCTCTGCCAAAATTAACACACACACACAAAAAAGAAATGTACCAGTGTAATCTGAGTCACCGTTGACAATATCGAGGAATGGAACTTTAGAAAGAGCTGGTTTCCCGAGGCTTCGTTTGGGTGGCGAGCTACTGTAAGAAGGGATATTTTAATATCAGTTACTAAAATCAAACCAAGCGCAAGCAAGGACAACAGATGCAACACGTCTTACATCTCTTTGTGTAGGACTGGGAAGGAACTGTACTCAGAGTCGGAGCCTTCGTCCTTGTGCTTGCTGAAGCCATTGGTCAGTCCTGAAAACAGAACATCTGCTGAAATACCAATACCAGGAGAACGGAAAAAAGAGGACGGCTACACTACAGAAACACTTACACTTTGACTCCAAGTTATATCTATATAGTCAAAACAATCAGTGGGGAGATGCACAGCTCCCCTTAATCACAGACAATGAGCACTGGGGTGGTGCATGCATAATGGGATTCTGTGAAAGGTTTTTTGATAATCATGTAAACTGGGGAGGACATAAAGAGTTTCTGATGTAGTGATCAGGTAGCACACTTTGCTTCCTCATGTCACAGGAAAGATAAATAGATAAAAAGGGTGTATGATAGCAAAAAAATAAATAAAATTTCCATCCATCCATTGACATAAGCACTCATTAGGTGAACGGCAGGTAACACCCTGGACAGGTCACCAGATTATCTCTATAACATTCACACCTATGGGTAATTTAGAGTCACCACGTAGCCTAACATGCAAGTCTATGGACTGTTAGGAAACTGGAGGACACCCATGCAAACAGTGGGTGAACATCCAAAATCCACACAGAATTTAATGTGTATAAATCTGAGATATACAACTGCACTGATACTTCTGTCCACATTGCTGTTGCTGGCCACCATTGCCATTTTTTGTAAGGTGACTGTGTTAACTGATAGCTAATAAACGTAAATGTAAAGTTAGCATAGTCCAAACATCATCCTATGTGCATCACTGCCAAGAGCAGTCTGCTCTAACACACACCCTGAGTGGGCGGGAAATAAAGCTGCTCACCACTTTCCAGCGTATGACTCTGTGTCCTTTCTAGCTCACCATCTGAGCATGTGTCGTGACTCAGGGTCCACTGTTTTTTGAGGGTGGGGGGTCCTGGGCTTTTGTGTGGGGTCTTTGATGGAGTGCACAAAGGTGTCAGAGATGGGGTGCTAGCTGTGGAGTTGGGTTCTTTAGTGTTGCTTGTATTCTCGACCTGCAGCCCCTTTCCATTCAATAATGAATTGTCTCTGTCTCTGAACAGCTTGGCTCCGTTTTTGGCCTTCTTGAATAACACAGAGGTTCGTCGTCCAACCCCCCCAGTAGAAAGTTGTCGGGGATTGCTGTGTTCTGACAAGCCGTTGGCCACAGCCTGCCCTTCACTGTGCAAAATGGGAAGTTGCTCCTGTGCTTTTTTGCAATGAATTTCCTCTGCGGTGCTGTCTGAGAGGTCACTGTCCATCTTTAGGCGCTTGCAGGGCCAGCTGGGAGACTTGGACTCCCCCGTGATTGGCCGCAGGGTAGGAGGGTCAAGAGGGGTGTCCCCTTGTCTCGGAGGGGGAGCCGGTCCTGTAGGTTCCAGTGTTGGTGGTGAAGCAGATTTGAGGTCTTCTGGAAAACCAGAAGAGCAAAATGAAATTCCGTTTCACTTAGAATTTATGGGAAATAAATGCCCATTTAGTATGTATTGTGATGTGGTGGTGTAATATTCACACTTGAAAATGGTCACTTCATAATGATTTACATCTTATTCTAACAGCCTATTCTACAGTCCAAAGAGAGTTGAGGTATTCTGTAGAAATGGAGGACTGTATTAAGACAAGTGAATAAAGAACTTTGCTCTCACAACTGTACACCAGCAACACGGTAACATGGCACTAATTTATGAATCAACTGACACAAATCACAGGTGTTCTGCCGCCCTCCTGTACAAGAAGACTGGACTAGCTTGGACTCAGAAGTGGAATGATATGACATGACTGCATGTGTGGCCATGAGAGTGGTGAGTCCATGAGAGTGATGTATAAAAGAGGTGCAGACATAGAGTGCACTGGGAGAGAGGAGTTGTGAGGCAGCCATGGCTAACAAGACTCTGTGGGCCCCTACTTACTAGACTGGAGACAGTGGGGTGGTTGGGGTTGGTGCGTGGGGGGGACCCTGGCTCAATTACCTGAGGACAATGTTCCGTTAGCTCATGTTCACAACTGGTGTCATTGAAAAAAAAAAAAGTGTTTAAATGCATTGGCAATTTCATACTGTTGAAATGCCTCTGCTTTTTCACCACCCACCTTTTTCTGAAGACGATAGGCCATTCTCTGCCTTGGGGTCTTTGTTGTCTTCGTCATCTTCATCATCGTCATCATCTTCATCCTCGTCATCTTCTTTAAAATGTCCATTGTGAAGGCTGTGGCGGGGAGGTTGGCCCTGCCTGTACCGGATGTTGTTAATCTCCCGACGCAGCAGGCGGATTCGTCGAGTTCGGGCGCCACTACATCGCATGGAGGTGACAAAGTCCAGCTTTTCTAACAGCTCTTTCAGCTGTTCCTCCACTGTCATATGAAGCCGATTGTCTGGGTCCAGCACACTGTCAACTGGGCATTACGAAATGCAGTTAAGCTTACAGTAAAGTTAGCATGCTGTTTATAATCCATGAATAGATAACAAATTTAGTTTTATACCAACTTTTTTTTTTTACATTGAACCTGCCATTAGATACTAACTATTGGGGTACTGTTGTTGCAGAGCTTTAGAAATAAGATGCAAAACACAGATACAAAATACTAAATAATTATGCAACAGTGCTGCTGTATATTAGTAACACCACCAGTCTGCCATCTAAAGTATTAAAGATGTGCACGTGTGTGTTCTCAAGTATCATCACTGTAATACTTTACCATCTTCCCAAGAGCAGCTGTAAAAGTCTCTTTTCTGTGGTGACTCTGCAAGGTGCATGCCAGTTTCTATGTCTAAGCCAGTGTTGGAGGCCTGACGCTGTGCATGACGCAGTATGGCCCCCCCCAAGTCTCGAAGTCGCAGTGCTGCTCGGTGAAACATAGTGTCCTTGGAGTTGTAGAGGAGGCAGTTGGACACCATAAGGTTGAAGTCAGCCTCCAGGTCAACCACTGAGCGGTAGGCATGATTGTCCAGCTTAGTACGCATGGTTGAAAAGTCCATGGGCTTGCTGATAAACTCCAGGTAGTCTGGGACCTGATGATGGAATTCCAAAATTTTAACCAATTAAGAATGTAATGACAAATTAGTTCAAGATTTATTTATTTTTTGTGTTTTTTTTTTTTTTTTACTGTTTGCAATGTATCCTGATGTGCACATTGTTTTGTGTATGAATCATTTCTAACTGTAGGTTTCAGGAGAGATTTGATTAAACTCAAACTATGACTCACTAAAAACACGTCTGGGTAGCATTTACAACTGTACCTTAAAATACCAGACAAAACTCTAGAAACTGATATGAAATAATGGGAACTAGTGGTAAGCAGGAAGACTCTTTAGATTTGCTGATAGACTCCTGTGTTCCTCGTTTATTAAAACAGAGCATGTGTTTTCAAGACATTTCTGAAATGGGAATACAGAATAGAGAAAACACTCCTGCAACCAGCGATCACTTTTCATCTCTATATAAACTGTCTGCATGGATCTGGTGTCAGTGTTTTGACAGTGAAATGTCCGACCTCTTTTATGTCCACTGGCTGTAAAAAGATCTGGGCTGTGTCCTTCTCCTGTAGCTGGTCCAGAGTGGAGCGGAGCAGTATCAACATCGGGGTCAACTGCATCTCCAGTGCTGCCTGGTGAACTCTGACCTGCATTTGTTAGAGGATATGCATCTGATAGGGGACTTTATCTTAATAAATAAGGTAAAGCACTATGTTTTCATCCTGGAAATGCCGCTAAAATGTCCGTGTACACTTTCGATAGTAAAAGCTAAGAAAAGTGTGACAATTTCAAAACATCTCAGACTACATTTAATGACGACTTACATTTTTTAATAGTTGCAATTTCTATATACTTTAGATCTGTAGATAAATCCTGTACTCTAGACAATAAAGCTTATGCATTCAAAAGGTATACTGTAAATTTTAAACAAACAAGCAAGCGAGCATGGGAGGCTCGTCCTTTATTTGTTACCTGTTCGCGTTTAAGTTTTTCCCTCTTGCGGATGAGCTCCACTAGCAGCCTTGCCTTTTCAAGATCATGCCGAAGTTTCTGCCAGTATCTTAGTGCTTCCCTTGCAGCAGAAACCTTTTCATCCACCTCAGGCTACAAAAAACAACAAAATATTCCATTGTACAAACTGAACCAAATATGTATCTAAAAGAAATCAATGCATTTTTTTAAATTAACAGGGGTGACAATAACCAAAAACATCACAAAAATCAAAACGAGTCACAGCTACACTTCAACTTGCTCTGACCTGTTCAGGGCTCCTTTGGGATTGGATGTTCGTGTGTAAACGCCGGACCAGCGGCACACCGTTTCTTGACTGACGTTTCAATAACCAGTAGCTATGCAGCCTCTGAATGAACTGGTTTTTCCTCTGGAGGAGGATACCTTTGCAAATGATATTGAGCCTGTACAACAGAGAAAATGCAGGTCAGCTGTATGGTCAATATGACCAGTGCAGACATCAACACAATAGTATTTCTTTTTGGCTTATACTCATGCACCACCAAATATGTAAAGTGTTAAAAAAAAGTTGCTTTTGAAAAGACATTTGTGTGATCAAGTTGGTTAAAGATAAAATGAAAACCCTCTAAACTGTGTTTATTTTTTTACGAAACAAAAACAGAAGCACGTAATTTGATATTTAATTGAAAATAGTTGAGAATCTAACCTGCTTGTGGGTATCTGAGGTACTATCAATTGTGGTGAAGCAGCCTGTCCGACTGTGTTCTTTTTCCCCTTCTTTTTATCTGTCTTGGCATCATCAGAGTTTCTCCCTTTTTTCGGTGTTGTCGGACCCTCTGTGTAGGCACTTTGTCCTCTACTAGCCCTCCCTCTGCTCCCCACCACTCTTCCGTCACTCTCCTCATCTGAGCCAGTTTCTTGTCCTGGTGGTGAATGGGCCTCACAGAAAGCTGTCTTCTTAACAGAGAATGTGGTCCCGTTGATGTTTGTCTCTCGCACAGGATCAATCTTCATAAATAGGCCAGCACGCTGAGCACATGTGACATGAAACGCTGTGTAACAGTTGGCCTTGTGGCACTGAATCGAAGCACCACGGTTCTTCTGCTTGCACAGGTAGCAGGTCAGTTTCCAACGTGCTGGGGGAATGTTACTGACCCCTTCCACCGGTTCCAGAAACACTGTGTTGGCAAAGCAGACTTCAGGGATCCAGATGGCACAGACCACATGCGCCCAACGGCCCTCACTTGTTTGTTTGAAGGCACCACCACGGTTGGGACATAAAACACAGTCAACAGGGTTCTGAGGAGACTGGAGGCAGCAGCGGCACAGCCACTGTCCCTCGGGAATATAGGGTACTCCATAACACTCCTGGTGTACAGCCAGGTTGCAAGAGTCACAAAAGAGGATGACATTGCTGTTGAGGCACTCATCATCCAGGCACACACAGCAGAAGGCATCATCGTCAATAGTGTTCTGAGAGGTTGCCCGGCTGCGGGCCTCCCGGTACGCCTCTTCCTCAAGCCGGTCCACCAGCAGCTCAAAGGTATCTTGCGACACAACAGAGTAACCCTCAGACGTCCGGCCAGCATTGACCATATCCAACCAAGCAGTGTCCTCTTCATCCATGTCATACTCTGCCTGAGTTTCCTGCTCCTCAGCTGATCGTTCAATGTAACGGTAATATGCTGTAGGCAGTGGCGGCGCCTCCACTGGAGTGAAGGTTTCTAGCACTCGAAACTTGGGTTCGGGAAGTGCTGTGAGATGATGAGTTGATGCATGCAACTTTTCAGGTGTTTGTGGAAGAGAACTGGCGCAATGGTTCTTGGAGGGTGGTGGAGACTTCATAGATGAACATTTTGAGTCTTTCCTGCGGCCACGTGGTGTAATAGGTTTGTGGATTGTTTGGGCACTGCTAGTGGGAGGTGGTGAGTGCTCACTATTTTCCTTGTTGCTGTTACACTCACTAATGTCCTGAGCCATCAACTCATTTTCAGTAATGACCTCCAAGGGGTCAAGAATAGAAATACGGTGAAGCCTACCATCTAGTTCCACCTCCACCACCTTCTGTGACTGTGCATAGGTCAGAGTTTCTCTGCTTGGAGATGCTTTGAGGCTGTATGGGGATGGCGACCGCTGGCGCGCACCCCCACGCCCACAAACTACCCCATTGGACTTTTTCACAGCTGCCCCACCTCCTTCGGCCACCTGGCCTTTTCGACGTGGCTTCCTCATAGACCACTGATCACACTTTCCCTCCTGTTGGGTATATAAGAAACAAAATAATAAGAAATCTGTAGTGTCAGAGTTTAAATAGCAATCAACACAAAACTACATATTTATATTTTACAAGAATAAGCATTTGATGATGCTGCAGCAGCTGCAGCTGTTATGCCATTTTTAGCCCTCTAAAATCCAAGTACAATTACAGTCTGTCTTTTTAGTAACAATGGCAAGACATTTTTAAATGTCTTTGTATTAGATGTTCATAACAAAAAAGAAGAAACGGGGTCTAAGAAAATACTGTCTCAGTGGTCTAGAGGGGTGTGTCAGTATTTATATGGAATTGTCAAAAAAGAACACAAGAGAGGTGATGCACTTGTAATTTTGCAACAGCAAAAACAAGCACTTTATTTTTCTGGATTTCAGGAGGAGCTCTGTATAACCCGACATTTGTTCAGGACACTGGCGATTGCAACAGTGATTGCTCGCACTTATTCTTATCAATACCAAATCCCAGACAAAACGTTTTGAGTTGTATTCCTCAACGAGTCGCTCTGAGCAGCTTTTTGGCTTTTACAGTGATAATATTTGTTATTGTCTGCTTTTCTTAAATTGTTATTTAACTTATTTATATCTGGCTATATGGATTCTTTGGTGCTCCAACAACTTTCCATTCTCTGGTTTCATTATATAATATTTAAAAGAATTAAGCAAACTCTACTTCCCTTGTAACAGGATGAAGCGTTTCCAACTTCCCAATATTAAAAATATATTTAGCATGGTGATATTTTACTGCATAAGTATCATTAGGTATAGATATAGTCAGCATTATCTGCAGTGTCAACATTTCTAAACAAACCTCAACTCACAAAACTCTTAATGCCAGCAGATAAGCACAGACCAGTGTATTGACATCTAAACAAATGTCATGCTGAGGGTTACTCTTGGCTCTCAAGAAGCAAGTTGCAAAGAGAGAAAAATAATCTGTAGATTATTCTCGACATTTTATCTGTTGGCAACTACTATCAGGACCTAGTCACAACAGAACAGAACAGAACAGAACAGAACAGAAACAGCCAATCGGCTTTGAGGACGTTTGATTGAGCCACTAGGGAGCCAATACTTTTTAAGATCAACAGATCAGTGTCCTTATTCCGAATAACATGTCAGCCATATTTACAGTCTTAAAACTCCTGCTGAAAGCTGCACTAACATTTGAATCTCATTAGTTGTTTTGTAAATTCAAAGCAGTGTTTCAAGGTGTAAATCTGAGAATAGCGTGGGAAAGAATTGTGATACTAATACAATAAAGGTTCAGAAGCAAACGTTAGCTTGCTTGCTAAGTTTAATACGCTGGCTACACTAACGGTAACTAGTAAGCTAGCATGTTATTTTCAACGTTGACAAGGCGCAGAATCGTTGTTAGTTAAACTGTTTTAAAAGTTCTGAACCACTGTAATACAAAGAAACACAAGGTATAATACGAAAATCATCTTACCTATTATGGCAACTGACTGACACAAGTCGCTCGACAGCCGGCGGGTCTGTAGAAATGGTCGCTTAGCCAGCCGCCTAACTTGCTGTACTCCCGGAGCTAAAAGCGACTGGTAGCCAGCTACACTTTGCTACTACACCCGGTATATTTCGATGCCATAACGCATCATTTTTTCAGAATACAGCGTTTGGGTCTCAAGCAGTCAATCACAGTGGTTTACTGAGAACATGAATAGTATACCTGCATTAATAATCTAAAACCAACTCACTGTCGACCCAATTTGTTGAGGAGAAATACTAGCCTCCTTCGGCTAGCTGGCTAGCTAGCTATTTGGAGCTCAAAGTGCTCCTTCGGTTGGCCAAAGTAAAAACACGGGACTTCCGGCTACACCTTTCAAAATAAAGTCATTATTATTGAAACGTTTCAATGCATTCAACTGAAATCAATTACGTGAAATGTGAAAACAAAGCTAAATGCACTTGTTTTCTCCTGTGTATGATCGATAGTTATTAATACACACAGTAAAGTGTGTCAAACTATAGCTAAGCAGAACTAAGCAGGACAGCAAAAATACTTTGAGGGTGCAAAGTTATTCCCATACTTGTTATTAGAGATTTATGTGTTGTAATTGACTGGTATCCATCAACGATTAGATAATTCTTGGTCGAAACGTGTTTTATTGTCGTCAAATTCCGTGTTTTCTTCAGTGTTGTCTTACATATTGCTCTTTCGACCTTTTTTAATGGTTTTTGATTATGTGTTCCCAGTGGTTGAAAGTAAATTAGTACATTTACTAGTACTGTATTTATTTTGAGGGATGTATTGGCCTATTTCCAATTCTACTACTACTACTACTACTTTACTAATAATTTTACTTAACTACAATTACGAGGGAAATATTTTGCTTGTACTCCACCACTATTTGATAACTTTACCTGTTACTTTTAAGGAATATAATTAATACACAAAATACAGCACAATCCCAAAATAACTTTTTATTTATCCTTGAATGAATAATTCAACACCTCAATAAATAAAGTAATTTAAATAATAATCATCATAAACACTTGACAAAACAGCATCATTTAACTATGCATCAATAATTATGATAGTGTAATATGTTAATTAATGTGAAATAAGTAAAATTCCACATTTTGTATGCAGGATTTTTAGTTCTAAACCAGTATTTTTCACTGTAATAACCCGTTTTCATAAGTAAAGGATTTTGTAACCTGTAACCAGGTTACACTCGGCTTTCTCGGGAAAGCTGTCCTGTATACGGGGAAGCTGGTTCCGAAAATGGACTAGGGGATTAGAGAAACCTGGTTTCCACACGTAAATATCTGTCGGAGATTACTCTCCCATGTATACGCGTAACCAGGTTTTTAATTGGCTTTCTCCAACTGCGCATGTGCATAAAAAGGCTGCAGACAAGAATGAATGAAAGCAGAGATCGTTAACAAGTTAACCGGGCAATGTCCCCTAATTTTCACCTCAAAGTACGCATAATATCCGAGAGAAATTTTCATTTACACAAAGTGTCTCGTAGATGTCTAAATAAGTCACTTTTCCCCCGGGGGTTTTTAAAATTCAAACTGTCGCGGATCAGCTTCATGTGTCTTTCCATTCTCTCCCCCCTGCTGTTACATGAACACACACAGAGAGAGAGACAGAGAAAAGTCAAAAAGAAGCGTTTTCCGTCATTATAGTTATAATAAAAAATAAATCAGATTACTCTTCTGCTGCACGTAAACGCGGATTTCCCGTAAAAAAAGATTACTTAGGTGCATGTAAACGGTCCATGACTGCCTTTTGCATCTGTGATCTAACATAAGGAGTGAATACAATGCTCACTTCTAAGTTGTTTTGAAGTGATGCAGTGCTTTTTGAACATACATTCCGAATGCTTTCACGATCTATGACAAATGCTAAAGATATAAATAATATAACAACTATTATTGAGTTAATTCATTTTCAATTGTGACAGAGAGTCATTAGTTAATCGTATTCACAATTACTTTGACGGCGAAAACGCCTCACTTCCGTTTTATGGTCGCCTGAGCGTTACCTTAATGACAGCAGTTTGATACAAGTTTATCCCGCCCTACTGACGTCATTGGGCCATGATTTTCGCGCGCAAGCTATTTAACAGGATCATTGACAGATGACAGGTGTGTTTTTATCTTACAAAAAGCTTCATGCACTTTGAATGTGTAGTATTTAAATCAATGTATCTCTTTCGACACAGTGCTCTTAGAAGTGTGAAACCTGACTGTACTGGCACCAGCGTACACACACATTTACATGCTGTGGAGTTAAATACATACATGCACACATGTACAGGTGCACTCAAGCACTCAGACGAGCATCATATTTTAAAGGCACTACATGGCTGGCGGCAAGAAATCCAGTGCAGCTTCCCTTTTCATAAAGATGATGCAATAAATAATTATCCTAATTCTAATGAATGATCTCAAAATATTCCCAGTTATGTACATATTCAAAAGCTACTATTTACTAAAATGAGGGCGTAACATCGTGTCTAACTGTGAACTTGATACATAATATGGAACCCTGCTGATTATCAACATATATTGATGTTCTTTTCAACACAATACTGCTTGGCTATGGGTCAGATAAGAAAATTTCGGTGTATTCCTCTTTGGCAGCACTGCAATAAAGTATATCTTCAAACACTTCTTGTCTCCCTGTTTAATTGGAAAACAATTCTGCAGTGCATTTTACAGCAAATCCTGTGATATTTGGTCACAGTATATTTGCAAGACATTTCAATGTTAAGGAATGTGTAACATGAAAAGAAATTTACATTTAGGAAATAATTGCACATTACAAAACCAAATAAAAAACTAACAAAAAACTGTTCTCTACACATTAAAATTCTAAACATTCCTAGACTGAAAAAAAAAAACAGAGAGAATTCATGGTAAGAATATACAAGGGCACCATTGGTAGTATTCTGTCTTGGTTGGCGCTAGTATTCACCAGGTTAAGGAGTCATAGTCAGGGTATTTTTCCTCTTTGAGTCCCGTCGTGGGAATGGCACAAAGCTTTTCATCTCTTTGAAACATAATCCTGCATGCAAAGGAGGATCACCATTAGTATTCTTCATATGCAGTTTTTTCACAACTCCGATAATAATTTAAACAGAAAGTCATTACAGACATATTACATAACATTTTAACTCAAATCATTCACTACCACATTAGCAGAAGCCTTGCAACAGAATGTTTGTGCAGCAAAAACACATTTAACATGGCCAACATTATCATCTCAAAACCCCTTTTTCATTGTTTACTTGTATCCACTCTGACACACAAGTAAAAACATGTACATGACTCTCATCTGTATCTGATCATATTATGATAATCTCTTAATTTTCTATATTTGGCTGTTGTTTTTGACTTACGCTTCCACTCATCCAGTGACATTGTGGCATTATCGTGGCTGTCGTCATAAGGCAAAGGCTCAGGGAAGTCGTCAGAGTCTCTCAGATTGTCAAAGTACGGGTGCTCCAGAGCCAGTTCTGCAGTGGGCCTCTCGTCTCCATCCAGAACCAGCATCTTTTCCAGCAGGTCTATACCTGCAAACAGTCAGTGGTACTGAATAATACAATTTGCGCGAACATAAACATCACGAAATTGAAAAAAAATCTGAAAATCTAGCCTATAAAACATTTTTAAAAACATTTTAAAAACTTCCATACTACTCGCCATATTCTAATTTCTTTAAAATTAGTCGACTGTAATGGCCATTTAACCTGCAGAAAAACTCTTCAGGATCCAAATTGTACAAAAATGCACTATCCAGACTTCAAACTGAGACAAAGAAGTGAGTCCTTACACTGGCTACAAGTTGGATTTAAACTTGATGATTTAATTTAAAGCTCTTTATGACCTATGACCAGATTACATCTCTAAATTTATCCTTCTTTATCAGCAGTCTCAGGTCCTCAGGTTGGGACCTCCTGGATGGTTTCTGTAATGTCTGCCTTTAAAAGCAATGTGTAACTGCTGATTCTATTAAGTGTTATTTTGCATTATTGTACAATAAAAATGTAAACTTGTAGATTACAGGGACAGAGCTTCTTACAGTGTCTTAACTTACCTGATGCACTTGCCCTTGGAAACAACGTTGAGAAGTCTTTTCTGGGATAGCGAGGAAGGGACTTAATATAACTTTTGGCCTGTTTTCAAATACCCAAAAAAATAAAATAAAAATAAAAATCCATTAAATAATAAATACCGAACAAACGTCATGAAGTACCAGTTTTGCAGACATACTTTCACATATCAGCTGATATTCATTTTAAGTGAGCAAAATTAGTGTTACAGAGTTTTAAAGTACATAAAACCTTCCACGTTGTCTTGATACATGGTTAAGTTCCTCCCAATTGTTTTAATGCATTTCTCTGTACATGTGCAGAATAAAATGTTTCCGTCTCCTTTGTATTTATTTTGCTGCTACCATCATGTGTTATACAGTATGATCAATATAAATGTGAGCATGTTTGAGATGCAGCCAAGCCCAAACTATGACTCTTCATGTTGATTGACCCTTTTTAGACAACAAATAGTCTCCACAGGTAAAAACCCAATTCTAGGGTTGCAGTAGGAAGGACATCCGGCGTAAAAACTGTGCCAAAGCAACATGCGTATTAATGATCCACTGTGTTGACCTTGAACTCACAGGGTTAATATTCTTAACATCCTGAATGCTGATACCTTGACTTTTCTTCTAGTGCCACCCTCAGGACAAACTTTATAATTTTGCTACCATTATTGGCAAAGCTTCAGTATATTATTACCGTTAGATGCAGTGTGCTGTATGCTGCAACTTCTAATGGGTAATAATGTGATACTAACCTTGTTAATATTCATGAGTTTCAAAGAATTATTTAGTGGTCCAACTAGTTTTATGATTATGAGGCTTTTTCTACTCTCACTCAGGGGAAATCAGAAACTATTTGCTATTCCCTGATTTTTCTTCTTCCACTCACAACGGTCACCAGATATAAATAGTTAGTTACGAATATATTTATGACATTTAGTCGTACCTCTGCACTGTCCAGTTTCTGTATGAACTCCGACCCAGGCACTCCAGTGACTTTCATGATCTGAGTCAGCTGGTCCATGTCTGATAGGGTTACAATCAAGGACTTTAAAACATGGGATTTCGTTGTGGTTCAATCAGCAAGTGTCCACACAGAGAGTAGGGTTTCCAAACAGGCCCCGAACCAGAGAAATAAGGTCTCTTGATGAAGCAGCAGTGAGTGTTATTTCCTAGTAGGGTGCAAAAAAGTTATTGTAATATACTGCAATTGCCTTTTGTGTTTTACTTGGCGCAGAATCAAATAAAATTGTCACTGTGTAAGCAACTTTCCATTTCCTTTAGCATTGCAGTGGTTTAATAGTGAGGATATAAAAATGTGTGGTAGTTTTGGGGGGGGGGGCGGTCAAATAGTACATTTCCATTTCTGTATTCCAAAACCTTTGTCTTGCTATTTTGCATTATAAAAGCTTCAAAAGTGGGCGATTAAAGGATACAGTCTTTCCCTTTGAAAAGGGTTTTTCCATTAATCATTTCTGCCATGATACAGCCGACAGACCAGATGTCCACTAGAATAAACAGCAGAGAGAAGACATCACTAAGAATCCAAGCAGAATACAGACCACTAGCAGTGTTGAAATGAGGAAGGTGGCATTAACTTTGCCAGAGTACAGTTCCTTTTCACAACAGAGAGCAGAAGCTTTTGTGCTGTTTATGCACTGAGGAATACTTGGTGATTAATACAATCCTATGGAGGGTGTAAATCAGAGCTTGTTTCCGTGCTACAGTCCTTCCTGTAGAGGTTGTTTACAAAATGAAAAAACAAAACGCCATCTCCTAAACAAATATAAACCCTGCACAGCCAGTTTCATTGCAGTGGCAGCTCTGTCATCAAGCTTCTGCGCTATCAGGCTGCTGTCAGGCCCATCTGTGTCAACTGCTCACAGATTAAGGGAATAAGATTTATTTTCAGAATGACAACCATGCAACCTCAAATTAAGGATCATGCACCAGCAACAGGATTATAAAAACTGCTGACCTCTAAAGTACCATACACAGCCACAGCAAAAAAAATAAAAAAATAAAGTAAAAATAAAAAATTCATTTCCACACGACAAACAGCAAACAGTAACAACACTGACAGGCCAACAGAGTACTGAGGTGACAGAAAGGATGCAGGTAAGAATATGTAACAGCTACGATTGTCTTGCCAGTCTGGGTGTAGTGCATCCAGTTCAGAATGACCTCAGGTGCCCGGTACCAACGAGTCACCACGTAGCCCGTCATCTCGGCATCAGCACTGCGAGCCAGCCCAAAGTCCAGGATCTGGACAATTGGAAACATGATAATTATCTGATTAAAGTGTATTTTTACATGCACATCCGCATGTGAAGACAGACACTTAATTTACTCTACATAGAAAAATTCCCCTATAATACTTCAGTACTTAGTTCTGTATTTGACATCCTCAGTAACATTATCCAATACATGTATTTCCATGTGCCAGACTGAGACATATGAGATTTAAAACACGACTTGCAACACAACCATGCAAATAAATCCATGCGTTTTTTTCTTAAATATTACATATACTATATACACTGTTGCCCGTAAAGTTATGAATAATTTTGTTTTCAGACACATTCCTTTTTTTTTAAATTGTGGTGAATTTTCAATGTGATATGTTTGGAAGAATTTATGAATAAAGTTTTGAGAAGATACATACACTTGATCTATCAAGAATAAATCACATTGTCACAATTAGAAGATGTAGAAAATATTTTATTACAACTTTATGGGTGTGTGTGTGTGTGTATATTCTACTTTAATTTCATGCTTCTTTACTTGTTAAGTAATAATATTTTACTGCTGCAGCGGCCCTATAATTTAAGTCATGTTTTTTCATCGTAATTCTCATACAAACCTTCAGTTCACAGTCTTGGTTTACAGCCAAGTTTCCCGGCTTGAGATCCTGTTAAGCAAAAATGAGCTGACTGATGAGTATTTATTGCACATACTGATTAACAAGAAATTACAGGGTTTTTTACTGGGCAGAACAAATACTGGGACTCAGTAATTCCTGTGGCCTAACACTGCTCAATTCATAAAATAATGTGACAATAATGTGTGATAAGTATTGGTCTGTTAGTGAGTGTTGATAACACTTTCGCTGCTTTATGAATAAGTACAGTAATAGCACAGTAACACTTAATAACACAGGGGACTGAGTCAGAGTGTGCACAACTGTTTTCTCCAATCTGAACACAAAAACACACAAGTGATCTCTAACAAATGTTCAAAGTACAACCACCATAAGCTTAATTAACACAGTTCATAAATATGTCCAAGGTAAAACATGTAATAAAATGCTATAAAACGCTTAAATCTTAAAAACAAAAGGGACCATTACTGTTCTAGTACATCGAATATTTTATTGCATTACTTTACACACATTTCCACAGATTTTATTGTGTCTTGTCTTTTTATGTGTCTTGCATTGCTATTTTTCTTAACAATGTCAGTGCGTATTAATGGTGCCACACACAGGTTCAGATTACCAAACCCACCTTACCTAACTATGTATATACGTGATGGTGATGTAACTTCCTCTACTTCGAACACACACACACTATACACACAAACACACAAACTGTGCTTTAGGGTGTGGCTGAACACCTCCAGACACGCAGTCTGACATCTGTGAGTCAACCTATCCTACCTGTTGGGACATGGTTTATCTGAGTCCATAACAATGACAAATTAAACTAACATTACATGTTCTTCTGTAGTTCAGGAAGAAATGCGTATTTGCAATCTGAGCCAAAATAACACGCAGTACAAATAACTGCACACAAAACAGAAATAAGACCTGAAAACATACCCAAATGTTATGATGTCAGCTCTCTAAAACCGCATACTGACTACTTACCCTGTGGATGATTCCAGCCTTGTGAATATACTGCAGAAAAAAAGAGAGACAGAACAAGGAGCCATTTACAGCTACCTGAATTGGTTGAAGTGTTCTTTTGTCTTCATGGTGTAGTTTTTGGCAGGAATACTGATTCACCAGAAACTGAACCTTCCAGATACCGCTTTATTTATACTACATTTCTCGAAAAAACACTGATGTCCAGATAACGGCTAGTGTGACTAGTGTGGCTGCACCAGTACAGAATTAAGTGAGTAAGTTCAAAAGAGGTGAATCTTGTGCAATTACTTATGTTTAGTTTTTTTATGTTGAATAAATTAATTATTATTTATAATAATTTACTCGTTTTACTTTGACATTTAAGAGTCTATTTGTAAATTTTTGCCAAAATAAATCAAACATGATTTAACAGTGTAATATATTATTATGTTTAATAGGCACTTTATATTCAAATAAGATCCAAAGTGTCTATTAAGGTTTATTCCATTTATTTAGGATATGTTATTATGTTTTAAAATGCTTCATTTATGTATTGATTTTATGTGATTGTGATTTAACCAAATTAAGTTTCCAATCACATATATACTGTAATAACCATAAAGTTATCTCAAAATAAACTTCCCTATTATAAGATTTTTTTTGTGTGACTTAACACAAAGCAAACAATGTATTATATTTTCGCAGTGCTTGATCTGTACTTCTTTTTTTAAAATTTTGAATACCTAGAAATACTTTCATTATATATTACAATTAGTCACAGTAGATAATGTTTTTTTCCCCTATATGTATTATAATATTTACTTATTCAGTGATCTATGAGAAAAACTTGAAAGATTCTTATGACACTTCTGAATGGTCAGGTTCCCCAGCTCACCCTGAGTCCGCAGAGCATCTGGTAGACGAGAAACTGGACTTTGTCTTCGGAGAGATGACCTCGCACCTTTGACAGGTCAGTAAACATGTAAGGCATTACCAGGTAGCTGGGACAAAGAGAGGGACAGAGAAAAGCAAAGTGAAAAGACACTGAGACAGTAAGTAAAATGATCATCTTCGCTCAACAGTCTAAAACTAATTCAGTCGGTCAAGACTGTAATTTTCCTTTGGCACAAGACATCACACTAATGTTTTCCACAAAAGCTGTAATCCATGTCTATTCATACCTTCATTAAGGAGCTGTAGGGTTCTTGTGTATGTTTATGTAGCTAACAATATAGAGGTTACTCTCTCTTTATTGTTTCCTCGTAGTGTGCTGCTGCAACAACTTTAAGTGTTCATTGTGCTTCGTACTGCAACGGAAGACATAAATTAAACTAACTAACAGAGCTAGTGCTTTTTATTCTCCAAGTTTCTCTAACACTTAGTGGAAAGACCAATAAGATAAGATTGGGAAAGAGATCCACAACAGATTTCTTTTCAACTCTCTCTGAAGAACACGCAGAATCTTCATATTGTTAAGTGACTGATCGGTCTTATGGTGAACTGAGATTTTATGTTCTCGAGTCATTGATAGATTTTGGCCTCTGTTTAGAGCAATTCACTTATATGCTATTTGATGTCACTGTGCAGCGGATTATTCAACAAAAGCACACACTGTCTGGTCTTCTGAGCCCCTCAGTCGCAGTGAAGTGAAATCGTAATGCTGAAGCATATAGGAATATTTAGGAAAACAGGGTTCTTCCTGTTTCAAAATGACAAAGGCAACATGCACAAAGGCAGGCCCATAGAGAAATGATTATGCCAATGGGGCTTTTGTAATGGCATGCACAACAATCACGTGGGTGTAATTTTATGCGTGTCTACATATTTACAGATATAACATGACAGTGGTCTTTTCCTTCATATACACTCTCTGCACCTTCTGTCCATGACCAAGTTTTTTTGTAAAGGAGGTATTTTCAAGGTCTTTAAGGTCATTAAAATGAATTCAAACCTCTCCAAATACTATATGTCAAACAAACTAAGCTTCTGTCCAGAAAGTGAGAATGCAGGCCTGATACAGTTTTTCTCATCATGCTGAGACTGACCTATTTTCAAGTACCCGCAACAGCAAACAGAAAACCATATTCCCAAAGGTTCAGCAGCATTGTATACAAGTGACTACAAACCTGCAGTTAATTAGAGGCGTTACCTGCCTCTACCTGAGGGTTTGCTGGTAAAGAAATACTCACAAGTCCTGGAAGTCACTGAGGCTTGAGGCAGGTGTAAACACATCAAGGAGTCCAATCACCTAGTTAGAAAGAAACAGAAAGATGACATAACCAGAGACATCATCACATCCGAGACCTACAACTTTTGAGCTACTGGAAATCCAAACAGAAAAGTAAAATATGTAAAACACAAGTCCGTTAAAAAAAGAGGAAATATCTCACATTTTCATGCTTCATGTGTTTGAGCAGTTTGAGCTCTCTGTAGGCTCTCTTAGCGAAGATCTCTGACTGGAAGGGCCTGTGAAGCTTCTTGATGGCCACTTTCTCTTTGCTCTTCTCGTTTATTGCTGAGCTGTGGTGAATAATGGAACAAGAGGCCATTATCTTTGCACTCTGAGTCTGCATGTGTATGCTACTTTCATTATGATTCCATTCTTTTGAAGTCAGAACAGTGAGAATACGACAGAGGCCAGTCTATTTTGAGGTTTGATGCTCTGTATGAAATCCTATGCAACAGTGGGTCTCTGATGGAGATACTGTACGTGGGACTCATTCTCTAACTTAGTCGGGGTTGTGGTTTATAGCGTATCAACATGTAAATGTTTGGCAGCTTGTGATGTTTGTAGTGATCTGCAGGGCACCAAGTCGTAGGAGGAAAAGCCTTATAGGCTATTTGGAGCTGCATCCACCAACACAAATTACACAGATCACTTGTACATGGTGTTGTGGAAAAACTGGTGCACTAATGTCGGGTATTAGTCAACTTCACATACAGTTTTTGATCTATGCCAGACAAACATAAGACAGTACAAACCACAAATATAGTAGCAATGAAACTGATGACCATAATTGTGTTGATGTGTTCCTTCTCCGCAATTTCTTGCAAGATGGTTTATTAAAATATGCGCTATTTGCCTAAATTACAGATAATGATGAGCTGACCCAAGCTTTTCACAAAGAGCTTCATTTAAATGTCAGCCATTTTAAGCTTTACTGCACCATCACTCCAGCAATACAGTTCTTAATGCATTGCTTACCATTGTCAGCAGGGTCTAACAACAGAAGCACCAAAGGCCAGTTTGGCTGTCATTACACTTTTTTTAACTTTTGGAGGAAAAGAAAAAATCATTTCCCCCTTACCAAAGTTCTCAAAATGTTTTTCTTTCATGCTTCACTGATGCGTGTACACAGACGAGTGAACTATAAACAAGTTCCAAGGGGATGAGATTAAAAAAAACTGACCAGGGACTGTGTGTGGCCTATCACCAAAACTGGCTTTAACTCAGTGGCTATGTTTTGCTGAATAAAACAGCTGATCTCATCCAGCATCTTAGCAATGAAAATATCCTTTGAATGTTGCTACAATGTGCAAAAATATATGTCATTGTACAGATAATGAAATGCAGTTAAGAAAATAAACAAAACTTACTTTGACTAAGATTGACTTAAGTATGTGTGGTCTACCACAGCAATGAAATTAAACAGTGATAGCACAGGAACAACTGTAAGTTGTTTCGTGTGTATTATCTTTGGGAATGGGCGTGGGTGGGTTACATTCTACAAAGACAGTATTTATTACTGATCGCAATAAAACAGACTTGAATGAAAAAAGGATTGTAATGTAGTGAGAACATTTCACATTAATAAACAAACACAACAAATTAACACTGGTTATATATATCTAATCTTCTGGGGGGGGGGGGGACAACATGGTATCTATGAATCAATAATGTTGTTGAGTAATGTTGGATGTGTTTGTTTAAACACAAGTACATGTAACCACTGAAAGCTGTGCTCATCTCATGACTATTGATCCCCTATATTTATGTGCATCGCTAAAATATGATTTCACTTCTGCACCATGTGTACTAATACTTGTACAAACATGTAGACAAATGACATAAGAACCAATATACAAAAGCACAGGTGTTCTGTGCATAAATATCTTGCAAAATGCATCTCTTTACGTGGCTTTCGTGAAGTATCGCTGCACCTTGTGTGAAACTGCATGTACACATAAAAGTGGCCATCTTTAAAACGGTTACATCTCCACTAATGCTGCACACAGAGGGTTAAAATGTGCATGTTATGAACACATGTCCTATAGCTCACGTTCCTTGGCCTTGGTTTCAGTTGTCAGGTGTTATGACTGCTTCACGACTTACCCTGTTCCACCAGTGTTGACACCGAGTTCAGGATATAACCCAGGCCCGCAACAAGCTGCGTGCACGCACTGAGGAAGCTAACAGTAACGAGCGCTGGGCTCAGATTCAACAGTAATTCTACACACCCCAGTCCCACACACGAAACACAGTTCACGCAGCGTAGAGTAAATGACATGTCACTCACCACACAGAGCCGTACGCCCCAGTCCCGATCTGTTTGAGCCGTGTGTATTTCTCCGGTACTTCCCACACCGTGCTATTGATTTCCTCACGGGAGAAATGTGCCCGAGCCTCCATGATGAAGGGGAGAAGGTAGGTAAGGAACTAGAAAAAAAAAAACTTCTCCCTCCTCCTGATCGTCTGTCACTTCTTCAGAAGGCAAAGCAAAACACTGCTCAAGTTCGAGCTACCCCTCACCTTGCTTCCGTTAGGGATTTTCAAAATAATGCACCACTGACGTATTGTGATTATTGATGCGTTAACGTGTTCGCCGACCATAATGTTGCAGCAGGTAACAATGGAGGATATTTTAATGGCCTCACACACTGTTTTGATGACCATAAGTTTTGGCTCACTTAATTCTAATAACTTTACATTATGCTGGGTAGCTTGTAAATTTCGCAAATTTCGCTTGTAAAGTTATTTTTATTCTTACATGAATGAAACGAAAGTATGACATAGCAGAAATACAAACGAAATAGTTAAATAATGTACTTAAGTGCAATACTTTGGGCTTTAATTTAAGGTCCACTGCTGTAAAAACAGCCTGTATTTTTAAGAGTAATGAATCGAAGTCTTATTTGGAAGGCAAAATCACCCTGGTTCCGTTCTAAGCCTCTGCAGGACTTTAGAGACTCACAGCGACTCTAAATAAACAAATAAATAAATAATCCCAGCATTAGAGTAGCCCACGGGACACAGTAAGTAGCCCGAAGCACCAATTCCCACGTGGCCTCGTGTAGGTTTGCAGCAAAACAGCTCAGAAGAAAAGCTTCGTGCACTGTGTGGGAATAACTAAGCGGTTTTTACACCATAGAAACCATGAAGTGGCTAGAGTGAAAAATCCGACGAGTTGCTTGCTCAAACATGTCAGTGTGACTCGATTTGCTCCCACCCACACAAGTAGCTGTTACTTGTCATGAATAATTACTGTACATTGCCAGAAATTTATGAATCATGACAGCCTACAGCAGGACATTCACACTTACAGGGATGGAGAAAAACATGTACCCTAAGCCTGGAGATTTTTTACTTGCACAAGAGTAATTATTCAACATGTTTTTTGTTATTTTTTTAAATACTTCACAAATTCAGTAGTATTATGTGTAAAACATCAAAACAATAATGTTGCTTTACAGTAACTTGGACACATTTATGCAGAACAAATGCCGTCAAAGCCAGAAAATCAGCAGCAGCATCAGAATATTTAACCTTGAGCTACTCTGTTTGGAGTTGATTGAAGACCGTCCTTGTGAATATTATGTTACATATGATCCAGTTACAGTGATGCTGACAGTTCTCATTTATCTGTGCAATGAGCATAAGGTCAGTTACCTTTTTTCTGCATAACAAATTTCAGTGAGTGCAGTCCACCATAAGCCTATCTGCAGACACTGAGACACCACAGTGTCACTGATTAAACAGTCAGGTGTCAAAAGTTACAATGACCCTCATAAGTTATTACAAAAAGTTTCACAGTGATTCAGAATCCACATATTTGGAAAGGAAAAGTATGTGAAACAACTGGGATTACCTGGTTTCCTTCATTTCTTTAACATAAAATGAGAGGAGGTCTCTACCCAAGTCACAAGAACAAATAAACAAATTATGCTGAAACTATTAAGAAACAGATAACTGTAATCTTTTGTTTATTTTTTTAACACTTACGTTTGCCATTGAATGTTAACAGTGCTGGTAGAATTGGTAAAAATAACATGTAATACGTGGGTTATACCATATTCTTGGGATGTCTGGAGTAAATGACTCTCTTGAGGTCGTTCCACAGCATTTTCTTTGAATTAAGGTCTGGTCTCTGGCCTTGCCAGGCCAAAATTGTGGATTTGCTTTGCTGGAAGTAATTCTGCAGTAAATGTACTTTGATGTTAAGAGTCGGTGTCCTGCAGCATCATCCAGCTGCTACTAAGGTTAAGCTTGGACAGCCACTCTCACTTTTTGCTGTAAAATAATTTGGTGTAAAGTAAAGTAGCTTTAGGAAATCATTCTCACGTTGATATCGAGATGTCTGGCCCTAGAGGCAGCAAAGCAACCCCAAATATTGCCATCCAAACCATTTTTCACAGCAGGAATGATGTTTTACATTGACGTGTGGTTTTCTTTTCAAATGTTGCTCTTCCTGCCATCCGGTGTGGACACTACAGTCTACGTGACCATTCACCATGATACTGTATGTGTGTGTTAGACTCAACAACAGAGATATTAACCCGCTCTAATGAGTCATTTAAGCCTTTAGCTTTTAATATAATCTTCTTCTTTTTTTTAATGTACCTAGCTGAGCATTCTGCATCACACCTTTAATCCACGCACCCATTATAGGGACAGAGGACTAAGAAAATGTGAGGAATTACCTTCCAGTTTCATGCAAATCAACG
This sequence comes from Channa argus, assembly GCF_033026475.1. Classification (NCBI taxonomy): domain Eukaryota; kingdom Metazoa; phylum Chordata; class Actinopteri; order Anabantiformes; family Channidae; genus Channa; species Channa argus. Next base: position 20,284,910 of record NC_090209.1, read on the forward strand.
TTTCTTAATCGTAAACCCTCTTTTTTGTGAGGCGCTGTTGTAATTGGCAGCTGGTTCTTGCAAATATCGCACTCGAAAATGACTTGGCTTGTTGGGGCAACTAACGAATCAGCCAAGTGATTGAGCAAGTCATTTGTTCTTGAGAGAGGGAGCAGGAGACGAGCAGCCAAACACACAGATGCCATCTTTCATATTCTGTTTGTTCTAGGGGACCACAAATCTCTTGATAAATTTTTCAGTGTATGGAAAGCTTTTACCAGGTGGTGGGGTAGAAGGAAATCACTAGAGTCATTAGCATTCTTCCAAAAAAAATAAGTAAAAGTTTAACTGTCTGAGTAAAGAACCAGCTGTAATAACCAAATAACAACAGCAACAAACAGCTAACCTCATTTAAAATGGAGTGTACCTTTAAATAGGCACGAAAAATATAAAACAAAAAAACATTCACCAATACAAACCAAAACAATGTAAACATTAACTACAATTGTAGCATAAATCTAAATTTGACATAAAACCCAACATAAAAACTGTATAAAATGTATAGTAATGCCATTCTAAGCTGCTAAAATCAAGGCTGCAGGGCTGTGGGAACCCCTGTCACAACATTCACCACACTGTGACAGCTGTAGGGCACAAATATCTCTAAACAAACTCGGGGAAGTCAAGATGTGGTCAAGTCAAAGCGACCTATTTGACTTCCTTAACCCTAAACCTTACTGCGGCACAACACAACACAGTAAAGCAACAATGATTTTTAAAAATTCAATACATAAAACATGCAGCAAAAGCCTGGTGCCATGATATAATCCTAATGCGTGTGTTTTACGAGGGGCTTTCTCTTGTAAAGTAGCATTAAAAAGAATAATCCACTAATGGCTGTAGTCAGTGATTTTCGAAGGACAATTTAGCACCTGGCACATGCTTAATTTAATAGTCTCATTTAATAGTCTCTTTAATAGTTCTCTGTAAAATGAACTAAATGAGCTAAACGTTGCCTTCACCTTGTCATCCACCTTGACCAAAGGCCAAGTTTTAAGTATATTCCAGCAGCCACATTTTACCTCTGTCCTTCTGTGGACTTTGTGAAATGTGCATTCATTAGATTTATTCTAGATACAGATTATGAGTTAGTGCACATACCTTACATTGTTCTATACAATTACTTTACATACCACCTGCTGACTAATGCAGCCAGAAACGACAAATTTAATTCGACAGACATCTGTTGTGTGTTTGATGTTGCCAATATTGATTATAAATCCATTCGCTCTCCTCTATCTATTTGCATTTTGTCACATTTTCAGGGTCACTTCAAAAAGAGAGGGCCACTGCCAGTCTTTTTGGGTAAATGGCACTAAAACACAAACTTTCGGAGATATTCCTTAAGACACAAAATAAGTTTTTTTCTAGTTAAACCTATTTTAAATCATATGGAGGCTTATTAGAGTTACTATTTAGAGTTTAGTAAAAGCAATGTCACTGTATTCTATCTTAGAATGTGATTTTCCATCAGCTCATAATAGCTTGCAGTTTGTTGGTCATATAAAGGAAAATACTGTAGATTGTGTAAAATTATGATGTGCTTTATGTACTAAAGCCCCACACACACTTTTTATTATAAAGGCTGCAAACAGCAGCTACAGTCATTAAAGTCTAAGTGGATTTTGTGTTTATCCATTCAACAATGAAATGCTGATTGGATTTTTAAAGCCAAGCACCTCATACTCTCAGAGCTCACCAAAAATGCTTTGAGGTGTAAGCCCAATTTTAAAATGGTACCTTCACTAGATAAGACAGACCTTGATCCTACTGCACACATTTCACAGTCCAAATCAAGTTCAGGTGGCTATAGAAACAAGAGAAGTGTGGACATGTAAATGTGGGTTACAGGGAAAAAAACAATAGAAAATAAATAAAGCCCACAAGATGGAGCTAAAGTCTTGCAGTGGGCCACGGGTGGAGTTGAATGGTGCATTCAGGCCATTTAATCAGATCAGTGACCACTGCGGCTTTGTTTAGGTCTGACTGTGTGTTCTGTTTAATGCCATTCATATGCTGACAGTTTGATAACTAAAACCATATTCATTTCTGTTAAACTTTTTAACCCCTGACTGTTGTGAATGAAGTCTGAATGTCCAAAAAGTTCATATGTTTTGTCTGAATTTTCTTTCTGCTGCAGTTTCTGTAAGGTTTCAGCAACCGTGGCTATCCAGGCTGATGCTAATTGTTTTGTTAATGATGAGTTAGAAATGTAAAATACCTCACTTCCTGTGGGAAAGAGGATTATTCCAAGGAGATATCTGACAGGCACTAACCGTAAAAGCCAACAAATCATAGAACATTCATAGGTTTAATCATTAGTCTGCTTTAAGAGTTGGCAACTGAAACAAAGACACTGAATGAAATAGCAGTGGATGACACATTTATTTGCGTGAATATGTCAAAGAGTATTACTTTAAAAGTAAAAGCCTCTAGGTGGTACATTGCATCAGCTTCCCTCATACAGCAGGGATTGGTAGATAATAAAATAACATGGCGTGTCCTCTATTCTCGCTTGTGATGCAGATACACCGGCATGACTGGTGGCATTTCTGTGACAAACTTAGACACATAAACACACATCATACATACTGCAAACATAAATGCAGACACACACACACACACACTCAGACAGTCATTCAGTTGCACAGACACACACTCATGCATGTCTGTGCTGCCCCCCGTCATTCGTGCTTCAACCCATCTGCCAAAATCCTCCCAAGCAAAATTTGACTTGACATTTTCCAACACTGAATCAGCAGAGAAAGTAGGCTAGCACGTAGACGGGTGCTGCTCGAGAGACATAGGAAGTGAGAGGAGGAGAGAGAGGAGGATAGCAGCTTGTTTCACAAAAGGCCATTGCTAAAGGAAGACATGTATTTGCCCCCTGTGCCACTGGAGTACAGGGGGCAAACCTAATGAGTCTTTACATAGTAATTAAAGGTCCCCCATGGAATGATACTCTCTGTCGTTCTGTACCGAAGGAGAATTAATTATTAGTATTAATCAATGATGTTATCTGTGGTTGTTACTTGGTTAAGAAGGGAGACAGGCAGACAGTGGCATTTAGCTGTGATTAATGAAGTGACCTTCCCTACAGCCTTGGCTGAGATCTAGAAAAATCTATTCCATTTCAAAGTGACCTCTGGGGGGGGCGATGACTGGTTGGAACACCCATACACTCAGCATCCAAATGCAACAAAACCACCATGTGCACACAAACACACACACGACCTTCACCATTAGGACTGGGCAGTTGTGCGAATGCAAAACTTCAGGCATTAATGTCTGTTGAAGTCACATCTAATCGCTCCTCATTTAGTATTGGCTCTCACATTCAGCTGATTCTGACATATGAAAATTATACACATTTGAGCAAAGTGGACTGATAGTATTCCATAAAGCTTTAAATCACCATACAAAGGCATGCAAATGGGATTGTGGCAGTTGTGGTGACAATAATGAAATTAATGGCTGCCCAAAGACTTCTCCTAAGAAATTTCCATATTTTGTCCCATGGGCCTCAGTTGGTAGAGCATGGCATTAACATTTTTATATTGGTGCCATTCCCACTAGAACAGGACAAGTGAAGCATGTAGGCTATATTCATTCTTACAGTGGAAAACTTTTCCACATGGAAGGGCTCAGCAAGGAGGCTTGGAATATACTTCTATGCTACTAAACCAATCACTGACTGTAGTTGCAACATATACTGTGAATATGCTGTAGTATTACTCATTTGTTTTCAGCTCTAAGATGAATTTATGTAAAATACTGAGGGACATTGTGCCAAAGAAAGTCACATGAGAGAGAGGTTCCTTTTGAGCTTCTCATGCCACATACACTACACATCCACAAAAAGACAGATTTATTTCAGTACAACACGCCCGAACAATGGGAACAGTGACTGGAGGCCAGGAGCTGCTGCAGCACTCACAGTCATGTCAACACAAACTCCCCCCACTGGCTAAACCCCAGCCACCCAACAGAACAACCCACAGAACAGAACAGGACAGTATAGAAGAGAACAGAACTCCAACAATCTCAGCAACTGCACCTCTATGGTCACTACAATATAAATTGTTCTTCACATCAACAGATATTTCTTGTCAATACCAAAATGAAAATGCTGACTTTGACGGATTTTAAAAGTCATAGTAGATCTAATTCACAACTTCTATCTTCATTGACTGGACGCTAACTTACTTCTGACAAACTTTTACTCGTCTAGACTGTCAATGTTTGAATGATGTATTAATTGTTAACCACAACAGTATTTTAAATCATTGTGCCTTAGTTTAGGATCTGTGTATATTTTAAGACAACTTTATTCATAAAAGTAGATAATTACAAGGGGATCACCTATTAAGCTATTATAGTACTTTTTCATCTTGGTGATGTAACCTTTAACTGCAGGTAGCATTAAAACAACTGGAGCTGTGATCATCAGTCAGCTGTAACTGAAGTTCAACTTTTACATTGTCTTCTCGGGTGATCAGGACTCTGATATTGGATGGACCATCCCAACTGTGTCATTCCATTCCGACAGCCACCTGGTTCTCCTTCTGTCTATCCCAGCATCAGGTCAGCACATATCATATTCTAATGAGGATGGAAATGGAAATACATTAGTTAAAATAACTTTACAAGATGTTACATTTGCCTTGCCACATATTAGCATTACTCAATACACACCCATGCAAACAAAGCCAGCACTAGCAAACACACGAACAACAGTCTAAACAGTCATCTTGTATGGGGGCTGCCCAGATGATGACAGCTCATCATACTGTACAGGATGTCCCTACAGTGCCACTTTACCGAGCCTCATAGGCATGCATGTCACTGTGCCATATTTCATCTCATCCTCTCATTAATGATACTTGTTGGCCAGCACATGACAGACCTCAGCTTTGCCACTGTTTGTCTGCTGGCTGCCACTACAACAAAGCTGGCCAGTTTCAGTAGAATACATGGTGTGTAATTGCTGCATTTCGTGAGCATGTAGCAATAATGGGCTACAGGAGGCTGTTACCGGAGTGACCCTCACCATAATGACCCAGCGCAGGCCTTATGAAGTATTCAGGACATTGACTTTTCATTCATGAGTGTGAAAGTGTGGAAAAAGGATATAATAATGAGCATTAGCCTGGCTAGTGTATTCATTTGGTAGAATAATGGCCCAAATTGTGTCAGAGGTTAGAGAACCATGTTAGTGAGAGGCTATAATAAGACAGTTGTTCATGTCTACAAAAAGCCTGTCTCTACATTCGGTGTGGCCTAAATGGTGATTTTATTGCAGCAACAGTGGAACATTGTGGTGTTATTAGGCTACTCCAAGAAGAAAGTGCAGCAAGTGCTGATCAATAAAATTTTACAGTCAATCCTAAATTGCCTTGCTAGCCAATGGAGTGAAGCTAAAATGCAGTATTAGACTGTCTTCTCCACTTAGCTTCCATCAGGAAAGTGTCTGGAAAGAAGTCCGGACAAACTGTAAACTGGATATAACTTAGTCTGCTGGTTCGACAGCTTTCCTGGGAGGCTTAATGAAAGAGAATCGTAGGTTGCAGTTTTAGGAGTAAAACAAAGGCAGAAAATGTCTCCTGTTGTAAAGTTATGAAAAACAAAACAGTACAACATGTTCCTCTGGGTGTAGATAGGACTTGAAATGAGTCTGGCTTTGTTAAAACAACAGGCATTTAAGCTATAATATGCATATCTTACACCTGTGTGAACCAACGGGAGCAACATTGTCTGGTGTAATACAGAAAATGACACCAAAAATGTTTGAAAGTTCAAAATCTTTCCCTAACCTTAACCAGAGCGCATCTGTGCTTTTGTTGTCTGACCACAGATGTGGTTTGGGTCATTTCCTCTAAAACATATGTAATACAATACAGAATGCAATCTACAGTAGATGCAGTTAAATTTCTTACATCCCCAATATAAAGATAATTGGTTTGAGACAGGGCTGAGAACTCCATGTTTTACATAATCAATATCTATAAAGTTAATGTACAGCAGGTGGATTGATTAGTTTGCAGTCATGACAGTAAAAAATCTCTGCAGACGGACGAGAGCTTTAAACTGTCCTCTTGCTTGTTTGATGGGTCTTGTCTTGGCATGTAACATATTGTTGTCCGTTAGTTGTGAGATTGTCACAGCAGTAAACTAATTTAGTCAGGTTTAGTCACAAACAAATGTCTACATCCAGGAGTTTGTACAAACAGCTGAGACAGCTGACAACAGCAAAAAATCTGAAGTAAAACTAAAAATAACTAGTGCACAATAGGATTCCCTGTGTGCTTGAGGTACAGGCAACAGTTTTTGAATGGAAATGAGCTTTGGGCACCTGTAAATGAATATCTAGAGCCTCAGAAAACACAACTGTGTTGGTGCTTGTTGGCCCTGTCAAGTCCTCTGGGAGAAGGCCACCCTACCAGGTACTTTCAATATACAGGGTACTTAATTGTTCCATTTCAATATATAGTTAATTTATATGTACTGCTGTGGCTGAATGGGTACTCAGTCAGTGATTGACGGATGGGTTATTATAATGTACATATTTATAAAGGTTGTATGTGATCTGTTCATCAATAACAGTTAATTTTCCCTGTTTACACTACTGACATTTATTCTGGGAAATGTGAGAGAAGCAGATGGATAAGCAGACAAGGCAAAGTAAAGTAGGTATGATACAAAGAAAATTACAACAGTAAGTAGCACATTTTCAACATTATATATTGATGATACACTTAAATGTAGATGACATTCTTTGGGTGGAAATTTTCTTGACTTTTCCATTCCCGTAGTCTGCATTTGCATGGCGATAGAGCTCATTAGCTCTCATTATGCTTGTTGATTGAGTTTACCAGCAATAAAGTGTGTAGGCTTTTTCTTTCCTAAATTGAAAGTTGATTAAAGGAAACCAATGACTTGTAACATCTTTCTACTCCAAATACTTCATTTGTCATCTCAGTAAGTGGTGTGACAAATACATTAGAGGCATAATATCCCCCCCACCTACCCCCCAAAAAAGGAAAAAACAAAAGACCCGAATATTTTTGAGAACAAAGCTGGCTGAACATGACTGACAAACATGCAAGAGGCATCATTCCAACAACTGGCATTTCATCGAAAACATTGTGAGGTGCCTATAATTAGCGTGGAAACAGTGAGTGGTGAGTGGGCAGCGTGTGTTTTAGAGAGCATATGTCAGTGTGTATTAGCATCCAGGCTAAAACGTGTTACTTACGCCTGTCATGGCTGCCACGGCTGCCTGTCAGACCAGCCATGAGGTGACAGTGACGTGCCTTGTCTCTAGCTCGCTGGCCCAGAAGACCTGTCAACTGACACACACAGCAGGACACACAGTTGTGACATGGGCTAGTAAAAGTCAAAATCTTCTACTACTATCACATAACAAAATGTAAGTTACAGTGCTTTTATGTAGAATGACAGCTCACCTGTACATCAAGCTTTACTCACGCTCCATTGTGGTTTGGCTGATTGCCTCCTCCCAGCTGCCCTTAATTGTTTCAAATATTGATGACTTGGCAGCCGATATTAACACAATGTCCTGCCCTTAAAATGACCTGTCATACACTAATGCTGCAGTCTGTGCTGATCTTCACAAAAATAAATGGCAGTCTAAGGTACAACTTAAATGAAACATTTTACATATGTAATTTCTATTCCTGAAAATCAAAGCTACTACAAAGAACTTATCCAAAACGTCACAATAATAATGTCATGTCCATAAACAGTTTTATATCAATAATAATCAATATACTTTTGTCAATAATAAAATCACCACATGTATTCTGGTTTATATTAAACAAGGAGCCAACAGAAAATGATCACTCAACTCCTCAGACCCTCGTTGTCTATTTTCAATCATTGTTCAGTCTCAAAATCTTCATGCTGAAGAGTCATTAATGGCCATTTGCAGCAAAAACGCTCTAAAACATGCTGTAACTCACAGCAGTCGCCGTTAACGAATCAACTTACCGTGCATTTATAGATATTTCCCAGTGCCCAAAGGAAACTGGAGGTTGCACTTAATTTCATCAGATGATCAAAGGCATGACTCCAAATGAATGCTAATGATTGTCTCTGTCTGCTGGACTTGTAAATACATAACTGGTTGAAAAAACATTACCAGTCTTAAAGGGTAAACGATCTGCACAGCACTGTTATTCCTTACCAGTACACAAAGCACAAAGCACATTTGCTTCATATTCATCCATTTATACACCGATGACAGGAGCTGACTTCATGCAAGCTGCTGGCATGACCACCGGGAGCAGCTTGAGGTTCAATGTCCTGCTCAAGGACACTTTGACATATAGACAGTACGAGCTAGCGCCCAAACCCCCATCCCCATGAATGTTCGACAACCACTGTTCTTTTGCCCCAAGTTGCTAAATCAATCTATTGATAGGGCTTTGAGGACAGGACATTTTGGAGTGATGAGAACATTTATATCATCATTTATATCAACACTTATTGATCATTAATCAAAATGGCCTGACTCTATTTTTGATGTGTTGTGATATGTATTATTTTGTTTTTTATTTACCGTGACAATGGGAAAAAGGATTCACCTTTTGTTGAATGTCATAAAATTGTTTATTCAAAGAATAATGTACAGATATGTACAAAGCAGTAATTGCCATGATAATACAAGTGTCCACTACTACAGTGTTGAACTCAAATGATCTGTAATCACATCATTTAATTATGTTCACAACGAACGTGCTGTATTCTTTGATGTATACAGCATACAGCATGAGTATTCGTGCTGTATGAATTGTAATTTGCCATGTGTTTACACCCCAATTTGAACCTTTTTCTTCTTTCCAATCCCATTTAGCTTTACTATATTCAAGTATCTGCAACACATTTGTGATCACATGGGACTTTTATCTTGCCTTAATGCTCCTTATCTTCTCCATCCAACCTCTCTTCTCCTCTGTGCTCGTGGATCGCCCTGCTCCAAACCTTTGCCTTCCATCCCTGCAGCACATGGACCCTGCTACACTCGCTCTTTCTCTCTCATGGCTCCCTCCTCCGCTTCTTCCTGTCCTCTCCTGTCCAGTGGCCCTGGTCTAAGTGTGTATTTGTGTCCCTCACTGAGGCCCAGTGTGTTAGTGCCAGATGACCTGAAGCCACCCATGACCAGTGGTCCACAGATAAAATGACAAGGCAGGGGACTCCTCTCCTCACTGTACTTTCTTTACTCACCTCTGATCACCTTTATTTTTTTATTTTATTTATTTTTTTCTTCCTTTCCTTCTATTGCTGATGTCTATTTCAAACCAAAATCAGTGTTAATACTGGCTGATAATACTTTCCCGACCCACTCCTGGTGCACTCAACCTGCAATTTCTTACTTATAGGAGGAAACAAAGAACAAGCATTGCAGACATACTGTATTTCCAGCTCTAAGTACTTAAGGTTTATTTAGCTCAGCATTGAGTTAAATGAAAAAAAAAAAGAGCTAAATTCTCCTCATTCAAATGAACAATTCTTTCCATTTTGGAGGAATGTGCTCAATTATTTATCATTATATTAATATTATAAATGTGCCTGTAATTAGCCTTTTTTTGTGCACATATAGAGAACCACAGTCTTTTGAAATGCTGCACTGTCACGCACAAGGATTCTCTCAAGTCTTTGTGACTGATCTAAACACATAAATTCTTTTAGTCCAAAAGACAGTCTCTCCGGTGTTTTGGAGATGCTGTCAATAGCTTATTATGTCCCTGGTTATACCCATGCGAGTCAGTGGGAAATGTATTTATTTTTTCAGGACATTTCATCCAACTCTATCTTATCCAATCTAGAGGAACAGTTTGGGGCCGATTTTGGAAGAAATGAAGTGTGTCCCCATTGACTTTCACTGTAGCTTTTAAGCCCTGTGCCGGCTTCCAGAAACCCCAGAGAGTTGTGGTTAACCACATCTGGTCCCGCTTTTTACTGGGATTTATCACAAAAAACTCTTTGGTAATTAGAAAGGCCGTCCTTCATGTCAAATCACAAACATGACTGATGGCTATTTGTAATCTACTGAGTGCATGTGTGTGTTGGTAGTATGCAATAGAAAATCTGATTAATGATACTCATCTCTGCCTCCCTTGGCTGTCCAAATGTAAACAGAAGACTCAACTGTTTTCTTGCAGTGTAATTAGTCAGCGGTGACAGGTCTTTTTTCTCTCGCTCTCCCTCTCTGCTCGTCTTGACAACAGGACAGATATGCACCACGCTGTCAACAAGCCTGATAGCCAGCACTGGTAAAAAGGTTAAGATTTACATAAAATACAGCAATCTGCTTACACACACTCGACATTAGACAGATTTTCCTTTTTTTTTCTTATTTTTTGCTTTCTGCACTTTTTATCTCTATAATTCCTCTTTCCTAATGCAGACTGTCGCTCTGATTGACTCTCACTCTCACATACAGAGGCAAGAATGCACGCATGATTGAGTGCACACATCTACTCACAAACAGTCATAAACATCCCTCTTTGTTGAGCAGGTACAGCAGAATAACAGTCATCTTTCACAATCAAGGAAACCTAGTTCAAACACACACTGTCCTAAATAACAGCAATACAATTTATAGATCATGTGCCTTATTGTTTTATTGTGCAAACACTTGTGTCATTAAGTTATGCTCTTCAAGAGCCAGAGAGAAAGTGCTCTGTGAAAGACAGCAATGGATTGAGCCATACAGAGTTTCATTTTCTAAAGCCTGAGACTCTTAGGTGCCAAAGGAAAAATGTACAGGGAACATGCATGTATTATGGGTCACATATTGTTAAGGACTGACACACGTTCTTTGTTTCTTGGTTAATGGAGCAATGAACATATAAACCGTGACCAAATTCTGTAAAAAAGCGGAAGAAAAATATTCATAAATGGACCCTGGTGATGGTGAAGGAGTGAAAGCAGCATGTTGAGAGTAGACTGGTCACCTTGTGCCGCTGAAATGTCAGCTTCACCAAATGTGCATGAAGCTAGTTCATTTTCACATTATTCCAACTTGCCCTTGACATTTTGCAATATGCTGAGTATTCCCTTTAATAGGGGCGTCTCATCATTTAGAGTAACACCATGAAACAGACAGTGAGTCGGAGACAGTAAATAAAGTATAAAGCATGCAAGTAGAGTTGGGAGGTTCATTTCTTTATATTAATACATACAGGGTGGTCTTCAAATTAGAGGCCTTCCGGTAGTTCAGAGACTGCAAAACAGGCAGACCGGTATTTACTTTTCAGTGCGACTGTGTCATTGCAGCCTAGAGTTTAGTTGGTCTACAATTTTCAATCTTTTGTCCATAATCTGTTGTCTGTGCTTCACCCTGGTTTTGTAGAGTACAAACAGACAGGGGCGGAACGCAATTAACTACATGCTCAAGTACTGTGTTTTCAGTCAAAGATGTTACTTGCATTAAGGGATTGACCTTAGAGTTGGAAATGGTTACATAGTCAGTTTCAGCAGAGAAGGCTCTCTCTACCCTGTGAGTGAATACTTAATCTGAGCAGCCAAGAGGATTCTGCTAGAAGCACTGATTTCCTTCAGTAAGCACACATGAACCTGCAATCTGCATCTGCACATGAATCATATCAGTTAAAATACAATGCTGTCTATATTGTTGGTAAAATCAACTTTATTTAATCTGACCCAACATTATATTTCACGTTTCCACTATATTTCTGTATGGTTTTGGCCTTACTATGTAAAGTGCCTTGAGGTGTATTTATTGTGTAGTAAAACTGAAATAAATAAAATGTTGAGCATAGAATTGTACCTTGCGGAGAACATAGAGTTCTTTGACTTAATAAAATATTTTGAACTGTGGTACTAAAGTAAAGTTGATAATATTTTGCTATTTGCACAACGCCTATGCTTGAATGACTGCACTGTTAGATGCTGTCGCTATATTGAAGTAACCAATACTGTGCTTTAAATGTGACTATGTGTTTCATATGTCAGGTCTCAGTAATTTGTCAAGGTGGGAAAGCAATAGTGGTGGTGTGGGATGATGTAAACGGCAATTTACAAATATAGTGTTTGTAAATTGACTTGACCTGATAAACATATGGTATCAGCTGGTGTCAGACTCTTCAATACAATTTTAGAAATGATTCTCACAACATATTGTGTCTAAAGCTCAAGAAAGGTCCCACAATCACCACCACTCACTCCTGTCAATATGAGGAAGTAATACAGGACACTTTTAACACAGAACGGTTGGGTGGTTCAGTTGCTGCTAGTCTGTTTAAGTCAACAGAAAAGCCTGCTGCTTATGTTCTAATAATGTAGGAAAATATCTGTTGATACCAAATATCCTGCCTTCCACTGAAAGTCTGTGTATTCCTGTTCTCCCAGGGCTATTGATACATATGTTTAAAAGAACTTTGACTGTTCTGTAAGTTGAAACCATGTCCCGATTTTATTTATTCATGCATCTCACACACACACACACACACACACACACACGTGCACTGGTAGAGTGGTGAGTCATGGTGTTTAAACTCAGTGCTTGCACTCCAAAATGCATTAAACACAAAGCTTCTAGCTTTTGTTTTATCTCAAGATTAAAGAGAAATTGCATTATCAGACGATGTTATGTATAGACCAATAGATATTACAGTGAGGCAAGTATTTATATTGTAAACAAACACCAGCATGACTAAGAAGGTAAGATTTGGCAGGAAATCTGCCTTCAGTCCCTCTCCCCCCTGGTCTATTAGCTAATAGCAACATTTGTTTTAAGGGACAAATGGAGCCAACGATATCAGAGTAATTTACAAGAGAAGTGGGCAACACATACAATAGAAAGAACTATTCAGAATACAGAACATGTTTGGCTCTTCATTAAAACCACTCAGAATGGTTTCAACAATAATGAGAGAGAAGAATACTTTCATAACACAGAGGATTTATGAGACTTGCAAACATTTAAGAAGTCGTTTCTGTTATACAAGGTTAAACTTATTAAGGTGAAATACTCAAAGTAAAAGTCCTGTTGTCTAAAAGTTATTTCAGCCTACAAACACGCTCACTTTCTGCTTTCTGGCCTGCAACCAGTGACGAGCCTAGACTCTGGGGTTGGGTGGTTGATATTTTATGCTTTTATCTCTGGTTACTAGACAGGTCTTCTTGTTTCACTATGCTGACGGTTACACCAAAGGATGTATGAATGACAGTTACCAAGAGCTAAATAGCTGACTGTTCTAACAAATGGTATCCATCTGTTATATTGTTTTTTTTGGGGGGGGGCAGCTGTCGTCCACAGTACAGTGCCTTTGTTCAAGGTTTAAAGTGGTTAAAATGCTGTCCTTTCAAAACCCACAAAACCATTTTTTGTGCGTGTGTTGCCTGGTTTGTCTCTCATCACCTTTGCCCTTATCAACTTCTTTTCTAGCAAAACCCATTGTACACTACTTGCAATTAAAAAAAACACAGTTAGCAATTAACATTACGGAGCATTTAGCAGCTAAGGAGCCAGAAAATTATTTCAGGAGTTGATATAAAACAGAATAATTAAAAGGAGAGTGTACAGTATAATAGGCTTCCTATCAGGTGGTTGGTTGCTTTGTGTCTGAGTCTCTGTGTGTCTGTGCTCACACATTTACAACTTCAGAAGTTAATAGTATGTCAGATGTTGGGTTCTCAGCTTATCCTGCTGCAAAAGTGATAAAACAAAATCAATTGAAGCAAATGTAAAAGAACCTTTACTTCATTTTCTTGCCAAAAGATGAGACGACTTCTATCTTATTCAAGTCTTCATGACATGTGAAGCTTGACTGTTTTCTTCTTCTCCTCTAGTCTACATGATAACTAACTAAGCAATAGAGCAGTTGAACTATAAGGTGGGAAATTTGACCGAAATATATACAAGTACTTTAAAGCTGTATTCAAAAGAATTAAGCACAGTTGTCTTCCATCGCTTGGTATCACAGATTGTTTGGCAGTACACTTTTAAAGTACATACATTTGGCCACTTTACGAATAAAGGTTCATCTCATCTTATTTTAACTCATCACAGGGATGATTTGACTTTTATGCCATCAACCGTTTTCCAGGCAACCTTCGCATCACCTCTCCTGCCCATCGCCTGCTTTAAAAAAATACCGACACCCTGCCGGCTTTGAAGCAGGAAAGAGAGAGAGAGAGCGAGCTGGCATTAGTCAACATTCTCACTGAGATTCTCCCCACTGATGCGCCACCCACTCTCATGAATGCCAAACAGTTGCTTTATTATCTCTGCATTTACATGATTTTCAGGAGCAGCCTAAAGCTTTATTCCTCCACTATTCCTTCAGCTCTGCCATCTTTCTCTACTCTCTTTCCTTTCTCCTTCTTTCCCCTTCTGTTCTATCAAGGTGCTGTATCATTACGCCTGGGATAATCCTGATCCCCTCGCTCCTCCCTTCTCCTTCAAGTCTTGAGCCTCACCCTCGGATTTTTCTGTTTTACAGAGTGTTCAGAGTTGGGGGGTTAGGTGGAGGTGGGGGGAGATTGGAGGGGCTGGGATGTCTTTTTCTTGTGCTAGTGCAAAATGATGATGAAACCATATGGATGCTGGTGGGGCTGGGGTTTGCAAGGAGGGAAATAGGGAGATGGGGGGTGGCAGGGGGAGATGGGGAGCTACACGGCAGCGTAAATGACTTCTTAGCAGTGCAGCGAGATGTGAAGGACAGACTGACGCGAGACGGTGTGGCGAGCAAACTAATGAGCTACACATTTCACGCCGAGAAAGAAAAAGGAAAGAGAGGAGGGAGAGGAAGGCTAATAGAGGGAGGATAGACGAGGGCAGGAGGGAGCGAGATGATGACAGAGATGGAGAGATGAGAAGAGGAGAGGAGAGGTGGCAAGAGAGGATGGGAAAGGGAGAGGTGAAGAATGATGGGGAGAAAATGAAAGAGCTGCAGCCTTGCATTTGCAAAGTTTGGAAAAGAAAGAGGGAGACAGGAATAGTGAGAGAGGAAAAAGAAGGAAGAGAGGGGACGGGATAAAGAGTGACATGAAAAAGGACCTTTCTTTGCCAGCTTTTCTCATTTATTTTTGCCATGACAATGAACAATAAAGTTAGCTTCGATGAGATATTGCATAGGTATACAATTTTACAGGCTGCTTATACTTATACATCTTTTTTTTTTCATTATGACTTTGAAAGATTTCTATGTGACCGCAAAAGAAATAGACATTTTATGCAAAAAAGTTTCAAAGAGATGTACAGTATAAGTCTGGATGTGATATGTGGCTCCTAGACAGACTTTAAAGATCCGGCCTCTGCCAGTCAGTGCAGTCTGCTTTTGGCAAGATACCGTTTGTTTGATTCCATGTTCAGCGTGGAATTAATCAATACTACCTGAAGCCCTATTTCCACTCTGGCAGGAATCAAATGCTGCAGAAGCATTACTTAATATTATTGTTTTTGTATGGGAACAGCATTTACAAAACACAATTTTTCAAGCTAAATCCCCAAAATTGGCAACATCCTACAAAACAGAAACCAAACAGAAGGTAGACTAATTGATCTAAGTTTCTCTTATGAACATGGCAGTAATGCACTTTTTATTTATACTGTGTTGTAAAATCCAGTGATATTAAAGAAAAAACAGCATGTGGGCACCTGTGCTGCAGCCGTAGGTTTACATAATGTTTCAAATCATTTACACCACGACAGGTTTTTCAATAAACATCAATCCCCACACTCCATCACATGGCTGCAGCAGTACATTTAATTATTTTTGACCTCAAACCCAGGACAAAACTTCCTGCTCCCCCTCAGCTTCCTGCAGTGCCAGTCTTTCAGTACCTGGTGTGATGGGTGTTGGAGTCCTCTGTTCCTGAATGCAGGCTGACATCCAGCTTGCCTGACTCACTTCCAGCATTTGTTCTGGTCCTAACCACCCACCTCCACTCCACAGTCCCTCAATACATCAAAATTTAAAGTACAAAACCCTGAGAAAATGTGGTTAAAGGAAAATACAGGGGTTTACTGTACTTTAGAGAGTAAACCAGTGGTTAGTTTGAGCTAAAAAGTGGGGCTTAATTTTGCATGAAAAACAGGAAGTTTTCGTAGAGGAAAATGTGCCTAGAGACCATATAATAATAATCTAAAAACAAGTTAGAGGGAAAACCTGCTAAATATTTTAATCTTTGTAAATATTCAGGCCAGGCCATTTAGATTAATTCACTTATTTTGCTTACATGGCTATAAATAGTTAAAGTAGTCAGACTAATATAAGGTTTCCTTTTTCTCATTCTTACCTGTAAATCTCACCAACAAACTCACCATAGTTCCTGATATGAGCTAATGCTGCAACGGTAAGACGAGGCAACAGACATGAGCTGTCACACAATCATAAAGAGTTTAAAACCAACCAAAACGTTTGTATTACATAATTAGGACGAAAAAAATAAAGATTACAGTTTCTACTTTGAGCTCCTCATATAGTCAGGTAAACGGTGTTCCTGGGCTGAGAAGCCTTTCCCCATTTAAAGAGGTCAAGATACTGTAGTCTGACAACACTTTTTAAAATCTTTCTTTTTGTTCAGCTGTTTCTGTTTCTTTCCCCATAGAACGCTTGTAGCTAAAGCTAACCCAGATCTCGGCAATTAACTTGATTAATGCAATTATATCATTACCAAGTTGAATGAACTACATGTACAAACACTGTGGAAAAAAAAAACTTGCAAGCTGCAATAAAGAGGAATAATGCTTGAAAGTTGAATGAACTGCATTCAAATGTAAAATTAGAAGCATTAATAATACATCGGGAAAGATGACAGAGCACCCAGGGGTGTCTTCCAGAGAGAACAGGATATTTTTTTGATTCAGCAGTTGGTGACACGCTAAAATATTCTGTGGTTTGAATAAAATCTGGCTCACATTTATCATCAGGAGAGCAGCTCTTGATTTTAAATTGTAATGACATCACAGTCTGATGTCAAGGTTCTCTGATTTATGGATCCGGTTGTAGGAGTGTGTTCATGTTTTCCATATAATGTGTTTGAATTTCTTTGTGAATGTAAAAACAAAATGTAATTTAGACATATTGGACATCAGCGTGGTGTTACATACATGTTCCTGCAGTGTAACTGGTTCATCTTAACCAGAGGTTAAAAAGGGCTAATGCATGAATAATCAGCCTTTCCTCTTTCTTTCTATTTATCTCTGCCCCCCCTCTGTGCTATGCTGATATATTATGCTATTTAATTCTCCCTCTTTTCCTATTTTACTTGAGATAAGAGTTCATTTCCACTGCCTCCACTGCTTTTCTCATTATTGTAAAAGTCCTTCTTTTCATGCCAAGGAGCCTGGCAAAGAGGCAAATTGCTTGTCCTGCTAATACTTTATTAGAGGCTACTGGTGCGCACGCACTCCTTCAAACTAAGTCAGACTCACTCATTCTCTCAATCAATCACATGAACTCCCCTCACGTCGTCTTATCTGGTGACCACTTGTGCTAAAAACAGACGATATCCACACACACACACACACACACACACACACACGCAATTATCTATTGTATTAAAGTGGTAATATGCAAATGCGCTTCTTTGTACGAATCTCTTCAGATCACATTAAGTGAGTGTGATCAATAATTATAAAAGTTATGACATTTTTCATTGAGGAAATGGTGCTTTGTTCTTTTCTTTGTCTGTTTCCATCAAGGTCTCATTCATTACCATTAAACCTGTTCAGGGTTGTGAGCATGTATTATCAGAATCAAACACCAGATCGACACATGGTGCCTATTTACCACTACAAAAGTTGCTTAGTGGAGTATATGCCCTTTAAAAAAAAATTATCATTCTTGCCGATTCTAGCCTTCTAGACCATGATGATCCTCATGCATCCATGTTTTTTTGGGTCCATAGAGCATGTGCAGTAACCCCCCCGACTCACTCACGTGTGTCAACTCCATGCGCACATGAATAGGGATAAAATAAAATAATCTTGCTGTTTTTCTAGACTTTTCTAACAATACTAGGTCTAGGTCGAGTAAAATTCTGGTGAGAAAAAGTCACAGGATTTGTGACAGTCAGAAAAAAGGATTTTCTGTTTATAAC
Organism: Channa argus; assembly: GCF_033026475.1. Lineage (NCBI taxonomy): Eukaryota > Metazoa > Chordata > Actinopteri > Anabantiformes > Channidae > Channa > Channa argus. The sequence continues at coordinate 20,303,045 of NC_090209.1, forward strand.
CACTCCTTTTTCAATGATTATTTATGAGAATAAAAATTCTGGGCCAGTGTGCATCACATGATCAAACGCAGACATGCACTACCACCTCTGGCCACTACACCAAAAGGGCTTCACTGCGCAGCATGTGCTAACCGCTCAATGGCCATTTTTCCACTGGATATAGGCAACAGCATGGAAACTGAATAGCTGGTACTATTATATGTATCACCTCATCACTCAGGCTTGTTCAGGTACGTCCTTCCAGAGCAGCTCCCTGAGGTTTTGGAGGCACTGTTACTGCTGAGTTCTGGCAGCTGCATTCAAGAGGCCGTGACCTTCGCGTCTTGTTGAGCTGGAGAGTGATGGGTCACTTTGCAAGCTGTGTTTACAAGACACGCACAGTGGAAATCTACTTAGTATGCCTTTTAAACAGGTGAAACAATACAATACAAGGTAGGATTAGTCAGACAAACCAGTTTGAGCTGTTTTTACACATGTACAATTTGAAACTCAGTGATGCTGATGAGGTTTTATCCACTAAATCCAGTAACATTTTATTTATTTAAAAATGTTTTGTCTTTGTTGCATATACATAATAAGACACAACACAACATGTTCTGGGGATTGAGCTTGTTGTGTGTTTATCATGAGCTCGATGATTGTGGGACTGATTTTTCGGCGGCTGAAGACGTCCATAGACCACAGGATCAGTGGCTCGAGTGGCTGAAACCTAAGTTGCTTCCAGTGGGTCTGATTTTAAATAGATTGTAGTTGTGAATGTGACTGTAATTTTTTGTCAGCCTCTATGTGTAGCCCTGTGGTAGACTGGCAATCTATCCACAATGTACCCTGTCCCCACTTAATGTCAGCTAGGATCAGCTTCAGTTATTTAAGCTTAATCTCACTGCATTCAGGATCTCTTTTGGAAGAGAAACCCAAGAAACTATTTGCATATATACCCTGCATAGTATATAAAAAAATGCATTTGCAATTTGCATTTTTGTTGATTCAGAGCTGTCACTTTTCCACTTTTCTTCTTTGTTCGTGTCCTTAGTTTTGGCATGTGAAAACCTGCCCCTTGTGGGAAAGAACATCCATAACAACTGGTTGTCTCACTAGCTGTCAAGTCACAGTGGGAGTTTTCTACCCCGCCAGAAGAAGAGGAAGACACGGCATGACTGCTGGGAGCTTAAACCAGTGTCTGAAAACATAAGGTGAAGGAGCTCGTCTAATTGTCTATAGACAGCATCTCTGCCCTCAGCAGCCTCCAACATGCTGCATTGATCTGATGGAGAACATTGTGCATCTTTTACTTGCCCCCTTTCTTCATCCATCTGTCCTCTATTCGTCTTGCTTCATTTCCTCTTTCTGTCTTTCATCCAGTGCCCCTCCTCCTTTCCTCCTTTCACTCTGCTAATCACTCCTTCCTCCTATCTCCCTTGCTGCTCTTCTTTTTTTCTTCCTCATCAACATATACTACTATGAGGGATCTGAGCCAATCCTTTAAGACAGATGGATGATGATGAATGGTGAGGCAAACCAGACCTCTTTCCCCCCTCTGTCTTTTTCTTGCGCTCTTTCTTTCTTTTACACAGTCTTGACTTTGTTTTCTTTGATGCACTTTTAAAGCTAATGAGAATGTGCCTTTGGGACGGAGATGATGTGCTTTTAAACGATTAGGGCCAAAAGCTACTTCCTCGGCCAATGAACATCGATAGAACAAAGCCAGTTGGACACAAACAGGGGTCAGATTGTGAAAAAGAGGAAACAACATTCTACTCTGAAGTTGGTGAAGTGGAAAGCCAGTCAAGGGCCATCTCAAGTCTTCTTTACTTCCCGACCAAGATGTGGTCTGCTTGTACCCCTTTCAGATTCAAGGGTTGTGGAGGATAACGAGATGTAACTTTTGCTTTTGGTATCATACAGATGACGCCTTTTGGGATATCCTCCCGGACCCCAAATGGACTTAGTCTCAATTATGTCAGCTTTGCTTTGTACTACATCATTCCTTCTCTTCAGTCACTATCTCTCTGTGCATCACAAGCATAAGCCTGTTGTAGACCTGCAGGAAGGTTCTGCCCTTCACTTTTTGATCCACGCCATATCAAATAACAGCTGCCCTTTGAAGATAGCAGAGATGGTGGTAGCACTAAGGATCCCAGGGCATCGATTCCCTTTGGTTTATCACTGGGAAACCCTATCAACCTGTAGCAGCAAGCCTGCAGTTGTGCCGTTGATGGCTCCTAGCAGGAGGCACAATAAATGACTGCCTAACTGTAGTGATGCATAATGTGTACATGTTGCTGGCTGTTACACTTCCTGGGGTGTTTGAGGAACTGCTCTGCTGAGGGTACACGGTGATGTAAGCAGTGGAGCCAAGGATGAATCATAATGATTCATGAGTGAAAATCAGACTACTGCAGTCATTCTGACAAGTCTGTAACAGTGGGAAACAATGATGCCTAAGCACTTGGTTGACACTGTGCCTTTTATTCTGGGTTTAGTTATGGGTTACAGGTGACTGGAGGAGATGCCAGTCAGTCTGTTTATAGTATAAATTCTGCACAAGTATTGAAAGGATTATCATGAAATTTTGTATAGGTCACAACAGTAGGCCTCCAAATGACTTTAGTGCTCCCCTGACTTAAGCACCAGAAGGTCCACATAGATGGGATTCTGTAAAATGTTTTGGCTACTATTAGATTGATTTTCTTCATTGGATATGAACATTTCAACTGCAGGAACCAGGGGATTATGATAAAGTATGGTGCAGCTTTCCACACACAAGTAGAAGACATTGAATCTACAACCATAATGCATGATTTATTATGGACCACAAAGCCTGACACTTTTTACTGTCTTTACTGTTACATTAGGGTCAACTCATTTAAAATACAAGGGCTTGGTATGGTTATGGGTTGGTATGTTCCTTCGATGGGTCATAGTGAGATGGGACTTTTAGATAAAAATGTCATTTTGTGGATGTAGCATATAAAAGATTTTTGAAACCCTGGGCTGTGACAATTTCAGTAGGCTAAATAATTTCCTTTGGCTAAAATCTGGTTACACATCGCACCTTTTCCATAACTAGAAGTGATATTCCATATACTTCCATCATGTTTAGTACTGCAGAAGCCAGCCATTAATCATCCAAATTACAATATATTAAATCCATGGACAAATTGAGGAAAGGATTAGAATGAGCAGTATCGCTTTCTACCACAACACACTGGGAGATTTATGACTATCATCATCAGCTGAACAGAGACACCTGAACAGATGATGATGGTGCCCTCAGGTGCTTATGTTCTCGAGCCCTGACTAATACAGCTCAGGATGATGATATAAAATGATTACGGCTGATATGGACATTTACTGTGCCCACATTCATACATAGAAAAGACACAAATACCTGAAGGTCAAGTGGAAGGGGGGGGGTGCAGTCAATTTCAAAGGACCTTTTGTCAAGTCCTTATTGAAATTCATCAATAAAAATGGGCTGCCCTAAGCCTTTTGAGAAATAAAATTGTCATGCTAATTCATTTTGATTGCCACATTGGAATGGCTAAACAAAATGAATTGCGGGGCCCAGATGTGCCCGTCGAAGCGTAACTCTGGATATTTCATAGTGAATTACCCTTGATTGACTTGCCCCATGGATCTTGGTTTTCGATCAAATACTCACATGTGTAGATTTCCAATCACCTCGTTGCTAACTCATTGATTTGCATGCCAGAGACCAACACAATACCCCCCCCCCCCCCATAAAAGGGAACACTGCTGAGTGGGAATTTTGTATTTATTTATTCTGTGTAATCAAAGGATGAAGAGAATTAAAATTTCATCCCATGCTGCATCCTGATAGTGAATGAAAGAATTATTGAGCCATTTGTGAACTGAAGAATGAATAGGCTACCTTATCATTTACAAAGACTTGTAAACATTTGTTCAGAGTAATGTGTTACATCAAGGTGTATTAGAGCTGACATTTATGTTCAAACATACAGTTTTACTCATTAACAAAACATACTTCTTTAGTACTGTTCTGGTTGGAATGAAAAGCAGCTGACACAAGTTCAGAGTAAAGAGCTTGTGAGTGCATCAAATACATGACGAGACCTCAGTGAGGAGAAACAGTGAGGAATAACAAGCCCTCTGTGTTACACGAGAGACAGGACTCTTGTGGATGAAGGCGGAGGATACTTTCCAATGAGCCATCTGGACATGCCCCCCCCCAGGGGACACAGAGCAAAACATGCTTGATCTGTCTTCCTCTCTCCTTCTCCATCCATCTATCTATCTCTTTATTTATCTATCAAACACAGCCACAATATGGTGACATGGTCTATATCAAAACCACTATAACAAAATGATGTGTCATCATAAGGACAAAAATCCTCCTCTTCATCATGCCATCAAAAATGTTGTTGTGATACAAACTGGGAAACTAAAATGAGACAGAGTCTACAAAACAAAATCTCATAATTACACAACACAATGCAACAGTAATGATACTGTATGAATATATATTAACCAAATATATACATGGCTATTCTTTAGTGAAAACACTGTGGTAAAAATGTTGGTGGTGATGATGATGATGATGATGATGATGATTTGTATTCTTATTATTACCATTTGTAAGAACAGTATTATCATTAAGTAAAACATTAAACATAACTGCTACGATGTTATGCAATGTAGCTCGGAGCTAATGTTCATCTGCAGTCTCTTTGGCAGGTTACAATTAAAAAACAAATTCTCAATGATGGAACAATAGCAGACAAACTTTGTCTGTTTGCTGTGTGGTCTTTTAAGTAATCAGTCTAAAGTTAATGTAAAGACAGTTATAGCTTTTGTAGGCCAGTTTTTACCTCTTTATTTTCACCATCTGTACCCTCCTGGTTATGTGCCACAAAAAACTAAATCCTGACTGTAAAGATGTAAAGAAGCTTCTGAATGATCTCAGGACTTACCAGGAAACCCAGTAAATTAGTTTTTCTCCCAAACTTTTTTGTCTGTACTTTTTCTTATTGTCTGTATATAGTCATGCACTGGAATCGTAGCTTGGAAAAGCAACATTTTTGAAACATTTTCAACCTGAGCAGGTGCACGCCAACTTGGACCACACAAATTTGTTCACGTCCACTTGCACAAATCCAATTTCTTGTGTAAAGTGTTCAGTTTGCTTTGAAAAATGAATTGTTTCATTTTCAAACAACCTTGCCAAGAGGAACCGGAGAGCAGGTAAAATGAAAAAGTGGAGGCACAGAGTGAGAGTTTAAACAGCAGGAGGTGACCACCACATGCTGCAGAAACTCCTTACTCACGCTTGATAGGACTGTTAGCAGCATAGCCAGAGGAGTGCCCCTGCTTAGTTTTCCTGGTATTCTGCTAATTTATTTCTTTGTTAGAAGTTCCAAAGTTGACTGTTTGTCTATTTCTGCAGGTGTATGGCATCTGTCTGCGCTTTGTTTCCACTAAAGTGTTAACTATTCTTATTTTTTTTATTTTTAACTAAGAAAAACTGTGATTTTTAGTGTGACTTTTTTCAAGCAGTCACATATTTGGATAGAAATGTGTTTGTGTATTACTTGCTGTGAAGGCTTGGGACAGATCTGTCAGCTAAACTGTGACGACACACTGTATAAGGGACGCTTTAAACCATAACCTGCAATGTAAATATGCCCTTGAACTCAGCACTTTTCTTCCATCACTGGACTCATTTCTCCATCACAGTTCTCACATCGCCATCACACATCTCCATCTTCTTGTATGTCCCTCTCAGCTTTTGTCTGTCCCCCTCCAGTATGTCTGTCCCTCTGTGTCGTTATGTGGCAGGGATCGGGGAGCCTTGGGGTATTGATTGGGCCCGGCTTAATGCTGTCAGACTGATGGGAGACATGTGATTCACAGACACAGAGTCTTGGCCCTGGTACATGCAGCCTCTAACTACACACATCCACATTAACACACACTTACAGTACTGTACTGTATGTGGGCAGAGAGCATCAAACACACAAGTGAACACATATTACAACATGGATTGCTGCACAAAGGCAAATGCATGTACACACACTTAAACGGGTGCCACACATATACACAAATGCACATTCACACAGAAACACACACATACACCCTTGGGAGTCCCTCATGACACCCTCAATCTGTCACAGCTAAAACCCAGAGGACCTTGTCTTCAAGCCAGGAGGGCTGGGACAGTACACTGAGCTCAGCAGAGTTTGAGCTAATCAAGACTGGCAAAGACAGACTGCCTGCAATCACTAACTTTTTTTTTTTTTTTCATTTTTGTATATTTCACAGATGAGGATATCTTGTTTCTGTAGCTGGAGGCATGGAAAAGTGAGTTTGTCCTGGTGGGCAAATATGGATCATTCTTAATCAGCCTTCAAGGAGCTGAGGCACAAGTCTTAATGGATGGAAAGCTTTGGGTTATTCAGACATTCATACTGACAATAATTACATGAACAATTTGATTTTATTGTTCATTTCGTTCTTTCTGGTTTAGCAACAGTGCAGGACAATCACAGCAGGTCACTCCCGTGAGCAGTTTTTTAATGAGAAAAAAAAAACAGCTCAAAGTGAATTGTGGGCTTTAATCACTGATTAAAAGAACAGCATAATATGAAGTTTTTTTCTTTAAAAAGTGCTAAAGGAATGGGTTTCAATCCTCCAGTATAATCAACATGAGAATAGGATTATGATGAAACTCCTTAATAAATATAAAAATTAAAAATAATGCATGCAAAAGTGAAGACGTTTTATAAGTATTTGCCAGGATGTTCCAAGACAATTCAACACAGGGTAGCTGCACTTATACAAAAGGTACAAATTTCTAGCAATAAAATGCAAAACAACAAAGAAACTAAATTTAAAGCTACTAAATGTTTTTCCAAATACATAAATGACATACTCTACAACTTATCTTATTGCAGGTAATGTAGTTTTCTCTTGTGTTGAATGTACACGATTCTCATTATATTTTAGCTACATGCTAAGGTCATAAAGTTACATTTTATTGTAAAAACAAGTTAAATCATTATTCTAGATTTTGGTGCTCCAGTTACTACTTACAAGCAAATCAATGTTGGATTGAGTCAAAATAAACTACAATTAATATTTCTAAAGGAACAGACACTGAGTGGAACAATGTGCCTTACAGTTTTTTAGCTTCTGGACAACCATGGCGCTCTATGGCACAGGGAATAAGGTAGAGCAGCAGTTGTCCACACAAACAACACTTAGTTGGATACATTCATTGATTCATCTTTTCATGGGGTTTATTGACGAACTGAAAAGCATACAATATCACAGTTTTTATTTCTCTATGGACATGTTACACTTCAATCTTGTATAATACATCCACAGTGTTAGAGCTCCAGTGTTATTTATTTCCTTATTCATGATTCGCCTATTATGTTTCATTTCATCAACAGGCATTTGATTGAATGTCGTCCTTGAATGGAGTTTCTGTTGACTCGTGATGAGGTTTTGCACTTGACTTTGAGCCTATTACCTCTCACCACTGCTGCCCTAATAAAAGGAACATTTGTTCTTTGCCTTACATGAGTACCCAGTGTCCTCTGTGACATCTGGATGTTCCTTTTTATGTGTGTCCCAGGGACGAGTAGCCACTGCTGAGTCCAAAGGCAGTAAGTGGTCAAATAAACAACAGAATCCTCAGCAGTAGGCCTATTAATTGTCTGCATGCATGGCTGGGGATCAGTGAGACAGATGTGGCAGGAAGCAATCGTGACGAATCAACCCCAGTGTTAAATGGTGCCACTCAACCTTTTAAAATTCGATAAACAAGTCAGTAGGTCTGCATAGAGGTCTGGACCCTCATCACTGTGAATTTCCTGCTACGTAAATGGGTCAATGGCAAAATGCGACCCCTGACTTTCCCTTTTCAGTATGGTTCCAAAGCCGAACATGACACTTAAAGAGACAATTTACTATCAGCTCTGGGCAGCTGCACTAATACTAATTCTTTTCCAAGCTACAAATTCAAAATTTGTGTTATGCCAGCAATTTCTCTTATCTAACTGCAGAAAAGTTCTTGCTTGTGTTGAATTTAGTATTATAATAACATAAAACCTTGTTAAACATAATACGAAATAAAACATAAAACCTTAATTGTAAGCTTTACTTGACAAACACCAGTTCTTTTAGCAAAAGTGTGAGTCTAAGAATGTATTTTGTTTCACAGATATTAGAACTGTACAAATTTAGACTATTTGACCCTGGGACCGGGGATTGAACTACTGACCCTGTGGTCCATGGGCAACTGATTGAGCAACTGGGCTACTTGTTATTAAGATAGTTCAGTCTGGCCCAAAGTGGTGGACTAACAGACAGGCCAATATTGTCATCCATATAACTGCACTGCTAGCATGGCTAAAAACAATAAAAATATTGGAACTCAAGAGAGGAATCATGCATAAATATTTAGCTCAGTTGGAATACAATATATAATGTTTGCATAATGATCACATGAAATATTACTTGTTGAAACAGGACTTGTTAACTAGTGCATCACAAATCTTCAAATAAGACTTTACCAATACTTTAAATATTTCACCTCACTGTGTCCTATTAGTATAAGAAAACGATGACTCCATTGGTTAAATTTGGCTCTGGACCCACTCTCCTTGACTCACTAAATGAGCCGAGTGAAGGATGTTGTGCTCTTCTGCATAAACGCTTGCAGCAAAATAGAGTTTATTAAGACCCATAAAAAACAACATTAAAATTCACAACCAAGGGAGCGTCGCCTGACCCCTGGAGAATGATAAATTAGCTTGTGTTGCTCTAGCAAAACGACCATTTTATACCTTCAGCTCCCCCTCCCCACACACTCCCCCGGAGCTGACTCCCCTTCACTGTGGAGGAACGGCAAAGAGCCCCGGACTGAGAGGCTTTGGCACTGAGGAAAGCTTGATGACGATATTTTTCTGCTCACTTCCCTCTTCACTGAAAATCGCTCAGTGGTGTGAGGGACATTTAATTCAACTGCATGTCTGCTTTTCACATTCAATTCATATCAAACGGGCGTATCATGGTGGTGAGCTGCACCTTCTTTTAAGCTGGTCAGAATTTGACATTGTGTCCGTTGTTGTAATAGAGAGTAGGGGGCGGGAAAATAAAAGTCAGGAATCTCTTCAGAAATCTCTTGGTCGATATAAGCTGCTTAGGGATCAGGGCATTGATACCTTTGATTAAATTCTACCTTTCACTTACGATGAAGAGTTTAAAGGGTTTTCTGCAGCCAGTGCTGCTCTGCTTATCCGGTTGTATTTGTTAAATGCAGCCACCTCCTCATCGTTAGTTTGACACATAATGAGAACAGATTTAAGGCGACAGCAGAACTTCCATTTCCCACAGGCCAAACATGCAGGTTTGAGACCTGGCAGAATGAAAAAGTCTAGAAAGGATACACATGAAAAGTGAAGTTGATACTAAGCTTTAGTACTAGAGCACAGACAGTGTATTTTCCATACATATGAAGCTGTTGCCCTATTTAATGAGAATTTGCGAGCTAACCAAAGTCCCATGCGAGTCATCACCGTCAACTCATTAGCACTATGCTAAGCTAATGAATCAGTAAATGGATTTTTATGTGGGTATAAATGCTAATTTGCTGAACTGCAGCGCTGTTCAACTATGCTGTGTTTAGCAAGTCTGTCTGGGCCTCAGGGGTGTGTTAGTGTCTCATTAGGCTCGGCCAGGGATCTATTGTAAACGAGAAGAACTCAGTGGCAAAACAGAAATACAATGACGAGAGGTCTTCACTACAGTACAGTGCCGAATGATTTGTCCACGCTGAACCTGAAGGCTCTCTTTAAGAGAGGATAGGTGTCCCACAAGGGCAGACACAATCCATTTTCTAAAAGCAGAAAAACAACCTGCAAGGACAGAACTGTTCTGTCAGGCATTAGGACTCACGTGAGCAGGTGTGTTCCCCAAAGCTCCCGTGCACATGTGGCGTCTCTTGTGTTCCCACACCACCGTTCTACCATGACTGACAAACATCTATTGAATGTCGAGCCACAGCTACAGCAAATATTTGCACATTCTTTAATTCATCAATCACTGGGCATATTCCCAGCTGCTTGTACTAATTGATGGCCATAATCATATCCTAATCAATCATCTCTGCACTTTTGTTGTGATCATAATTTGTGCAGGGAGATAATTTTCAATGAAGCCCACACTCCACTTATAAAGAGCGATGCCTACAGTAACGTTTTTTTAACACATGTATATTGCAATGCAAGCCGTGTAACTATTTATGAGGAACAGTGTTCTCTTTTAACAAACAAAAGAATGAGCATAAAAGTGCATTTTTTATGTTTTGAATGAATTATTATTAGGTTGAAGAAACAACAAGACACCAAGAACTGTTAAGATGAGCTAGAAAGTGTAACTGTGCTCGTCAGAGCAGCATAATGTCAGATCATTGTCTGCTTCTGGTGAAGTGAGGGCTTTCTGAAATCCAGCGAACGTACTGTGCAATGGCAGGGGGCAGGATACCACCAGCGTAGCATTTGTTGATCCTGGCAGCAGCCCACATTCAAAATGGTGAGACAGCAAGAGAGACATTCAAAATGGAAGAAAGCAGCAGCACCACCAGCAGCAGCAGCAGCACCAGCGGTAGGGCCTCTCTGTAAGAACATCTCTGAGTGGGAGTTGAGTGGGAACACTGGGTCGGCAGCAACTGCATAAGCCAAACATCTCTTCTTTCTACAGACAAGTGGAACGAGTAATATTCATGATTATGCTGTGTTACATTTTGACCTTTCCTTTTACAAATATTATCTGCTTCTGTTAGTCCGTGAAGATAATTACCTGTAGCTTTGAATACACAAAGAAAGACACATATATTAGATTTAGGTTAACTACGTGTTGATTTTAAAGGATATTGAAAACCGTCAATTAAAAGCAGAAACTTTTGTGCTGTTTATCAATCTTAGTCACTTTAACATCATCATTTCATTGCAGTGGAGAATATGTAGTTATGATAAGCAGTTGGGGGATGGGGGTTATTTTCATATAACAGCATGCAGCACTCTTGTCAATGTTTAAAATAACTTTGTACTTATACCTGGAAGGCTGCATATACTCAGTCACTTTATTACTCATCCAAATAATATTTATGCAGAACTTGCTTGAAGGCTGGTGGAAGGTGGTCTACTACACCTCTTCAGATGTGAACAGCACTCAGTAAGCTCCCACTCTTTGTAAAGTGGCATAAAGACAAATTATTTTGAACAATCTTTGGTGCACAGATTGAAAAGCCACTACCTACTGGTATCATTCAGATGCATTTTTATTTCTGAAATGATGGTGAATTCGGGGGTGAGAGATTGAGCTATAGGCATTTGTTAATAAAGCAAAGGTTGGTGGTTAATAAGCCTTGATAAAATCACTTATATAATTATAATTCGCTGTGTGCTGAGCTGGTGCTCTATTATAAATATATCATAGAAGGTGCAATCTAATTTAATCTCAGCCTGCACAAGAAAATGTGTTTTCCCAGTTTGTGGAAGATACTGTTCCTGTGTTTGGGAAAAAACTGCCAAGAGTTTAGCATTTTTCAACCACAGCCCCTTTCAAAACAAAGCATTGTGAAATAAAAGTATAAAATATTTATATTTAGACATTATAAAACCGACAGCCCTGTCGGTTTAAAAACTCATCCTCAGCTTGGGGGCCTATACAGCCCTTCCACGACACAACTTACACAACTTAGTCTAATGATACTGTATGTGCAGATATGACTGCCTACTTTTGACATTGTTAGACCGCTTTATACAATGAGAATACATTTGTTTTTTCTGTCCTTTTTTATATTTTACAACAAAATCTAGCAGCTACTTCTGCCTTGTTTAGTGTGAGTGCAGCAGCAGTTCCTGCATTGACAGTGAGTCAAACCAAAGGGACAATTTATTTACGGTGAGTGAAAACCAAAGAAGCGATAAATGAAGGCAGCATGAAATCAAAGGTACGGGATCAGGTGGAAACAGTCATTTTGTCAATACAGAAACCACCGATGACTTGAAAAACACACACACCAAGTACACATTTCTTAGCTCCCGGGAGCAGACACACTTTATATGCTCAAATGTGTACATCAACATAGAGATGTACAGGGATTTTAATACAAAGACATGACAAAACAGGAAAGAGACACATTAATTGGAACACCTGTACACTACTAGGAAATCTACCTGCACTCACCCTGCAGGAAACACTACCTGTGTGATGGTTATTTGGGTTGTGTGTTATGTCATTCTTTGTTTTGGAAATGTCCTCCTTGTGTTCCCGTTATTATGTACCTCTTTTCCCAGAAGAACGCCTCTTGGGCTCTTGCTTCACTCCCTTTGCAATGCAGTCCACAGAAGTTTTGTTTTGCTATTGGTCAAAACATTTCATATCAAAATATAGTCAGTTTAGACAAGGGTTCTCAAATACATTTAATCACACATGAATTGATTTCAATTACAGAAGTTAACTTATTTGACATATTGTAGATCTTTCCCCAGTTTCAGTAATATTTGCCCCAATATAAATATCTCTATGAACTAACAAAAAGACAACAAAGAAAAGAAATGAAAAGGCAAACTCGGGATTCATCCATGACGCGTCAAATGAGATCCAACATCTGTAAAATCACAAATGTTTCTTTTTGCCAGATGAGCTCTGGTCTGGGCGTTTCCCAAAACTATACAAGAGTATGAATAATGTATCAGACATGACTTATTTCACAGTGTATCTCTGGATGTGTACACAGACTCACACACACAAGCACACCCCCCAGCCCCCCAGCCCCCCCCCCCCAAAACACACACACACACACACACACAGTATAGACTGTTAAGATGAGCTAAATGCTCCCGGTGGTGTGTACAAGATGCGTGAGGTTGTTGATAAAAGCTACTCTTCTAGTCTATGTTGGCACCACATAAAAAAACATAAGTTAGAAGCTATAAGTCATCCAAAATGTCCACATGTTGTCATCACAACCTTTATTCACTAAGGAAAGACTGTCAGCTTGTTTCTGTCGTCTCTGTTGTCGTTCCATTCATATCCTGTGTGTGTATGCAGAGATTCTGGATTCCAAGTCCACGGCCTTGTAAAGTTTCACCCAGCCAAATGAGAGAAATGTGTAAAAGGCTTGAATCCAATGGACAATACGGCCTGGTTCAAACTCAGTAAAGTCAAAACTCTGCAGCATTGAGCTGTCATTAAGGAAACTTGGCTGGGATATAACCCCGGACACTTCATAGTGGCAACAATAAAGAAGATGAAGGGATGGACTTTTGAAAGATCTTCTGACAAAGACTAAATCAAGCTACAAAGGTATGAAAAATCTTCAAGGAGCCATGCCCTGCAGACCAGAAGGCAGCTAACAAAAAAACCAAAAAAAAAAAAAAAAAACAGGTAGGTACTTCAAGAAATATCCCTCTGCCCTGTTTATGATGGTTCCTTACAGGGATTTTGTTCCATGATGTTTCTGTGAATTTGGCTGCAATGGTAAACCATGCTGCTCACTCGAGACTTCACAGAGTTCTCACGAGTGACTGCAGAGAGGGTTTCACTGTGGTGGTTGGAGAGGCTCAGGGTAATTTTCTGTTTTTTTTTGTTTTGTTTTGTTTTTAATTTTTTTGATTTTTGTTTTTTTTCTACTGAAGGTCAGTTTTTTAGCCTCGTTGGTGAATAAACACAATGTTCAGGTGTAGTGACTGGCCTCACTACATTCCTTTTTGTAGCATGGATGTCAATGAGCCTGTCGAGGACAAGAGAAATTAAGATCATTACACACAAACTTAAAGTAGTCAAAGCACATTATGCAACTTGAGTGAGCACTAGCTTGAGAATCCAACCAGCTCCCTCTCCCTGCTCCACTTTGCTCTTCTACCATCTGCCACACTCATGCACAGCCCTTCAGGTATCAGCTATTATCAAATTAAATTAAATAAGAATGCTGCAAACCTTACTTAATATCAATCATTGAGATTCCCTGATAATAGAATGAGGCTTACTTAAAAAGCCTTTAATAAGTGAATAACTCTGCACCACTGTCAGTGCTAGAGTGTGGGTAATTTTCACAGGAGGCAATAAGATATTTCTGTCACAAACATGTTATGAAAGTTTCATGTTGTGGTTTTAAGCTGCTATCATTTAATAAATGTGCTGACATATTTACCCGTTGTGTTTAGTAACAAATGCAAAAGTCCCTTTTATTTTAAATTATGGTGGACATTTTCTGCAACACAACAATGAAATGAATACTATTGCATTGATGGATGTAAATGCAGGCAACAACACAGAGGTACATGTCTTTCATCTACTGTAGACCAATGTGATTCATTCAATAAATCAAAAATTAAATCACCTTAATAAACCAAAGCAAGTATGGAAATTTCTTTTCTTTTTTGTCTTAACTCACACGCGGCTGCCATTTGAAACAGACCCAAACCCCCTTCCTGTAAATTCAATTTTCATCAGCGACAACTGCAGCAAAAACACTTTATATACAGCATGTGAGCAAATTAAGACTTCAACGAGAGCCATTCTATGCCTCTTAACTGTTGGATATTATACAGCAGGCAGCAAAAATAAACTTTTTATATATTTCCCCATTTGTTCTGTTAAGTCTTGCTTAGAAAGGATGAAGCTATGCGAAGTTGGTTAGAGTCCCTCAGATTTCTGGATGGTCAATGATTAAGGCTTTAACAGCAATAAGGTATTAAAAACCAATCACTAATGCAGCCTGTGGAAAAAAAAGCCTTTTCTTCCATTTCTACCATTAATGCAGTAGTGCGAGCTTTTGTTCTATAACAGCCTGAATAATGCTAGACATTAATGTAATGGGGCCATCTGAATGACAACTCCTCCTTTACATAAACAGTTGGCTAAAATGAGGTGGTCTCCCAGATTTTGGTCTCCAAGATTTTCCAGAATCCTAAAAAGGGATTTGTCAATAAGTGTATGCAGTAAAATATTCCTTTGCACATGGAATAGATTCCACCTGCAGTTAATGACTTAATTTCGCCAATCCTTTGCTGAAAACCCATTTGAATGATAATAGAACTTTGCCATGAGTATGTCATATGGATAAATCCATAAATGTTAATCTATAAATGATTCAGGGTGACAGTGGACAAATGTGACACACACAACTGCCCATATAAATCATTCAGACACTTAAATATGAGTTGGCAAATTCACATAGAATTGCACAATTTTCCAGAGCTGGCAAATAAATATTTATGACGTCCCCAATTCCTCCTTTCTCTGTGTCCTTGGTAATTGTACGTGATTCATTTTGTTTTCTTGGTGGAGGAGGGAAAATCAATCTTAGAATATTGGCTAGGAGACATAAAGCATGCAGATTCCAAATGCCTGTGGTTTTGCAGAATATAAACTCTTCAGGGATACTCAGTCACTGTTGTCAGGAGAGGAGTTCTGTTTAATTGTTAGTAGATTTCCTTGTTTTTTGTTTTTATTTTTTTAGAAAGAAAGTAAAATGTTTGTGGAAGTGAAGTTCACCTTTGTGTCTGACTAACCAGCTCCTAAATCATGTTTACCTGCCAACTTTTGAAAATAAAATATGGACTTGGTTGAATTTAAAGCAGGTAGCCAAATCCTCGTTGTCTTTTACCACGTCGTTTAGAAAATCACATAAAAATTTGCTTTCTCTCTCTGTCATAAGAGAAAGCCCCAACACTTAAAGTAGACTCCCTTTTATGTAGCCACCCTGGAGCTTTTCTTTTTTCCTCCTCTCCTTAAAACACCTACATACAGGGAAATGGTGGACTCTCATGTGTCTTCTCCAAGTCCTGGATGATCATTATTTACTCTCAGTGGTTAAATCGGTTACTGAAAACACATGATGAATAGACACTAATGAGAGAAATATTCCAGGTCTGAGCTACACTGAACTGTTGTACAACTGAAAATGGAGGCATGAATTCTGCTGTTCATCACATTCCCCTTAAATCTAATTATGTCTGCTTTCTACAAGGCACATGAAAACTTTTTTTATTGCTTCTATGCCAAAGTGACCTGAACCTTGGGTTATACACTCAGTATGCAAATTATACTACAACACATCATTAACTCACGTAAGTGCCGGTTTCCTCTGCATCCTACGATGGCTCCTTGGGCAAAGGCTGAAAAAAATAAAAAATAAAAACAGAAACCAGAAGGTCAGCATTAGAGGAACATGCCTTGTCTTTGCTAAAGTTTTATTCAACTTTCCTTCAGCGTATGAGCCTTGGATGGAGAGCAGCATATGACCATTTAAAAGCACAGATGGCCTGTCGTCCAAATATATCTAAAGCAAGACAAAGGCAGAGGATTTTGTTCTCTCCTACTTTTTATGACCTCTGAGGATGCCACTTCCCTCCACGGTCCGAATACATGAGTTGATAATGGCCATCTCGTCATCCTTATTAACAAGTGAGAGCCCCTTCATTTGTTGAACAGACAGAAAAGTTTTATCACATTAGCTGTAGGACAGAGTGATAAACAGTGCTCTGCTTTGTTCCTCTGTGAACAACTTCTTGCCTCCATTCATCTTGAGGAAAACACATGAAAACACATTGTTTTCCCCTTGACCGGAGGAAGAAAACAGCTCCCTTGCATTCCTAATATTGGTGAATGAGCCACTTTTGTGTAGATAATGACTCAGCTAATCATAATCAGGAAGCTAATGATCTGTTCACCCAATCAGAGGAGTCAAGGCGAGACAACTGTTTGGGCAGCGCATTGGCATTCCCAGCAGCCTCAGTACAGAGGCCGACTTGGTATTCCGCTGCCTGCGCTGCCTGACGTGCTGCGATCTGTCGCTCCGTCTGTCCGACCGTCCGACTGGCCGGGGCGCTGTCTGAGAAATTCAGTCTTCAGAAAGCTGCTGATCCATCACAGCTCTCCAGCAGCATGTCATCTAAATGCTAAGTACTCCCACTGCATCTTTAAATGAAAACAAAAAAACGAAATGAGCATGGGTTGGGATGGGGGGAGTGGCTGGAAGGGGTAAAAGCTTATAAGGCCACAACAGAATCTTCAGAACAAACCCATAGCCTTTTGACTGCATTCATTGTGGAGGGAGAGGGCATGTGAAAGAGGGGGAGCTGGGTGAGAGAAATGTGCACGAGAAAAGCCCAGAGATCTTGTTATTACTGCAAATGTACAAGGGAAAAAGAGAAGGGAGTTATTGATACACTCGCCCCAAAGGTTCCTTCAAAGAAAATAGCTGTTGTTTGATTTCTCTCCAAAAACCATCATGAATGCACCCGAGCTGCTCCCACAATAGAACACCTTCCCTCTCCCTCGTCTCCCTGTCACAGTCCAACTCTTTACTATCGATTGGAGGGATTCTTGAAGTCAGAGCAGAGTGCTGAGGTGGCAGCAGTGGCTGGGACTATTAACTGCTCCTACTAATTAAAAGGGTAACAACAAGGTGAGTCCGGCCCCATGGGACCAACTGTGCAGGAGACGGAGATGACTGTTTTCCTGCCACCGGTAAACAGTGCTCACTACCTCTGGTGTTACGTGACAAGAATCCAAGGACATCAAAGAAATAATCATCTCCCAGCACGAGGGATGAGAGAGATTCACAGATAAGGACCAAGAGAAAGAGTGGAGCACACTAAAAAGCGCTTTGCTAATTGGTTATGTTAGGCTGAACCTGAAATATTTGGACCACGTCGCTCAGCTCGGGATGCCCTCACAACATCATCCCTTGTAAACACTGAGCACTGTGCATAAATGATAAAGTTTCGCAGTTCAAATGACATATGCAGCCTGAATCTTTGAGTAAGTGCCAGTGGAGATTGGCAAAAATATTAAGGGATTCAATTAACTTCTTTCCTTATCATCAACACTGCATATTTTAGGATCAAAGTATATTTAAGATACAATATACTTAACATTGCACAAATAAAATCCTCAACCAAGGTAAGATTACCTTTCCCAGAAATGTAGCTGAGAGGGGAAAGCACTGCAGGTACAGCAGAGCTCTTGTTTGCTGTGTGTCAAAAGGAAAACAAAGCAGATACTAAAGGTCCACCCAGCTATTATGGAGACAGGCTCTGTGCCATAACTGCAGTAACTAAAAATCTCCCCCCAGGGTCTCTCCTAACAAGTGGACTCCTGCACCAGACCTAGTTGGTTTTAGCAACTGGAGACTCATAGAGGTTCCAGTCATTACCAGCCAGAGAGCTGCTGTTGTTATTAGGCTAACAAGCATAGCTATAACCCACTGAAGACCCTGAGTGGAAGTTTCATGCCCAGAGTATAAGCCTGGTCCAAAAGCATCAGAGCCTCAGATCCGGCACTGTCTCAAAGGAGCAAAAACAGCATTAGTTCCAGAACATCTGCCTAGATTCAACTCCTGTGTCATGGTGGATGAGAGTGGATTTGTTGGGCTGAAGTTGAGTGATAAATCTTAATAAACGTTTGTCATGATGAGCGATCCCTGTCACATTATCATTTTTTACAAATCACATGAAAATCAATGAGCAGAGTGCTTAAATTGGCTTTAACTGTGTAATCATTACAGTGAACATTAAGCCTGCATACATTTTTATTAACGTTACATTGCACTGCATGTTAATGTGCAATGTAATATAAGTTTAATTAGTTTAAAGCAGTGATGTCCTGTCCTAAAACAAAGACATATCTAACAAAAATGGACTGAAGAAGCAAATTCTCCTCTTATATAGCGCTTTTATCCACACACTGATTGGCTGCCATACAAGGTGCTCACCTGACCCACCAGGAGCAACTTGGCGATTTTTGACCAAGGACATGTTGACATGTAGCCAGGAGTCGAACCCCTGCCCTTGTGGTCCGGGGACGACTGCCTTACCAACTGAGCGACAGCCGCAATCGCTTAACATGTATTGTGATAACACCAGTCAACCAGATTTAAAGAGACTGTGTATTGATTTTCATGCCAAATGGAAATGTATGCACAGCAGAAAACATCAGGGTGGAAGGTAAAAATGGTTAAATGTGAAGTGCAGTTTGGTGAACTACACTATAATTTACAATATGTTGATGATTTGCTTTGTTTATAAAACCTTAATCTACACTAACCAAAAAAATAAATAAACTTATTGTCAGATAAAGTCCAATTTATTTATTCGGAGATAACCCTAATGATTACTTAATGGGATTTACAATTTGTACAGCGTATAACACACTCCATTGTTAGAACCTAAAACTTATCTGAATCAATAAATATGTACTCATCTTCATCTCAAAATAGGCCCTCCTAAACAATTTGGTCTTATGGCATTTGATGTATTACACAATAGCGTAAAAAAGTGGAAATGCTTCAAAATTATACTGAAGCATTTGAGAAACTGTGGCTGCTGTGTCTGCTTTCTACCATTGAAAACAGATTGGTTTGTGTTTTTATGGTGGCTAGAATGATAGATTGCAGCTAGCCGCATCATTGATAGCCGCAATAAACTATTTATTAAAAATACATAAACACAAGAACCAAAGGGCAAACAAGGCTTCAGAGCTTTGAAACAGCAAGCTGCTGCTGCTTTATTGTGTCCAGACAATGGACAGGCTTTCTGCATTACTTATTAAAAACCCTATGTTGAAATGTGGCCTATGACTTTGACAATTTCACGCCAGATGAAGCTCTGGAGACAAGCAGTATGCAGGGTAAAACACAAATGGCAGTTCAAAGCCTGCCAATGACAGAACTTCAAATAGGGGAGCGGCGTAAAGTGTGCCAAACGTGACAGCAGAAGGGCCCACATTCAGTCCTGGGTTATGACAGACAAGAGAGCGGGCAACATACGTCTAACAAAGGCAAGGGAAAAAATAACTCCTTTAAAAGATGGTGACAGTATGAGATGAAACAAAAACAATGCTCTTTTACACCCTGTGAATGAATACCAAAGAAAACATTTTGATGCTGTAAATGCAATTATGACACGTCCTGCAGATTACATGTTCAGTAGATTACACGCGTGTAAAGAGGAAATGGAGAGGTGGGATTGGTTTAGCTGTTTCTCTCTATTCTAAACATCTCTATCAATCTAACCTATTTCAATATATTTTCTGCATCAGTCCACACACACCATCT
Organism: Channa argus; assembly: GCF_033026475.1. Lineage (NCBI taxonomy): Eukaryota > Metazoa > Chordata > Actinopteri > Anabantiformes > Channidae > Channa > Channa argus. The sequence continues at coordinate 20,323,164 of NC_090209.1, forward strand.
CCTCAAGACTGATGATCATGCCACAGCATCTGACAAACAGATGAGGTGAAGCCCAGCGAGTGCATTCTTCTTTCCAGCTTGATAAATAGAAGATCTGTAAACGAAACTGAAATAAAGAGTATATTTGCTTATCGAGTGCGACCTCTGTGTTCTCTGCGTATGTTTGGCAGGGACACGCGTGTTGTCTGAACGTCAGTCATTCTCTAAATGTACATCCACAGGCAAAGCAGCCTGTCTACAGTATGTCATGTCTGAGGATCCAGAGGGAGGCTGTCAGATAAAATACGACAGGGCCACTGTCAGCTCACAAACAGGAATGTATTTGAAAGCCTGGAGGTGAGCCAGTAAATTATAAAAGCTGGACTCATGTTCTTTTGTTTTTTATTGTTGTATGCGTCAAAGAAACAGTAGTGGTGCAATCACGCCATCATGTTAACAGTTATTAATGTTTACATATGTGTGAATGTGCATCTCTCTTATATACGGCTGTAAAAAAAAAGTTGTTAAAGTAAAACTATTTTGTCTATTTTTCTATTTTAATTGAAAGACTGCTTAAAT